>NC_133657.1:66142335-66491967 GCF_009905375.1 Apium graveolens
ATTGCTAACTTAGATGAGGTTCTTGGGAGCATATTTGGTGAAAATATGGAGGAAAGAGAGGAATGGCAGAAGGGAAACAGAAGAAAGGCCAAGGCACACAGAAGGAGTGAAGATAACCCTGAAGATACCAAATCTATATCTAAACCACTACCTTCCATACCTGAACCTTTTGTTGCTGATCCCTCTATAAATATCCATGGTGAACCAATCATTCCAAAAGAGGAACCTATTGATTGGGACAACATCACATTGCCTACCTTTTTAACCACTCTACCACTACCAAAGAAACAGAAAAGAAAATCTAAATCTACACCTCCCCTAACCTCTAAGAAATTCACTCAAAAACAAAAACCTAACCCTAAGCCACCCATTTCTAAAGATGATTATGTTCACATCTGTGACATAAAAGAAGCTTCAGACATTAATCTCTATCTGGATGAGCTGGAGGAAGTAAGGGGAATAGCTGCCTACAGACAGCTACCAGAGAGATTGGTGTTCAGATATAAGGGAGCTGGGGAAAGAACATGGCCTCTCTACAGGATTCTAAATGAAGGCTACTCTACCTTGATCAGAGTCTTTTCAGCCATCAAAAAGGATTCTGGCTTTACCAGAACAGCCAAGACTGAAATTCTCAACAAGATTGCCAACATAAGGAAGACTTGGAGGGAACCAAATGCTTTGCCCAGAACCTTACTCATACAAGAAAGGGGAACTAAAATTCACAAATCACCTCATTGGTTGATGGAATTTAGAGATGACAAAGGAGTCAGAAGATTTTTCAGACTTGAAGACCAACTCAAGATTGCCAGCAATGAAACTCTCAAGGAAATGCAATCTAAGTTGGATATCAGTGATGAAGATGAAGCTGAATTCTTCAGACAACTCCAACTCCAAATTGAGGAAAATGACAAAGGGCTAGGAAAGAAAACCAGGGAACAAAGAAGAAAATGATGATTTGCTCAGGCTAGAGGAGCACCCTTGGAAATACTGTAAATCTTCAATTACCTCCTAGTACATACACTTTTGCAGCACTTTTATATTTCTACTTAGTTTCAATTCAAATATTTGTTAAGTGTTTTGTTATCATCAAGTTAACCCTGAATTTATGTCTACAATTCTTATAGACATAAATAGGGGGAGATTGTTAGGAATATATGTGCATTAGTTTGATGATATGTTTAACAAAACACTTAAGTAGAAATTTAGTGTCTGTAGCCTCAACGGATAAGACCACTTTGGCTATCCGTTGATGGTGTAGCTTTACTTAGAAATAAGTCTAGTATTGTAGCATATTTCAGTCTCTGTATTTAAAATGTAATTCTTAGAAGTTGAGAGAAACTATGAGTCATGTTGACTACTAGATGATATGCAGATAGGAAGGCCAATTATAAATATTTCATGCCTTGTAATTTTGTATAAATGAAGTGGTATCAACGGATGACTTAAAGACCTTCAATGGATGAGAAGCTAAGCTTCAACGGATGTCTCTAAAAGCTTCAACGGATAACATCCTTCAACGGATGAGAGCATCAACGGATGAAAGCTTCAACGGATAACATCCTTCAACGGATGAAGTCATCAACGGATGAAAGCTTCAACGGATGTTCTGCTAATTAGCCGTTGATAAGTGGTAGTTGTACCTACAAACAGAGGCACATGGGTTGTCAGAGAAAACTGAGATGTGGTAGCCGAATTTCAGGATCAACAGAAAAAGCAGCCGTTCTTCTTTAGTACAAAGATGCAATAGTCAACAAAGTACTTGATTGAACAGGAAAAGAAGCAAGTGAAGAACTTATTTTACTATTGTAATTTTATATTGTTTTTCACTTGTACACTTGGTAATATATAAACCAAGAAGAAGCTAGTAATTAGAGAGAGATTTTCCAGAGCTGTTAAGAAATATCTTGAGAGAAAATTCATCTAGTTTGTACTAGGATGCAGCTGTGATCAACATTGTTGAACACAGATTTTCTAATATACCATCTCTGGTGGAACAACAAATCCACCAGAAAAGTTTTTAAAGTTTGTTGTGTTCCTTACATTTTGTGTTTGAATATATATCTGTCTGCATTAGCTCAAAGCAATTCATACACTTGTTCATCTAGAACACACTGCTTTAATAAACTTCTCAAAACCTGAAAAAGTTTTGAGATTTACATTCAACCCCCCCTTCTGTAAATCTCATTGTTAGTCCTCTAGGAATAACAAAGACCTATGAACTTGAGATGGAGCAAGATGAGCTGTTGGAAAAGGGAAAAAGGAAAGGTGGATCAGTTGCAGTTGTAGCTGACAATGAGAAGATTGAAGCCATGAATGAAGAAAAGACAATGCCAAGTCTCAAAATTGGCACAAGCAAATCAGAATCAAGCAAGGGAAAGGAGCAAGTAGCTGAGGTTGAAGACAATTCCAGTCAAGATGTCTCTGATGATGTTGATGAACATCTGGCTTTTATATCCAGGAGGTTTGCAAAGATGAAATTCAGGAAAAATGTAAAATTCACTAAGTCAAACAAGAACATGGTGGACAAATCTAAGTTCAAATGTTATAACTGTGGCATAAGTGGACACTTTGCAAATGAGTGCAGAAAGCCATCCTCTGATAAGAAGAAATTTGAGCAAGTTGATTACAAAAAGAAATATTTCGATTTGCTCAAACAAAAGGAAAGAGCTTTTCTGACTTAAGATGATTGGGCAGCAGATGGAGCCAATGAAGATGATGATATGGAATATGTCAACCTAGCCCTAATGGCCAATTCTGATGAAAATGAAACTAGTTCATCAAACAACCAGGTAATTACTACCGACCTCTCTCATCTTTCTAATATTGAATGCAATGAAGCCATAAATGATATGTCCAATGAATTATATCATTTGCGTGTTTCCCTTAAATCACTAGCTAAAGAAAACACAAGAATCAAAGAGAATAATATGTTTTAAGTGATAGGAATGCTGTGTTAGAGGGTAAGGTAATTGAGCTTGAAAAGATTAAAATCAAATGCTTGACTGTTGAGAGTGAACTAGAAGAATCTGTTAAGAAAGTAGAAATTCTTTCTAAACAATTAGAACGTGAGCAAGAGGTAATCAAAGCCTGAAAAACATCTAGGGATGTTAGTGCTCAAATTGTCAAGGTTCAGGGAATTGAATCACTCTGTGAGAATGACTGGAAGAAAACCAAAAAGGAAGTTGAATTAATTGATGGATTGTCAACAGATGTGGAATCAACGGATGATGACAGTTATCCGTTGAAGGAAGAAAAAGAGCATCCGTTGAAGGCTCATCAATTAAAATAGGCAAGTGATTTTAAAAAAGAACAATTTGAAAAATCTCAATAAGAAGTTTGGTTCAACTTCCAAGAACTTTGTCAAGGAAGAAGCTAGCACATCCAAAAATGCCAGTAAGGTGAATATAGGACACATGACTTTAGATCAGTTGAAAAATAGGCTTAAGTTGGTTGAGGATAAAAAGGAAACTAAAAGAAAATCTAATAGAAATGGGAAGGTAGGGATTAATAAACACAACAATTACACACCTGATAAGTATGCTCCTAGAAAAAGCTGTGTGCATTGTAAAAGTGTTAATCATCTATCTGATAACTAAAAATCTGTTAAGAATGCTCCCATGCCTTTAACTCCTTCCATGCCTAACATGTCTATGTCACCTCTGCATGTTATGCCTGTTATGTCTCATCAAAATCCTCATGCACATTTTACAAACATGCCATATGTTAATAACCCTTATTTTACTGCATTTAGTATGCCTCAAATGCCATATAATATGCCTATGTAGAATAATATGTTTGCAAAATCTATGCCTTATCAAATTCAACCAAATGTGCTAAATGATTCTGTGACTAACCCTACACTTCAACCAACTGCATCTGAGATCAAGGTTGACCCAAAGTTTCCTAAGTCAAAAGATGCAGGAGGAATGAAGTCTAGGAAAAAGACTAACAAGGCTGGACCCAAGGAAACTTGGGTACCAAAATCAACTTGACTGATTTTGTTGTGTGCAGGGAAAAAGAAGGAATCTATGGTACTTGGACAGTGGTTGTTCAAGGCACATGACAGAAGATTTCACCCTGCTCACAGAGTTCAAGGAAAGAGCTGGCCCTAGCATAACCTTTGGAGATGACAGCAAAGGGTTCACTATGGGATATGGCTTGATTTCAAAGGAAAATGTCATCATTGATAAAGTTGCATTAGTTAATGGTCTCACACACAATCTATTGAGCATCAGTCAACTATGTGACAGAGGGAATAATGTTTCCTTCAATTCTGAAGCCCGTGTTGTCACAAATAAGAAATATAACAAAGTGGTTCTAACTGGAGTTAGAAAAGGGAATGTGTACTTGGCTGACTTCAACTCTACAGATGCAGAATCAATTACTTGTCTTTTCAGCAAAGCAAGTCCAGTTGAAAGTTGGCTATGGCACAAGAAGCTGTCCCATTTGAATTTCAAGACAATGAATGATCTAGTCAAAAAGGACTTAGTTAGAGGAATGCCTCTAGTGGAATTCACAAGGGATGGACTGTGTGATGCTTGTCAGAAAGGAAAGCAAAAGAAAGTATCATTCAGTAAGAAGCTTGAATCAGCAATTGATGAACCATTACAACTGCTACACATGGATCTTTTTGGACCAGTCAATGTATTATCAATTTCAAGGAAAAGATATTGCCTAGTGATTGTAGATGATTTCTCAAAGTTTTCATGGACTTATATTCTTGGATCAAAGGATGAAGCTAGTGAAATCATTATCAATCATATCAAGCAAGTCAAAAATCATCCAGATTTCAAAGTAAGGAATATCAGGAGTGACAATGGAACTGAGTTCAAGAGCTCAACCATGAAGTTGTTCTGTGAAGAAAATAGAATCATGCATGAGTTCTCAGCTCCAAGGACTCAACAACAGAATGGTGTGGTGGAAAGGAAGAACATGTCACCAATTGAAGCTGCAAGAACAATGCTTGAAGAATCAAAACTCCCAACATACTTTTGGGCTGAGGCTGTTAACTGTGCATGTTACACTCAGAATATTTCTCTAATCAATCAAGCAAAAGGCATGACTCCCTATCAATTGTTCAAGAGAAGAAAACCAACCTTAAACTTTCTTCATGTCTTTGGTTGCAAATGCTACATTCTAAGGAATCAACCAGATCATAAAGGAAAGTTTGATGCAAAAGCTGATGAAGGAATATTTGTTGGTTATTCTGCTGGAAAATCATATAGGGTCTACAATCTAAGAACCAACATTGTCATGGAATCTGTGCATGTTGTGTTTGATGATAAAAAGATTGATGGACTAACAGATGAGGGACGTCATGAAGGACTCAAATTTGACAACATTGAGATATATTGTGATGATAGTGAAGATGAGAATGATGGAGAAGGCACCTTGAAAAGAATTCAAAATATGCCTTTGGACAATGCACATAATGTTGCATCCGTTGAAAGTCATTATTCAGCTTCCGTTGATAGAAGCAATGCAACATCCGTTGAAAGACAAAGTGCATCATCCGTTGAAATTCATAATGAAGCATCCGTTGATCACAGTCTGTCAATGGATAATCATTTCACTTCACCAAGTATTAGAACTCCCAATTCCTTTCAAAGGATCAGCAACTCAGGGGGAGTTTCAACCAATCAACATTCTATCTCACATCATGACAATACCGAGGCAACTTCATCTAGATCTAATCTACCACCTCAAAGGAAATGGACCAAGAATCACCCTTTTGAATTGATCATTGGTGATGCTACATCTAAAGTGGAAACTAGAAGGGCTGCTCAAGATGAATGTCTATATAGTAGTTTTCTATCACAGGAGGAACCTAAGAGAGTGGAAGAAGCCCTATTAGATCCAGATTGGATTTTAGCAATGCAAGAAGAGCTAAACTAATTTGAGAGGAACAAAGTATGGAAGCTGGTACCCAAGCCAAAGAACAAGAGTTCTATTGACACAAAATGGGTGTTCATAAACAAGATGGATGAAAATGTCATTGTCATAAGGAATAAAGCCAGATTGGTTGCTAAAGGCTATTCTCAACAAGAGGGAATAAATTTTGATGAAACATTTGCTCCAGTTGCCAGACTTGAAGCCATCAGAATCTTTTTAGCCTATGCAGCCCATGCCAATTTCAAAGTCTATCAAATGGATGTCAAGTGTGCATTTCTGAATGGAGAATCGGAGGAAGAAGTTTATGTAAGCCAACCTCCAGGATTTGAAGATCCAAATTTTCCAGACTATGTGTATTATCTGTTGAAAGCACTTTATGTACTAAAGCAAGCCCCTAGAGCCTGGTATGAGACTTTGTCAAAATTTCTGCTAGATAATTACTTCACAAGAGGTACTGTTGAAAAAACTCTTTTCTTTAGAAATGTTAATGGCTCTACAATACTTGTTCAAATTTATGTAGATGATATTATATTTGGTTCTACAGATGATAAGCTTTGTAAAAAGTTTGCTAAGTTAATGCAAAGTAAATATGAAATGAGCATGATGGGAGAGCTAACTTATTTTCTTGGTTTACAAGTTAAACAAGTTAGTGGTGGAATTTTCATTAGTCAAACTAAATATATTTATGATCTTTTAAAGAAGTTTGACTTAATGGATTGTTCATCTGCAAAAACTCCCATGACCACTGCCACCAAACTTGAATTGAACAAGGCTGAAAAGTCTGTGGATATTACAAGTTATAGAGGCATGGTTGGCTCACTTTTATATTTAACTGCTAGTAGACCTGATATAATGTTTTTTACATGTCTCTGTGCTAGATTTCAAGCTGACCCTAAAAAATCTCACTTAGTGGCTATTGAAAGGATTTTCAGATATCTCAAAGGGACTCCAAATCTAGGAATTTGGTACCCTAGAGAGTCTGGTTTTGATCTAATTGGCTACTCAGATGCAGATTATGTAGGTTGCAAAATAGACAGGAAAAGTACAACTGGCACCTGTCAATTTCTAGGGAATAAGCTTGTGTCATGGTTCAGCAAGAAGAAAAATTTTGTTTCTACATCAACAGCTGAAGCTGAGTACATTGCTGCTGATAGTTGCTGTGCACAGATACTGTGGATGAGGAATTAACTATTTGACTATGGACTAACTGTTGACAAAATTCCTATATTCTGTGACAACACAAGTGCCATTGCCATTACTGAAAATCCAGTGCAACACTCAAGAACCAAGCACATTGACATCAAGTACCACTTCATAAGGGAACATGTGATGAAAGGTACAGTGGAACTTCATTTTGTTCCAAGTGAAAAGCAGATTGCAGACATATTTACCAAGCCACTTGATGAATCAACATTCACAAGATTAGTAAGTGAGCTAGGTATGCTTAATTATTCATAAATTTATGTCCTCATTATAATCTGTATTGAAGCCTGAAATTAATTTGTTGCAAGAACAAAGTTGGCTTTAAGTAAAGATTATTCTATCAATGGATATTCCCTATCCGTTGAAAGCCAAAATTGTTCTATCAACAGATGTTCATTAACCGTTGAAAGACAAATACATTTCTGGTAATTTTATCCTTCAACAGATAAAACTGTGTTAATCTTCAACGGATAACTATTTACCTCATCCTTTGAAGTGTCACATCAGTTGCTTTAAGTGAGTCACATCCGTTGATTCTTTTACTTAACCGTTGATACATATATACACAGTTGTATGTATTTGTATTAAAGGCAGTTTTCAGAATTTTTACAGTTTTCTTTATTCTCAAACGGATGTAATTTACTTAAAAGTATTATTTAATCATTCTATTTATGTTTTAATTCGAGAAAGTATAAAAGCCCCTTGAATTCTTATTTTCACTTTACGCTTTCTTGCATTTTTTATTCTCTTTCTCTCCCAAAACTCTCATTCTTTCTCTACAACCTCTACTCACAACAATGGCACCAGTAGTCAAGATTATGTCTCAGTCTGGATTTGTTTATGAAAAGAACAATTTCGTAGCCTTGGTGGAAAAAAATGAAGCCCACCCTAATTATCACAAGATGATGGACTTCATCAAAAACTGCAAACTAAGCTATGCAATGCTGGAAGCCCCAACTATCTATTGTGAGGTAATTGAGGAGATTTGGACAACTGCAGAGTTCAATTCCACATATATGACCATTGTTTTCTCTCTCAAAGGTAAGGATTACTGTATTAACTGTGATGATATACAAACTTGCTTTAAGCTACCTGAGAATAATGCCATGACACCATACACTGATAATGATGTATGTAACACCCCCAAATCTGGGGTCGGGGATCCGGGTTGTCACGAGTTCCATTTCCCTTAATAACACCCAATCTTAATAAACAATCAACTACTCTGTACTGTGACCCCACAATAAACTCACACACCACAAGTTATAGTCTCAGAGATGAATATCCAAAAATAACACGAGTCATTTTATTCCACAATTATATGCCATTACACCTTAAAAGGGTTTCTGAATAAATTTACATTTCTTTGCCATTATTACAATTGATAAAGATACATAAGTCTGGTACATCAAAAGTTAAAAGCCTAGCCTATTGGTAGTTCCTACCTCAGCTACAGCGACATCAACGCCTATAGGAAACTGCGGAACGTTTCCTATCCGCTCGCGAATTGGGAGCTTGGTCCTGTTCATCTTCTCTATCTGATGTTGTGTGATAAAAGAAGAAAGCAAGGGTGAGCAACAAGCCCACCAAAATAATATGTATAATAATTTACAATATATGAGCATTCTCATAGTACTCAAGAAAGTCTTGGTCAAGTAAAAATGAACCAGTTTGATACCTTACCGCGACCAAGTCGCAAAATATTCAGTATATATGTATATATACTTTTCAAAATATTGGAAGTCCTCTTCTATGCATAATATACACAGAGTTCCAGTTTATAACTGTATAAAAATATCGTTGCAAGGTGATCTCATATATCTAACCTTGTCTCAACGTTTTTTTTGTGAAAATCTTTGTCATGCATAAGATAATCATTTACCAGATATAAGTTGAAAAGATGAAGTTACAAGATACTCCAATATACTTATATCTTTTCCGGATACTACTTGAACTACCACCGTTCAAGGTATCATCAGTTTCAAAAGTTCATCACACAGATGAGACTACAAGATAAGACTTGAATAGATTCAATCTTTGAAATATTATTGAATGAAATGAAGTTACGAGATACTTCATTGAGTCCCGATATATATATATATCCATATATATCTCTCATACATTTCCTGAAAACCTCTGTCATGTAAAGTATGAACAAAGTTGCAATATCCAATGAATTTGGAAAGAAAAGAATTTTGGCATAAACCCGATATCTTGCTGATCAGGCAAAGATACCCATTAAGTAACCTTTTCTACCGTAGATGGATGAATTCCTCGCCGGTCATCACCCTGGCCGCATTAGGACCTCGCGCTAGACCGTTACCCGGCCACTCACGCGTGGATGGACTGTCACCCAGCCTCTTACACCTTCATAGACCGTACCCCAGCCTGTCGCTTATGCCGACTCAATTAGATGGACTTACTTCCCGAACATTGGGCAAGTAATCAAATTGTTTTCTCAAAACAGCAACCACGTTGCGAATATAAAATACACCACATAGCCAGATCCCTTAGATTTTTGAGCGAGTATTCAAGTCCCCTTCGAAAGGAAGATCTTAAATTTGAAAACGAGTTTTGGGATCCGCTCTAATTTTTAAAATCATTTTGAAGACTCAAAAACATTTTTGAGAATGTTTGGAGTAATGCTGATTTAATAAAATAAATCAGTCCCGATATGTTGGAGGAAATCTGAATATTATTATTTAAATAATATTCCCATAAGGATAATCCTTATAAAAATAAGTAAAGTAAAAGTTTTAAAACTCATACTTGAAATGAATAATAAATAACCAAATATATACTTATACGAAAGTACGATCTTTATTTGAATAATCGAAAATGAGTTTAATTATCGAAACATTATTGTTTAATAAAATAATGAATATTATTTAATAAAATAAGCGGAGTCATAAGTCCTCGAATGAATATTCAAAACAATATTCATTAAGTAAAATAAGCGGAGTCATAAGTCCTCGAATGAATATTCAAAATAATATTCATTAAGTGAAATAAAGTTATCGAATAAACCTTATTCAAATAATAGTTTTGAAAACTATTTATATATATATATATATATATAATATACTCGGGAACATCGTCTCCCGATTTAGAAAATATGTTCACCTTTGGGTCCCCTATACTAATGGTATACGCAACTACTGTTTATCTCTAGCATAGGTATAATGCAACTTATAAGCAATTGAATCAACAATTAGATATCAAGATTATGAAACAGACATGCATATATACCATATCAGCATGCCCCAATATATCGCAAGATTTGCTAATAACAATCATGCACTTATCACAAGATAATGCATATCATCACAACAACAGTATAACGGGTAGAAAACATGCCTGAGTGCTCCGGGGTAGACTTAAGCTTAGAGTGGGTCTTGTAACCTATGAATAACAACATAATCCGGAATTAAACCACAGTCGCTTAAGAAACTAGACTTTATCCACTTAGACCCTAACGTTCGCTTATACGCTTAACGATTTGCGTTAATCGTTCGCACACCCTCGGCTCCACTAATTTTAATAAATTAATCATTACGAATTTTAAGGCGACTCTTTCGCGAGTACTTTACCAACTTCCTAATCCACCTTACATAATTGTTTCAAAATCCAATTAGTCTTTTAAGGGCCTTAAACAAGGTCTCAAAGTAAAGCGAGGGGTAAAGGTTCGTTCGCGAAATGCCGTTACTTAAAACGGTCGTTTCTCCTAAACCGTACATCGGAACAAAGTGAACCACATATCAAAACGAAGATTATGACACACTCTATCTAATCATGGCAATGTTACAGATTGGTCAGTGAGTTATCTGGTCCCAGATTCATGTACAACAGTCTAAGGAAAACGGGCATTACGACGGCTATGTTTACGAGTTTTCCAAGTTTCTCACTACACCAAAACCTCACCAAACAACCCATAATTATTAACACATCAAAACCTCAACTAAATAATACTATACCAGTCCTTATTCTCCAGATTCTTCATCTCAACCAACCACAATCAAGTTTTATTAACTATAACAAGATTCATTCACCAAATCACACCAAATCCAAATCAAACTACTAATAATCAAAGATCACGCTTCTCATTTAGAAAACCAACTATAAAAATCACTAATAATCAAAGTAAAGGCTAGGTTTGAAGTTTATACCTTCCTTGGGAGGTGTTAAGTTGCTAGGAAGCCTTAGGGATCCTCCTACAAGCTTGATCATGATTATTTGGAAGAGACTTGTGAACAAGAGTTGTAGGCCATCTCAATACCTTTCCAACGAGCTATAGAACACAACATTTGAGTGAGAAATGAAGGAGATACAACAGTTTTAATGTGCTGGTTCTATTTTGGCCGAGAGCAATGGAAATGGGGGAGGAAATGCTTTTGCTTTCTTGTGTTGGTGGAATAATGTGGTGGATAATGATGGGTTGTCTTGATATTTTGCTAGGCTAATAATAAACAAAGGAGTTAGTGGAAGATGATCTCACCATTTGCCATGTGTTGGTGATTTATGGTGAGATGAGATCATCCCTAGTTAAGTAGATAATTAACTAGCCATTCCTTCCTAACTATCACTTGGTTTCTTGGTTGATCAACCATCCACTTGCCTTGCCACTTGCAAAGGTATTTACAAGAGTCGTTATTCATTTCTTTGTCCGGTTATCACTTAATCTCGTTGATCGTTTGGTTAAATACCTCAATGGTTTTATTGATAAAATCTTCTTGGTATTTTTAATAGCTAAATTAATTCTCCTTTATAATCCTTGAATTTAAAATCCTTCATCTTAATATTAATTCCATAAATCCCTTAATGTCTGGTGGAAATCTCGGGGAAAAATAAAATTGCTCGTTTTCGAAATCCGACGGCTTTTACATATACTTATTTTCACTCTCCAATACTAATATAAGCTTAGAATTTCCATAACAGTACTCCTATATAGCGTGATCTGATAATTTTCCTTAATCAGCATCATCAGCAAAAGTTACTATTCATCAGTGTTTCAAAAATTCCAAAAATTGGGGTTATTACAGTCTCCCCTCCTTAAAAGGATTCCGTCCCGGAATTAGATAGAAAACATTTGGGGATACTTTTCTTGCATTGCACTTTCTAACTCTCAAGTCAATTTTCCCACATGGTGGTTCTGCCACAAAACCCTGACTAGCACGATAACCCTTCTCCTAAGCACTTGTTCCTTTTCGATTTATAACCCTTCCTGGTTGCTCCATATAGGTTACGTCTGGGTGCATGTCTATGCCCTCATATGCCCCTATATGTTTGGCATCCGGATTACACTTCCTTAACATTGATACGTGGAACACGTTATGAACTTGCTACAGGTTCGGGGGTAGGGCTAGCTCATATGCTAACTTCCCAATACGTCTTAATATCTCCAAGGGTCCAACAAATTATGGACTTAGCTTTCCTTTCTTTCCGAACCTCATCAATCCTTTCCAAGGGATACCTTAATCATTACTAGGTCCCCTATTTCATACTCTTTATCCTTTCGAGTCAAATTAGCATACCTCTTTTGTCCATCCCGGGGTTTCTACCAGTCATCCTCTGATTAGATCCACTATATCTTTGGTCCTTTGGACCACTTCGGGTTCGAGCATCTTGCGCTCTCCAACTTCATCCTATCATAAGGGAGATCGACATTGTCTTCCCTCAAGGATCTCATAAGGTGACACCTCGATACTGACACATCATCTATCATTGTAAGAAGACTCAATCCGTGCTAAGTGATCATTCCAAATTCCTTTCAAGTCTATCACACAGACTTCTCATTATATCATCTAGCTTTATAACTTTCGCTTATCAATACCCACTCTTTCCTAGTTTGTAATCGTTACTATCCTCCGTACCTAATATTATACCGGTTATACTTTTGCTCGTTAGCGTTCTATAACCTTTTAATAATCGCGTCAACCTTAGTATCACGAACGCATTAGAATCGAAATACCACAGCACTGATACTACTTCCTTTCTAGCGGCTTCCATATTTGAAAGCTTGATTCATCGAATAGAAGTAAAAGAATTTATTGAGAGATCACTTTGATCATGAACACTTGTTCTATTGCATAGTAAGTATAGAAGGTGGTCAACCTTTAGTACTTGACAAGCAATTAAACAACATGTGGTATCCTACTAGGCTTCTATCACACAGATAGATAGTCATTCGGCAATACCGCCCCTTCTGGAAGGGTTGTTCTTCTCAGCTTACATGAAATAAAAAGGAGAGAAAAGAACGAATTGAAGAAAATTGTATATAAAAAAATACTGCCACAAAATATCTGGCTTGGAATCTACCCCTGAACTATAGAGGTTTATCATAGGAGAACATAACATATATGTATATATATCAACATCAAGTATTATAGTATCGCATTTCACATGCCTAAATATTTTTACTATTCCGTCCATCATTCTATGGACCCATGCTCTTGCTCGAGCTTATACACAATCAACTTTGAAACTCCCTCGACATCGAAATTCGAATAAGGGATTTCATTCTAGACATCATTGTTACTAGAATTCTATGCTTGCACCGCAACCTTCCTCGTATAGCAATACGACTCTCTATTGGTAAGAAGGAATAAGTATTCAATAGGTAGATAATCGACTTAATTAGCCTATCAATGATAACTTATACACCACCACGACCCGATTAGTGGTACTCACTCTCAACATCCATTCCAATACAACTCTCACGGTTGTAAGTAATCGGCTCATTACTCGCAAAATCATTCCTGCATTATTATGGCCCACCGTTGACCTACTGTAGTCATTCGTTTTCCATGAAGTTTTAATAGCTAACCATACGGAGTCCATTCATATCATATCGAATCCTTCTAAGGAGGTAACATAATCACCATTCATGATTCGTGAAGAACATTCCTGATCCTGACGTACATACATGACATGAAGCAGATAAAATTACAGAAGAGTTTCAATCAAAGCAACGATAGCAGGCTAATACCATTATTAACCATATTTCTTTACTGGGAGACATGAAGCTCAAAGGTTCATTTATTCCTTTCATAACATGCTCCTGGCTTATCTCAAGATAGGACCTTCTAAGATAGAAAGCCCGCTCACGGCGATTACATGAATTAAATCTTTACCAAACTACTATTACGGTTGAGTATCGCACGGTCATCAGAAGGAATGTCAATCTTTTACACCATAATATAACCTTCACGGAATTAACCATTATCACTGTATTATAATTGTCCTCTTACACTTAAAGTGTTGGCCACCTCTTTGGCCTTTCCTGATAGTAAAATTTCCTTACAATCAATGTCATTTTAACCACCTCCAACTAAATTTTCTACCTCACTTCAATCACTGCTTATGTGAAAATGCTTCTCTTAAGTCCTGGTGAGAAAAAAAATCACCATTTTTCCATAAGTCATTGCCTTAGTCTTTAGATGTGAACATTGCCATGACTGACTCTCGATCATACTTAGGATGTCTCTTATCTTGGGTCATTCTTGTTTTCACTAATCTCGACCCTCATTGGATCGATCTATACTTTCTTATGGTTCAACACGTGCCCCACCTGGCATTATTATAATTACGTCATGTTTCCTTCATCAAAATTTCTATTCTTGAGAACTTTGAATATTACCTTTCTCCTTGTAAAACCTTTAAGGTTATCCTTAAATCCTTCATCAGGTACACCCTAGGCACAGGGCATATCAAGATACCATTTACTAATACCATAATCATTGTCTATATACTTCTGAAAAATTTCTCCACTGATCCTTAAAGGTTCTTGTTACCTTAATCCTTTCCAATTCATACTGTCAAAACTCATGTTGTCCCTATTAAGGGTGAAATGTCAACCTTTATGCATTCCCCTAGGATTCATTTCAAGTTATCGGGGTTTTATCCTTAATTCCACCTTTAAAAGATACTTACACTCTTCCATGGATAAATCAAGTCATATATACTTGATAGATTACCTTATTCAATCATTCTCACTTCGATAGCCTATACTTAATTTCACAATAGCATCCTTATTCAAACTGAGGTCAATCCATATGGCCTCCAAAAGATAACAACGGTTTTTTTTCTCGCTTTTCTTGCCTAATTTGGTAATGACAACAGGGATGTTCTGGGAGATATTGGTCGTGTTCAACGTGAACTTCTTCTTAATAATTCCTTATTTACTTTTGTTATTTATCTCAACAGTCATCTCAATATTGGGATATCTTTCATACCCGGCGTCTCCCTTTCTGGGTATCAAGCCACCGGTCTTACACTTCACATTCTTGAAGGTCACTTCCTTCATCCAATTTTCCTAATTTCTTACTTCCTTGTCTCCTCAGTCTATCCGCGTCTCATTATTTATCCTTCGAACTATCTCAAGGTTTCCTCGAATCCTCCCAACTTACGGGGGATAAAATATATGTATCTCTTATGCCTTCAACCATCAATTTTAAGTCATGGTGAATCACCCTCATCCCCAACTCCCTTATCATTCCTCAAACTCTATTACCTTTATATTCCTTTCCACTTCAGTTTCTTTTTATTTTCCTTTCTCTTATCATTATTTCACGAACCAACACAACATAAACATTGATTTCAAACATCCCGTCATTCTGGATTCGTGTCCTCAGAACGAATCTTGACAACTTTTACAACTTAGATTCATAATTCATCATACTCGTCTGCCTTTGTTCTGGCTCTAAAGCGTTTACACTATCTCCATAACCTTGGGAAGTACTTTCCTGAAAACAATTGACTGAACTTAAATCAGTTTATTATAATCTCTTGCTCCGTGCCTTCCTTGACCTTTCACCAGCGGATGGCCTCTCTCTTAGGAGGGTAAGTGACAAAAATAGTCTTTTGTGATTTGTCAATCATTTAGAATCTCAAATGATTCCTATATTTCCTTTAGTCAGGCTCTTACCTCGACTGGGTCAGCTTGTTCCTTGAAACTCTGAGAGCTTAGCGACTTAAAGGTCCTGAAAGAATTTTTCACCGCATTGTTTCCTCAAGGTGGTGGTTGGGGATAATAGTCTAAGTTCTGTCTAGAAAGGTCCATAAATTGTTGTATAGGAGTACCGTCTCGGGTCTCCTTTCCTTACTCGACTTCTGTTTCCTTAGTCTGAACGTTCACTCCTCCTCCCCATAATCGGGGTCATCCTACATGTTTTAAATCCTCATTTTCCACTTCATTATGTTATGGGTTCCTTCTATCTTGATGGCGACCTCCCTGACTATCACGTTCAGGGTTTGCTCTAAATCTTATTCCTCAAAGTAGCTTTCATCTAAGATCTCATCTTTAACCTCTTGAACATTTGGAACCCAAATTCTGTAGGAATACCTCATTATTCCCTTATCATCTTTCTTGGTATTAATCTCTTATCTATTTGTTGGCTCTCTGCCTTCATTCATCACTTTTTCTGGAACAATATGTTCTTTTCCAATAATTTGGGTTGTATTGCAATCTTAAACAGCTTTTCGGTACCAGCTCCGGTTACCTTCACTTCTATTTCCATTTTCTCAAAGACATTTTCATCTTGAGTCTCTCCTTTATACTAAGGGCATTAGCCACCATTTTGGCTTTCCCTGGATGATAAAGAATCTCATAATCGTAATCCTTGATTAGCTATAACCACCTCCTCTGGCGCATATTGAGCTCTTTCTGCGTGAAATTGCACTAGAGCACTTATGGCTTGTGTAAATCTCGCACTTCTCTCCATACAAGTAGTGCCTTCAATCTTTAAGGCAAAACTATTGCCACGAGCCCAAGCTCATGGGTGGGGATATCGAATTTTATATTCCCTTAATTGTCTTGACGCGTACGCGATTACCTTGTTGTGCTGTATAAGAAGCACCCTAATTCCTTATGCGAAGCGTCACTACAAATCACAAAATCTCTTTTTCCATCCGGCAATGCCAACATAGGAGCCGTCACCAACATTTGCTTCAGTTCTTGAAAGCTGTTCTCGTATTTCTCTGTCCATTTGAACTTCTCAGTCTTATGAGTAAGCCGCGTTAAAGGGGATACTATCTTTACGAACTTGAACGAACCTCCTGTAGTGACCGGCCAATCCTACCTCTAGTAGTCGCCCTAACCATGGTCATCAAATCCTCGGTGGTACTTTATTCATTCTTGTCAGGATCCTTCACGGGATCCTTCTCAGCGATAATCCCTTCTAGGACAACATCCTCAACCGCTACATCCTCAATATGAACATCATCCGGTCCCGTGTTAGGACACTCTATCGGATCCACAATCTGATCTCCAATAACTAATAAAACATCATCGCGTTATTGCTCCTCAACCTCAGGGTTTGGAGTCCCGCTACCATATACGATAACGAACTACGCTCCGATCACGATATTTATAAGGGTTCCCATAAGGGTTTTAACTGTCAGTACTACGTTAGGTAGCCCGACTATGAACTTGGCAAGAGTTCTTATTATATTAGTGAACTTATTATCTTAACGTCACATCATCTCTGAGGTTTATAACGCTTAGCTCTGATACCATTTCTGTAACACCCCCAAATCCGGGGTCGGGGATCCGGGTTGTCACGAGTTCCATTTCCCTTAATAACACCCAATCTTAATAAAGAATCAACTACTGTGTACTGTGACCCCACAATAAACACACACACCACAAGTTATAGTCTCAGAGATGAATATCCAAAAATAACACGAGTCATTTTATTCCATAATTATATGCCATTACACCTTAAAAGGGTTTCTGAATAAATTTACATTTCTTTGCCATTATTACAATTGATAAAGATACATAAGTCTGGTACATCAAAAGTTGAAAGCCTAGCCTATTGGAAGTTCCTACCTCAGCTACAACGACATCAACGCCTATAGGAAACTGCAGAACGTTTCTTATCCGCTCGCGAATTGGGAGCTTGGTCCTGTTCATCTTGTCTATCTGATGTTGTGTGATGAAAGAAGAAAGTAAGGGTGAGCAACAAGCCCACCAAAATAATATGTATAATAATTTACAATATATGAGCATTCTCATAGTACACAAGAAAGTCTTGGTCAAGTAAAAATGAACCAGTTTGATACCTTACCGCGACCAAGTCGCAAAATATTCAGTATATATGTATATATGTTAGATATATTTGATAATGTCATGGCTAATATGTTTTATGTTTAGCTTTCAGATCTTACTTGAACATGATAAATCAGTACTTAACTGTTGATCAGTACTTATACTGGAAGTCAGGACTTAAGGATATCAGTACTTATGTTATCAGGAGATAATCATCAGAAGATAGATATCAGAACTTAAGTGCTGAAGGACGATCAGATAAGGACAGTAGCTGATTAAAGGAAAGAAGATCAAGATAAACATAAGAAGAGATATGCATGAAGAAGGAATTCTGTAAAGAATGGAATACTTGGAAGAAAAGATATCTGATTGATATATTTTAGGAAGCAGAATTATATTCCATATCAATTAGCGATTATCTTGTAACTGTGTAGTATATAAACACAGACATAGGGTTTACACTATAAGTGTTATCATTATTAGAGAAGATTATTCATTGTAACCCTAGCAGCTCTCGTGATATTTGTTCATCACTGAGAGGTAACAGTTCCATACTGTAACAGAGTTTATTGTTTCAATAAAGTTTGTTTTCTGTTACTTAAGTTCTTAAAGTTCGATTTGAGTGTACTATACACTGTATTCACCCCCTCTACAGTGTGTGTGTGACCTAACAATTGGTATCAGAGCCTATCTGTTAACATACATACAGTTAAAGATCCAAACACAATCATGTCGGACACAGAAACTCCAACTAAGCCTACCAAAACTGAGGAACCACCAAAGACACAAATTCAGAGTCGGTATGAGACCATCAGAGTTCCCATACTGAGACCATCTGAATATCCCATATGGAAGGTAAGGATGACCATGTTCCTGGAAGCAACAGATCCAGAATACCTTGATAGAATCAAGGAAGGCCCTCACAAACCAACCAAGCTCGCTATTGCAGTTGCAGGTGAAGCAGCAAAGACCGTACCAAAGGAGAAGAGTGATTATACTGTTGAAGACATAGCATCAATTGCTAAGGATGCTAAGGTACGACACTTACTGCATAGTGCCATTGATAATGTAATGTCAAACAGGGTAATCAACTGTTGGATTTTAACGCAGCAGGGGCATGGCAAAACACTTTTACACATACAAAATCCAAATAAAAGCATACAGATCATGAATAAAAATTCGAGGGATCGAATCTAACCTTTTAAAATAATTCGGAGACAACGATCAGAGATCCTTAGCAGTTGCTCCTCAAGTGTGAAGCACTCCACCGGTATCCACCAAGAAAACGATGTTAAGGAGGAGGAAGGAGGTGGAGAGAATTGGGTTTTCTAAACTTTTTGGGTTTTCGGGTTTGATGTGGGTTCGAATAAAAATAGGGTCTATAATAGTGTATTTATAGGCAAAATTTTTAGCTGAAATTTTTCCATAAATATTATTATTATTATCCCATTTATTATTCTCATTAATAATTAAAACACCTTTTAATTATTAATCCGTTTTCTAAACACTTTAGAAATAATTCTCTCTCTTGATTTAATTTCCAAAAATTAAATCCTTTAATTAATAATATTAAGAACTTTTCTTAATTAATTTATAATCAATTAAATCTCATTTAATCAATTATTAAATTTGCCAATTAATTATTTATTTCATAAATAAATAATTATTTAGCCATTATTAATTAATTCCTCCACCATTAAATCATTCTCTTTTTATGGTGTGACCCTGTAGATTCAATATTAAGCCGGTAGTAGAAATAAATAATAATAAAACTATTTTATCATTATTTATATAAATTCTCTAATTTATTAAATATGATTAATTAATTAATTAATCACATTTATTCTACATCGTGAGGGATACTTCTCAGCATATCGCGACTATCCGGATAATATGAATTCACTGCTTAGAATACCAAGAACCTATTCAGTGAATAGTTACCGTACAATAAACTCCTTCTACCCTACAATGTCCCGATTAAATACAAGGCATGGATCTCGTGTCAAGCCTATCTAATTTAATCACTTGCTTACCATTTACTATGCATAGTTCTATGCAAATTAGAAACTCCTTTCTAATTTCATTCACTCTGGCCAGAGATTCCTGAACTAGCATAAGTGGATCAGCCTTGAACATTCGCTTCCTTCACTGGAAGGGGTAGATCCTTTATTGATCATACACTATCTTCGTGTACAAATTCCTATACCCAGAAGAGCCCTAATAATTGTCCCTGGAGACTAAGAACTAAACCAAAGCATAGTTCAGTGTACAGAAGATGACTATGATGACCTCAAGTCTAAGGATACTTGTACAACTATCACTATGTGAACAACTACTGACACGTGAGTGAACTCCATCAGTTGTTCAGTTGTGCGAGTCATGTTCAGTGAACTTATTCTATAATAAGCACCTACATACTAGCTATAGTGTCACCACACAAATGTCTATGAGAACAGACATCCTTCATAATGAAGTAAGCATAGTATGTACCGATCTTTGAGGATTATTAATTACCAGTTAGTAATCCTATGACCAGGAACTATTTAAGTTTAGAGTTATCATCTTTTTAGGTCTCACTATTATGATCTCATCATAATCCATAAAAAGCTTTACTCTAAACTATGGTATATCTTATTTAAACACTTAAATAGATAGAGCCCGTAATAAAAACAAAACAAGTCTTTTATTAATATCAATGAAATCAAAACAGATTACATAAAGAGTTATTCCTAAATCCTAATACCTGATTGGACTTAGGACATATTCCTTTCATCAACTGCAAGACTGCTAAGGAGATATGGGATGCTCTGGAAACAAGGTGTCAGGGAACTGACACAATTAAGAAGAACAGGAAGACAATACTCACTCAAGAGTATGAACACTTTGACTCAAAGACTAATGAGTCATTGAATGATTTATATGATAGATTTGTCAAACTTTTGAATGATTTGTCATTGGTTGATAAAGAGTATTATCTTGAAGATTCAAACCTTAAGTTCCTGTTAGCTCTTTCTGAATGCTGGGATTTGAAGGCAACGACAATAAGAGACAACTACAATCTTGATGAAACAACTCTTGACGAAATCTATGGAATGCTCAAGACTCATGAGCTGGAGATGGAACAAAGAAGCAAGAGGAAAGGAGGAAAGTCAAGGTCAGTTGCTCTTAAGGCTGAAGAAGAATTCCCCAAAGCAGCTTCCTCAAAGAAAGACAAGGGTAAAGCTCTTTTCATAAAGTCTGATACTGAGTCATCAAGTTCTGAGAGTGATGATGACTCAGATTCTGAAAGCTTGCCTGAGACTGATGCTGATGAGGAGATGATGAAGCTGTGTGCTCTTATGGTGAAAGGAATCACAAAGATTGCATACAGGAAGTTCAGGAAGGGAAAGAAGTTTTCCAGGAAAGGCATAAGTTCTGATAAGAAGAATTTCAGAAGATCTGAAGGCAGAGGAGGAAAGTCTGACAGAAGAGATTACACCAATGTTAAATGCTATAACTGTGGTGAGAAAGGCCACATATCTCCTGATTGCAAGAAGGTAAAGGGTGACAAAGGCAAGGCTCTTGTCACAAAGCAGAAAAGCTGGACAGACACCTCAGACTCTGAAAGTGAGGAAAACTATGCATTGATGGTAAATGCTGATAAAGAAAGTGCTGAGAGCAGTTCTGAAGCTGCTGAAACAAAGGTACCTCAGACTACTTATGCTTTTCATACTGATGATATTAATGAGTTGAGAAGATATCTTAAAACCATGTTTGTTAGTTATAGAGATCAAACTTTAACATGTGAAAGATTAACTTCTGAAAATCTTGCATTTAAGAAAAGAAATGATTTCTTAGAAAAAGAGTTAGTCATGTTCCATCAAACTCAGAAGGATAGAGATGATGCTTTTTATGTTATGAATGAAGTGCTAAAAATAAATGAATCTCTAAAAACTGAGTTAGAAAAGGAAAGAGAGATTATCAGGACTTGGACTAACTCTGGCAAAACAACTCAAAATTTGCTAAGTAGTGGAAACTGGAAAGAGGGCTTAGGTTATGGAGAAGATAAGAATGATAAAGGAACTGAAGAAATTAAGTCTGTTGATAAGCAAAAGCCAAAGTTAAAACCTGTTAAGTTTGTAACTGTAAAGTCTGAAAATGAAAAATCAGAAGTTACAAAGAAATTAACTTCTGAAAAACTAAAACAGGAAAAGACAGCTGAAGTGAACATAGGCTTAATGACAAAGAAGCAGCTTAAGCATAAGCTGAAAGATGTTAAGAATGCAAACAAGGTAAAATCACCTAGGAAAAATAGGAATGGAAAGGAAGGTGTGAATAAAAGCAATAATTATAAACCTGTTCCTGATGCTTCTAGGAAAACATGTCATAACTGTGGAAGTTCTAACCATCTGGCTTCTTTTTGCAGGAAGAATAAGAATATTAACTCCTTACCTTCAAAGTCAGGAGTTAAGAGTCAGTCTGTTAGATACAAACCACAAAATCCTTGTTTTCATTATGGTAGTTTATGGCATTCCATTTATACTTGTAAGGAATATCATAGCTTGTACTATGATTATTATCAAATAAAACCTTCTTTGAAGAAAGTTTCCATTGTTCCTTCTAGTGTAAATTCTGATTCAAAGTCTGATAGTGTAAGTTCTGATAAGAAAAATGTTAACATAAACTCTGATGCTAAATCCGCTGCAAATGTTAACAAACTTAATAAGGCCAAAGGATCCAAGCAAGTCTGGGTCCTTAAAACTAATAATTAGTGGTCTTTGTGATTGCAGGGCAACGGGAAAAATATTCTAGTTCTGTACAGTGGATGTTTAGGACATATGACTGGAAATAAGGCCCTGCTATCAGACTTTGTGGAGAAAGCTGGCCCAAGTGTTTCTTATGGAGATAGCAACATTGGAAAAACATTGGGATATGGCAATATCAATCTTGGAAATGTCATAATTAAACAAGTAGCTCTGGTCTCAGGACTTAAACACAATCTAATGAGTATAAGTCAAATCTGTGACAGAGGTTATCATGTTGATTTCTTTGAAGAACACTGTGAAATTGTGAGTAAATCTAAAGGCAAAGTTGTTCTGAAAGGATACAGGCGTGGTAACATTTATGAAGCTAAGCTTTCAACAAGTACTGATGGTTCTGCAATCTGTCTGATGAGTAGAGCATCAATTGAAGAAAGCTGGAATTGGCATAAGAAACTCTCTCATTTAAATTTCAACAATATAAATGAACTGGTCAAGAAAGATCTTGTGAGAGGATTGCCAAACACAGTATTTGCTCCTGATAGTCTTTGTGATTCATGTTAGAAAGCCAAACAAAGAAAATCTTCATTCAAGAGCAAGACTGAATAATCAATTCTTGAGCCTTATCATCTACTACATGTTGATCTATTTGGTCCAGTAAATGTCATGTCTATTGCAAAGAAGAAGTATGAGTTGGTCATAGTGGATGAGTTCACCAGATACACATGGGTGTATTTCTTGCATACAAAAAGTGAAACTGCATCAATCTTGATTGATCATGTCAAACATCTGGATAAAATGGTCAAAGATTCTGTGAAAGTTTGAAGGAGTGATAATGGCACTGAGTTCAAGAATTTGATAATGGAAGAGTTCTGCAAAAGCCATGGAATAAAGCAGGAATTTTCTGCTCCTGGAACTCCACAGCAAAATGGAGTTGTTGAAAGGAAGAATAGAACTCTCATTGAAGCTGCACGTACAATGCTTGAAGAAGCAAAGCTTCTAACCTATTTCTGGGCTGAAGCTGTGCAGACTGCTTGTTTTACTCAAAATGCAACACTCATTAACAAGCAGGGAAAAATACCATATGAGATGGTGAAGAAAAAGAAGCCAAATCTGAAATACCTTCATGTATTTGGATGCAAGTGTTTTGTTCTCAAGACTCATACTGAACAGCTATCAAAGTTTGATCTAAAAGCTGATGAAGGAATCTTTGTTGGATATCCACTTTCCACAAAAGCCTTCAGAGTCTATAATTTGAGAACAAAAGTAGTCATGGAATCTATCAATGTCTCTTTTGATGACAAGAAGATTACTGGTCTTGAAGATTTCATTGACCATGATCAGCTGGGATTTGAAAATGAAGACTCAAATTCTGATACTGAAAATCCTGAAAGTCTAAGTCCTGATACTATAAACTCTGATGGAATAAACTCTGATGTTATTGAAACTGTGGTGGCTACGCCAAGGAAAGATGTACCGATGCAGGGGGAGCATACTCAAGATCCTACCACAGCTCAAGAAACATCAGAACATACATCTGGCTCTTCAAATTCTGATTCGTCAAGTTCTGATAAGCCAAGTTCTGATAGTGCTGAAAATTTAAATACTGAAGACTCCAACTCAGAGAGCATAGTTTCAGGGGGAGCATCAGAAAATGAAAATGAAGATAGCATGGATCATGGGGGAGCATCCAGTTCTAGAGAAAACCTTCCATCTGCAAAGAAGTGGACAAAATCACATACACCTGATTTGATAATTGGAAATATGCAGGTGTCAGAACTAGAACAGGTACTTCAAATGAATGTCTTTACAATTCTTTTCTCTCTCAGACTGAGCCAAAAAAAGTGGAAGAAGCTCTTTAAGATGCTGATTGGATGCAAGCAATGCAGGAAGAGTTGAATGAATTTGAAAGAAACAAAGTCTGGACCCTAGTGCCAAGACCAAAGAATAGATCTGTTGTTGGTAAAAAGTGGGTATTCAGAAACAAAACTGACAGTGATGGCATAATTACAAGGAATAAGGCAAGGCTGGTTGCAAAAGGATATTCTCAACAGGAGGGAATTGATTATGATGAAACATTTGCACCAGTTGCTAGGTTAGAAGCCATAAGGATATTCTTGGCTTATGCTGCTCACAAAAAGTTTACTGTCTTTCAAATGGATGTGAAAAGTGCTTTTCTCAATGGAGAATTGGAGGAGGAGGTATATGTTGAACAACCTCCAGGTTTTGTAGATACCAAACATCCAGATTATATCTACAGGCTTGATAAAGCACTTTATGGACTTAAGCAAGCTCCTAGAGCATGGTATGAGACTTTAGCTCAGTTTCTTCTGGAAAGTGGATTCAACAGAGGGACAATAGACAAAACACTGTTCTACCTCAACCATGGAAAGGACTTACTTCTGATCCAGATTTATGTTGATGATATCATTTTTGGATCTACAAATGACAAACTTTGCAAGAAGTTTGCCAAACTAATGCAGTCAAGATATCAGATGAGTATGATGGGGGAACTTAGCTATTTTCTGGGCCTTCAAGTCAAGCAGAATGAGGAAGGCACTTTTATTTGTCAAACCAAGTACACCAGAAACTTGCTGAAGAAATTTGGAATGCAAGATTGTTCAAGTGCATCCACTCCAATGGCCACTGCAACAAAACTGGATAAGGATACCGGTAAATCAGTAGATATTACTGACTACATAGGTATAATTGGCTCTCTACTCTATTTAACTGCTAGTAGACCTGATATCATGTATGCTACCTGTCTTTGTGCAAGATTTCAAGCAGATCCAAGAGAACCTCACTTAACAGCTGTAAAAAGAATCTTTAAGTATCTTAAAGGAACAGCTGCTCTGGGATTATGGTATCCTAGAGAATCAGATTTTAAACTAATAGGTTACTCAGATGCAGATTTTGCAGGTTGCAAAATTGACAGGAAAAGCACAAGTGGAAGCTGTCAATTTCTTGGAGGCAGATTGGTTTCTTGGTACAGCAAGAAACAAAAGTCAATTTCCACATCAACTGTAGAAGCAAAGTATATTGTTGCAGGAAGCTGTTGTGCACAGATTCTTTGGATGAAGAATCAGTTACTGGATTATGGGTTAACATATTTCAAAATCCCTATTTACTGTGATAATCAAAGTGCTATTACTATGACAGGTAATCCAGTTCAACACTCTATGACAAAGCACATCAGCATCAGGTACCACTTCATCAGGGAACATGTGGATGAAGGTACAGTGGAATTGCATTTTGTTCCCACAGATTAACAACTAGCAGATATCTTCACAAAACCACTGTGTGAAGCTACTTTTACAAGATTGGTAAATGAACTTGGAATGGTTTCAGGTTCTTTCTCAAAATCTGCTTAGTCTTGTTCTGTCTTATCAGACTTTATGCTCAGTATTTACAGAATTAATCTCATTGTGTATTCTGTGCTCAATTGATAAATGTCTTTAAGTACTGACTGTTGTCTGATATATGTTTCTAAACTCTGATAAGTGATATGTCTGTTCAAGTACCTATTCAATCCTATGAGGATAACTGTGCTAGATACTGACCTAGTAGTCTTCAATAAACAAATGATTCCATGTAAGAAGTAATTATTTCAGTGGAAATCTTATGACACTAGCAAATTCTGATAATTGAGCTTAGTTAAGTTTACTTTGTATATCTTATTACTAAGTCACAAATTAGAATAATGCTACTCATCTGTTAAGTTCTGATACTAGTAAAACTGCTGAATGTACTAAGTGCTGATAAACCTCACTTATCAAAAGAAAAAGCAAAAAGATCAAAGAATAAAATCAGGTACTCCTTTGAGATCTAGAGTAAAAATGTGGAAGGGACGACCCAAGTGCATTGCTGGTATTAAGTAAATATGCATTAGAAAAGCAAAATATTTTCTTGGTGACTTTTCACACTCTATGATTACTGGAGAAATACTCTGATAACAGCATAAATTCTGATAAACACTCGTGACTCACTTACACTGAGAAGCCACTGTAAAATAGAATTTCAAAAGATGCATAAAATTAGCACAAAACAGTTGAGGTGGACTCAAGCATGAACTCATTCATCAGTAGGTTTCAGGACAATGACAGCTCTTTAGCAAAATTTTAGTTATGCCTTATTTCTAAGATATACTGAAGTGACTCAGACTTTACTCTTTGTCTGTTATTTAGCTTAATGCACACACTAATCACTCCATATGAATGATGAAAATTACTGTGGTGGTCTATGTTATTTTAGATAAACAGTCACTGTGTCACTTTGCACAAATTCTGAGGACAAGTTCTAGTTACACGTTCTAATGATTAAGTTCTGAAGTCTATAACTCAGAACTTGTATGAGGATTTACTAAGATGGGCATTTCTTTTTTCGAGTTAAGAAATTATGTTCTGATGACTGTTAAGTTCTGATATAAGTCTAAGTTCTGATATTACAGTCTAATGTTTTACTTGACTTATCTGTGAATAACATTTGATAACAGTCTCAGTTAATAATTGAATATATTGAAGTGGAAGATTAATAGTCACTATGGTTAGGGTTAATGGTATTTGTACTTGAACAGTCCAATGTTACTTGTTTCTTGTGCGCTTTAAACCATGTTTCCTCTTTCCAATGAATGTTATTCTTTTTCAAAGTCTAGGGAGACGAGGTAGAATTAATTCTACCTGTCAGCATTCAATTTCTTTGCGTCTCCTGGCATTCTCTTGCCTATATAAGCAGCCACTTCACATCAGTCTTTCCATCAAATTCTTCTCACACACTTATCTTCATACTTCTTCTTTTAAAAACACAATGGTCAAATACAACATGTTTTTGAACTACCAAAACTTCAATATAGAGCTAAGATGTGCCGATTGGCAGCAGGAATGGCATGTCACAGCCATTCCTGAGGAGATATGGGACTCTGTTCCACAGGAGGCACTGACACACCTCCTGTTCTTCTATATGGACTACCATCGCCATCTGGAGCGATTGGAGGAGGAAAGGCTGGAAGCTCTCCGCCAGCAAGAGCGAATCATCAGACTCGCCATTCTGTTTGTCGAGAGTAGGAAGAAGAAGAAATGATTTAATCTTGTCTTCTTCCTGTTTTTCTTCATCATCAGCTTTGTCAGGCTTCTTAGCTAGGACTAAGGCTGTTGATGTTCGGTTTAGAAGCTTAGGGAAAATCTTGTATAAGTATTGATGTAATTTCCATTTCATAAATGTATTGTCTTGATATATTAATGAAAGTTGTTTTTACTTTAAGATTTTGTCTCTGAGTTATTTTATCTTGTGTTGATAAATCCTGATTGATATTCTGATGACCATATAAATTTTGTTTTATATTAAGTTCTGATTCGTTTTCAGCACTTACTTATCTAATTTATCTTGGTCATTTTCATGTGATGTATTTTCAGAATATTAATGATGCAGTGAAAAATAATTCAATCAGTGATAACGGTTTAAATTTTGAATTAAAACTGTTTCTCTTGATAAATGGAACGGGTTTTCCTTGAAACTAGGCAAATGGGTAAGTAATGATTCCTGTTTTCTCGAGCCCAGTAACTGTCCGTTATTACTGCATGTCTGACAGGTGTCCAATGGTAACATTTTTGTTCAGAGTATAAGTACAACAGAGAGAAGATTTCTTTAATCTTTTATTTTCTTCATATTTTATCTCTCTCCTTACTTTTACTCTCTTTCTCTTTATTTCTCATGTTGGTTTTTCATACAGACATTATATCAAACACCTAACAGGCATACTTGAATCTCAATTTTTTTCACATGGCACCAAAGGATTTAATCATTGATGGAGCTAAGTTTGTCCCCAACAACTATGCTGCAGTTCTTGATCACACTGAAGCTCCATCTGAATTGCACTTTGTGCAAGATCTTCTTGCACATAGTGAGGTTGGGTATGCATTAACACAGCCTGAATTCTTTTCAAGCCAACAAGTTCTGAGGTTTTGGAGGACTGGACTTTTTGATGATGGTGGTCAACGTGGAACTCCCAGTATTATCTTCCAAGTGGGTGATTCATCCTTTGTAGTCACTCCTGGTACAGTACGCAGGGCTTTACATCTTCCAGAAGATTGTACTTTCTCAATTCCAGAGGACTCAGCCCTTCG
Source organism: Apium graveolens (assembly GCF_009905375.1). Classification (NCBI taxonomy): domain Eukaryota; kingdom Viridiplantae; phylum Streptophyta; class Magnoliopsida; order Apiales; family Apiaceae; genus Apium; species Apium graveolens. Next base: position 66,171,336 of record NC_133657.1, read on the forward strand.
GGAGTTAATGGCTGAATTGGGATATGAAAAGAGTCTGACGAAACTTGGACAGTTGAAACGGGCTAATATCAGAAGAAAATGGAGTTTCTTATTTGATTGCATCACCAAAGCTTTTGGGAACAAATGTTCGAATTTTGATGCTATTCCAATTATGAGTCAGCACATCGGGTATGCAATTGTCAATCAAACTCATTTTGATTTTGCAACTGCTTTAATTGGTTTTATTGGGGATAGGATGACAGAGGATCGAGATGTTGTTTATTTTGCTAGATTCTGTCAACTTATTTACACTTATTATACTGATGAACCTCTTTAGTCAGCACCCAAACCCCACCTTTTAAGGTTGCAAAACGATACTTTAATGACCTGGTAAATGCTGATACTAAGAAAAAAGTGGTTAGATCATTACAGATTCCTCAGTCTGTAAAACAGATCCTAGTAAATGCTGATCCTGATACTTATAGATCTGTTTACTCTGATGTCCAACCAACTCCAAACACCCAAAATCCATCAACCTCAGTACCTACCTCTCATTCTACTCAACCTACCCTCAGAACATATCTCAAATCCTATCTCTCCACTTCACAGACTGCTCAACCTTCATCTTCAGCACCTACTGTGAAATCTTCATCTTCCAAGCCAAAGAGGACAAAGAATGTTCCTCAAACACCTCAAAAGAGAAGGAGGATTGCATTGAGAGATGAATCTGATTCTGAGGAACCGGTTCCTGCTAGAGAACCTGTTGTAACTGAAGCTGAGAAAGAGATTTCTCAGAAGGATTCTGAAATTGGGGGTTCTAGGCTTCTCAAGAGGCTTAGACGAATGACAGTTCCTGAAACTCCCAAGGAATCCAAATCAACAAGGAAGTACAAGAAACAGAGGGCACAAAGGCCAGTTTCAGATGATGAAGAGGAAGCAGCTAAGGAAGGGGATCAGGAATCTCTGATCTTACAAGACAAGGAATTTGCTCCAGTCACTTCTTCTCCATCAACTCCATCTCAGGAAGCTGTATCTGACAAGGCTAACTCACCATCTGTGTCTCTTGTTGATCCAGGCACAAGTGCTGATATTGATGTTCAACACTTGGTTGTGTCTGAAGTATTTCTCTTAGAAGCTCCAATAGCAAATAATCCTTCCACAACACCTGTTACTGATGCTGTTCAAACTCCAGAGTTATCAACAACACCTTCTTTGCATCAAGATGCTGATGATCAGACTTTAGGTGAGCATCAGGATATGGCTGTTGATCAGAACTTAGTATCAGATCAGCAATTAGAGGATGCTGAAGCCTCCATTGCTACTCACACTGTTGTCTTATCAGAAGATACTGATTTTTTAAGTTCTGATACTGCAAATGCTGGAGATACTGGTGATGCTGCTCCAACTGTAGATGCTGATGAAGCAGGTCCTTCAGGACATACTCCTCAACAGACTCTTCCTAAGTCTGAACTGGTAAAGAAGTTTGTTACCGGGGAAGCACCAGTACCTTGGAGTGAAACTCCTGCAGGTCAGGAGTGGACTAAGGAATGGAACTCAATTTCATGTGTTCCAACTGAAAAACATCTTGCTGAGCACTTGACTAAAGCTGATAAAATATTAAATTCTGATAATTTTAAAACCCAGCTTAGAGTCACTGTATTGAGTACTAAACATCTACAAGGTCTTCATTCAACTACTCATGCAGAGCTGCACAAGATTCAGGAGAACTTTATCAAACAGGAACAAGTTTAGAAAATTGATAAAAAAAGTTCTTTCAACCTACCATTGACAGGATTGCTTATATTGAGAAAACTCAAGAGAAACAACAAGCTCAGATTGATGAACATCTGACAAATCAAGCTTCTCAACAATCGCAACTTACTGAAATCCAATCCTCAGTGGAATTACTTATCTCTCTTTTACTACCTGCTGATGCCAAAAAGGGGGAGAAGGTAATTAAGTCCAAATGCAAAACTAACAAGACACTGCAAGGAAAGGATGATGGAAATGATGATCAAGGATACTCTGGAATGGGTAGCGGTCATAGTCAAGGTAGAAGGTTTACATCAAGACAAGCTAGTCACAGGATAAGTTCTGATACTGGGAAAAGAATAAGTTCTGCTGCTGGTAAAAGGATAAGTTCTGATGAACTTCTAGATCTTGATGAGGAAATGTCAAGACAGTTATTTCTTCAAGAAAATCCAGGAATGGACTTGTAAAGTTTAAAGGAAATAGAAGCCAGACTTAAATCAGAGAAAGTCACATCTAAATCTGAAGCTTCTGGTAAAAAATCACTTCCAAAACTCAAAGGCATTGTGATCAAAGAAAGGACATATACTGAAGCAACATTGGCTAGATCACAACCACAGATAGATCCAAGATCCAAGGGTAAAGAAAAGGTTGGTGAACCTATCAAGGTTTATGTACCTCCTGAGGAAGAAGAAATTACTGATGAAAAGGATGATCTTGCTCTGACTTCAAGAAAAGTTCTTAAAACAACCTCTGACATGGCTCAAGTTGTTCAGAGTCAAGAAATTGTAAGTTCTGATATTCAGAAGAAGCAAGTAACCTCTGACATAGCTCAAGTTAACTTGATATCAGAAAATAGATCAATGACACTCCTACCAGGATTCACTAAAGTAAAACAGACTCAATCTTTGAAGACTACTGCAAGTGGTTTTGAAGCAAGAGTAGTTACTGGAAAGGAAGCTAGAGATAAAACTGGATTGGGAAGTGCTGATGAAAGAAGAGTACACAACACTACCAATGATCCAACTTCTTTGAGTGAACCACGTATTGGAGCAACTCCTGAGAGATTGAATCAACTGGAATCTGTACAGATGGTTTACCATACCTACTTGAAAGAATACATCATGTTGTATTTCATGACAGATGGTAGGGTTTATCATATAAGACAAAATGCCATTCCATTGAAGTATTTTGAAGAATTGGAGCATGTACTTTTCTTACTTCAAGTGGATGACAGAATAACAAGGACTGCTGCAAACTACTTAAAAGAACAAATTCAGAGACAGAAAAGGCTTTATTCTGTTAAGTCTGACAACATATATGTTCCAAAGTACAGAGATCACAATGGTGATATTGTTGATATGAAGCCTAATACTGCACAGATCAGAACATATCTTGGTATTAAGGGACTTGAATTCAATCTAGAGTCTGACAAAGCTTATGTCATAAGACTAGATCAGGAGTTGAGAAAAGCAAAGATCAATGATCTCAGAGCTGCAATCTTTCAAACTGGTGAAGATACTGCAGAGCTTAAAGATGTCAAAAGGAGAATGACTGATGAACTCAGATATGCTGAGAAATGTTTATTGAAGAACTATCTCAGAACAACTCCTGACATCAGAGAGATCAGAAAATGATGAAGCCAAGTCGAAGATCTACAACTGCTTAAATTCTGATATTTATACAGACTGAAGTTATTATCAGAAGTTGAAATTGGTAAAAGCTTAAGGACTGTAAGTTGTAGTTATCTAGTCTAATTCTCATGCATTTGTACTTAATGTTTTTGACATCATCAAATATCTGTTAAACTTGTATATTATGTTAATTTACAAGTTGGGGGAGATTGTTAGATATATTTGATAATGTCATGGCTAATATGTTTTATGTTTAGCTTTCAGATCTTACTTGAACAGGATAAATCAGTACTTAACTGTTGATCAGTACTTATACTGGAAGTCAGGACTTAAGGATATCAGTACTTATATTATCAGGAGATAATCATCAGAAGATAGATATCAGAACTTAAGTGCTGAAGGACGATCAGATAAGGACAATAGCTGATTAAAGGAAAGAAGATCAAGATAAACATAAGAAGAGATATGCATGAAGAAGGAATTCTGTAAAGAATGGAATACTTGGAAGAAAAGATATCTGATTGATATATTTTAGGAAGCAGAATTATATTCCATATCAATTAGCGATTATCTTGTAACTGTGTAGTATATAAACACAGATATAGGGTTTACACTATAAGTGTTATCATTATTAGAGAAGATTATTCATTGTAACCCTAGCAGCTCTCGTGATATTTGTTCATCACTGAGAGGTAACAGTTCCATACTGTAACAGAGTTTATTATTTCAATAAAGTTTGTTTTCTGTTACTTAAGTTCTTAAAGTTCGATTTGAGTGTACTATACACTGTATTCACCCCCTCTATAGTGTGTGTGTGACCTAACAATATATACTTTTCAAAATCTTGGAAGTCCTCTTCCATGCATAATATACACAGAGTTCCAGTTTATAACTGTATAAAAATATCGTTGCAAGGTGATCTCATATATCTAACCTTGTCTCAACATTTTTTTTGTGAAAATCTTTGTCATGCATAAGATAATCATTAACCAGATATAGGTTGAAAAGATGAATTTACAAGATACTCCAATATACTTATATCTTTTCCGGATACTACTTGAACTACCACCGTTCAAGGTATCATCAGTTTCAAAAGTTCATCACACAGATGAGACTACAAGATAAGACTTGAATAAATTCAATCTTTGAAATATTATTGAATGAAATGAAGTTACGAGATACTTCATTAAGTCCCGATATATATATCCTTATATATCTCTCATACATTTCCTGAAAACCTCTGTCATGTAAAGTATGAACAGAGTTGCAATATCCAATGAATTTGGAAAGAAAAGAATTTTGGCACAAACCCGATATCTTGCTGATCAGGCAAAGATACCCATTAAGTAACCTTTTCTACCGTAGATGGATGAATTCCTCACCGGTCATCACCCTGGCCGCATTAGGACCTCGCGCTAGACCGTTACACGGCCACTCACGCGTGGATGGACTGTCACCCAGCCTCTTACACCTTCATAGACCGTACCCCGGCCTGTCACTTATGCCGACTCAATTATATGGACTTACTTCCCGAACATTGGGCAAGTAATCAAATTGTTTTCTCAAAACAGCAACCACGTTGCGAATATAAAATACACCACATAGCCAGATCCCTTAGATTTTTGAGCGAGTATTCAAGTTCCCTTCGAAAGGAAGATCTTAAATTTGAAAACGAGTTTTGGGATCCGCTTTAACTTTTAAAATCATTTTGAAGACTCGAAAACATTTTTGAGAATGTTTAGAGTAATGCTGATTTAATAAAATAAATCAGTCCCGATATGTTGGAGGAAATATGAATATTATTATTTAAATAATATTTCCATAAGGATAATCCTTATAAAAATAATTGAAGTAAAAGTTTTAAAACTCATACTTGAAATGAATAATAAATAACCAAAGATATACTTATACGAAAGTAAGATCTTTATTTGAATAATCGAAAATGAGTTTGATTAACGAAACATTATTCTTTAATAAAATAAAGAATATTATTTAATAAAATAAGCGGAGTCATAAGTCCTCGAATAAATATTCAAAACAATATTCATTAAATAAAATAAGTGGTCATAAGTCCTCGAATGAATATTCAAAATAATATTCATTAAGTAAAATAAGCGGAGTAATAAGTCCTCGAATGAATATTCAAAATAATATTCATTAAGTGAAATAAAGTTATCGAATAAACCTTATTCGAATAATAGTTTTGAAAACTATTTATATATATATATATTATACTCGGGAACATCGTCTCCCGGTTTAGAAAATATGTTCACCTTTGGGTCCCCTATACTAAGGGTATACGCAACTACTGCTTATCTCTAGCATAGGTATTATGCAACTTATAAGCAATTGAATCAACAATTAGATATCAAAATTATGAAACAGACATGCATATATACCATATCAGCATGCTCCAATATATCGCAAGATTTGCTAATAACAATTATGCACTTATCACAAGATAATGCATATACATATATACATCACAACAACAGTATAACGGGTAGAAAACTTGCCTGAGTGCTCCGGGGTAGAATTAAGCTTAGAGTGGGTCCGGTAACCTATGAATAACAACATAATCCGGAATTAAACCACAATCGCTTAAGAAACTAGACTTTATCCACTTAGACCCTAACGTTCGCTTATATGCTTAATGATTTGCGTTAATCGTTCGCACACCCTCGGCTCCACTAATTTTAATAAATTAATCATTACAAATTTTAAGGCAACTTTTTCGCGAATACTTTACCAACTTCCTAATCCACCTTACATAATTGTTTCAAAATCCAATTAGTCTTTTAAGGGCCTTAAACAAGGTCTCAAAGTAAAGCGAGGGGTAAAGGTTCGTTCGTGAAACGCCGTTACTTAAAACGGTCGTTTCTCCTAAACCGTACATCGGAACAAAGTAAACCACATATCAAAACGAAGATTACGACACACTCTAGCTAATCATGGCAATGTTACAGATTGGTCAGTGAGTTATCTGGTCCGAGATTCATGTACAACAGTCTAAGGAAAACGGGCATTACGACGACTATGTTTACGAGTTTTCCAAGTTTCTCACTACACCAAAACCTCACCAAACAACCCACAATTATTAACACATCAAAACCTCAACTAAATAATACTATACTAGTCCTTATTCTCCAGATTCTTCATCTCAACCAACCACAATCAAGTTTTATTAACTATAACAAGATTCATTCACCAAATCACTCCAAATCCAAATCAAACTACTAATAATCAAAGATCATGCTTCTCATTTAGAAAACCAACTATCAAAATCACTAATAATCAAAGTAAAGGCTAGGGTTTGAAGTTTATACCTTCCTTGGGAGGTGTTAAGTTGCTAGGAAGCCTTAGGGAGCCTCCTACAAGCTTGATCATGATTATTTGGAAGAGACTTGTGAACAAGAGTTGTAGGCCATCTCAATACCTTTCCAACGAGCTATAGAACACAACATTTGAGTAAGAAATGAAGGAGATACAACAGTTTTAATGTGCTGGTTCTGTTTTGGCCGAGAGCAATGGAAATGGGGGAGGAAATGCTTTTGCTTTCGTGTTGGTGGAATAATATGGTGGATAATGATGGGTTGTCTTGATATTTTTCTAGGCTAATAATAAATAAAGGAGTTAGTGGAAGATGATCTCACCATTTGCCATGTGTTGGTGATTTGTGGTGAGATGAGATCATCCCTAGTTAACTAGATAATTAACTAGCCATTCCTTTCTAAATATCACTTGCTTTCTTGGTTGATCAACCATCCACTTGCCTTGCCACTTGCAAAGGTATTTACAAGAGTCGTTATTCATTTCCTTGTCCGGTTATCACTTAATCCCGTTGATCGTTTGGTTAAATACCTCAATGGTTTTATTGATAAAATCTTCTTGGTATTTTTAATAGCTAAATTAATTCTCCTTTATAATCCTTGAATTTAAAATCCTTCATCTTAATATTAATTCCATAAATCCCTTAATGTTTGGTGGAAATCTCGGGGAAAAATAAAAGTGCTCGTTTTCGAAATCCGACGGCTTTTACAAATACTTATTTTCACTCTCCAATACTAATATAAGCTTAGAATTTCCATAACAGTACTCCTATATAGCGTGATCTGATAATTTTCCTTAATCAACATCATCAGCAAAAGTTACTATTCATCAGTGTTTCAAAAATTCCAAAAATTGGGGTTATTACAATGTATCTTCTATGTTAGATTCCATAGGCTATTCTTTTGATTCTGCTAGTTTAGGGAGCATTAGAAGAAAGGGCCTTAGGAAAGAGTGGAGTTTTTTTGGAGATGCCTTTATCAAGGTTTTCTCTGGGAAGATTAGCAATTTTGATGCCATAACTTCATCTCTTGTTAATATGCTCTATATGCTAGTTTCTGATAGGTACTTTAATTTTAGCAACTATGTCATGCTAGAATTAGGTTCCAGGTTAGGTAACAAAGCTAATAGACCTCATAACATCTATTATACTAGATTCTTTATGTTATTGGCTAACCATGTTGCTGAAGGTTTGGTCATAACTAATGAGAGCAATAAACTCAAATGTTGGGCACAAGAGAAAAGGGTCCTTGCAGACCTTTTGAGAATTAACCTCAACAGCCAGGTGCCATTGGTATATTTACCAATAATGAATGCACCTCAGGTTAGTGAGGTAAATACTTCTGCAACTCCTACTTCTTCCAACCCCTTTGTTTCTTTGCCTTCTAGTGTGGCAATGGAATCTGTGTCTTTGTCCCAATAGATTCCTACCAAAGCCACTAAAACTAAAATTCCAAAACACAAGTTAAAGAAAACCACCTCTGTTGTTTCTCAAAAGACAACAGTTGTAACAACTACCATAAACCCTGAAGGGAGTGAACAGGGTGTGAGTGGTGAGGGGAGGGGTGAACATCAAGAAACCCCCCAGGATAAGGTGGGAGAGGTGAGTGGTACCCTAGCCAGCCAAGCCACAGTTTCTCAAAAGACTGTGGTGGTTCAAAAGGATTCAAACACATCCCTAGTTGCATCCTCCCAAAAGGATGCAGCTATTGAAAATAGTCCCCAACCAGGGACACAGAACAAAAGAGGGAGGGACACTGAAGCCACACATTCACCTATCAAAGCCTTTTCAAGAAGAAAGAAGGCTAAAACCCTAGTTTCAACACAGGGGGCACACACTGCACAGATACATCCACCTGTATCTTTGCCTTCTCAAATTCAGCTTGATGTGGCTCCAGCAAATGTGGAGTCACAGCCCCATTCTCTCATAATAGACACAGATCAATCACCAAATTCTCCATCACCATCTCTCGATGTGGATATAATATTCACATCAATTCCTGATTCTCCCTCTTTAAAACTCAGGGAGGAGCCCCACTCAAATCCTGGTGATCATCATCTTTTAGATGATTTGTTGGATCATCAGCCAATTTTTTCAGACCTAGTTGAAGAATCTGTGTCACCTCACTTAAAATCAATCCACACAGATTCAACAATTATGTCACTTTCAATATCTACATTTCTTCCTTCTTCAACGGATATCGCTCATCCGTTGACAAGTGGTTGTTCTTCGACGGATAAGCTTAACAGCAGTTATCCGTTGATATCATCAGTTTCTACTTCAACGGATACTCCCTATCCGTTGATGGGCTCTACACATATAACTGAATCAATTCCAAGTGTAGAAGACATGGTTACTGTACAATCACTTCTAGGATTGAGGGACGGGAGTGATAATTTGAGTGAGAGGCCGGGTTGCTCCCAGGCAAAAGGAGAGGTTGAGAGTCACAATATGCATGCTATTTCTTCCAGCATGGCAAAAGTGAGTGAGAGGAGTGCCACCTTAGCGGGTGAGGGTGACGGTGTGAGGGTGTGTGTGAGCCAGGGCGAGTCCCTGATGCAAGAATATAGAGAAAATGAGAGAATAGCAGGTACAGAAGCTATAAGGGTGGATCCAGCCATTGCTAGTGAGTCAATGATTGTGGATGATGCTGAAAAGGGAAGACAATTTTAGCAACATTACAAAGCTGAAATTGATAACATTTCCTTGGATGCTGACACTTTTACTCATCCCATTTCAGCCTATCAACTGTTGCTCAGGGCAATGTGGAGGCAGAGCAGACTTTGAACATAGTGCACACTTCAGAATCTCTTCAAAGAGATAAAGCTGCTGTTAATAGGATGCCTTCTCAAGCTGGTGAGCCATCTGAAGAATTTGAAGTAAATTCTAATGATGATGACTCTATTTCTATGGATGGAAGCATGAACTTAGGGGGAGATGAAGGCCCAAGTTCTGTTCCAAATTTACCTGAATGGGCATGGACAAAGAAATCTACACCAGGACAGTTTGGTGTAGCTTTGGTCAAGCAGGTTATGGCTATTCAAAAGGCCCTTCAGGAAACTTCAGATGCTGGTACCAAGGCTATTCTTCAAGCTCATCTAGACTCTCTGCATCTCCTGCAGTTGCAGCACATCAGACAGAATTTGAGTATGGATGAACTCAAAAAGGATATTGCTGACTTGAAATCCTACAATTCTGAGAAGTTGGATTCAGTCATGCCTTATGGTACAATGCAAGATTTGTTGCTGAGACTGAGGAGAGAATCTGATGCTAACAAGAGGCTGGCCAAGTTGGAAGACAGAGTTCAAGTCATTGAAAACTCCGTGGTCACCATTCTTCAAAATCAACAATCTCAGACAAGTCTACTATTGCAGCTGGTAAAAGCACAAGGCTTGACCCTTATCCTTGATGATAATAAAATGGGGGAGAATAAAGGGGAAGGAGAAGGAGAGCCAACAATAAAAGTTCAAATATCTAAAGTGCTAGTTCCTGCCATCACCACTTCTCCAACACTTCAAATCAAAGGAAAGCTTGATGGAATTGATCTAATCCAGATAGCAGCAGCTGAGATGAAAGTCAAAGAGCAAAGGAGGAGAATTGATGAAAGGATGCAACAAATTCTCAATAGCCAAGAGGGAAGAAGCCAGAAGGTTGAAGGAAGAAGCTGAAAAGCTAAAGGCTGACAAAAGAGCACAAGCAAAGCTTGAAAAATAGCTAAAGTCAAGTCAAGCTGAAGAAAAGACAGATGAAGATGTAGGTATGGGGGACATGTTTAGTGATGATGTGGATAAAAAAAGGGAGGAAGGAAAGAAATGGCAGAAAGGGAACAGAAAGAAGGCCAATACAAAAAGGAAGATTGTAGATGAAACTGAAGAAACCCAATCAAAATCCAAACCACTACCTTCTATTCCTGAACCCATTGTGCCTGACCCCTTCATAAACATCCATGGTGAAACAATCACTCCTAAGGAGGAACCAATTGATTGGGATACCATCAAATTTCCCACCTTCTTAACCACTTCTCCACCATCAAAGAAACAGAAAAGAAAAATCAAATCAACACCTCCTCTAACCTCAATCAAATTCACTCAGAAGCCTAAGCCTAAGCCACAAGCCTCAAAGGATGATTATGTTCACATTTGTGACATAAAGGAGTTTACAGACATTGAACTCTATCTAGATGAGCTGGAGGAAGTAAAGGGAATAGATGCCTACAGACAGCTACCAGAAAGACTAGTGTTCAAATACAAAGGAAATGGGGAAAGGACTAGGCCCCTTTACAAAATTCTGGATGAAGGCTATTCTACCTTGGTTAGAGTCTACTCAGCTATAAAAAGGGATTCTGGCTTTACCAGGACTGCCAAAACTGAGATTCTCAACAAGATTGCCAACATAAGGAAAACTTGGTGGGAACCCAATGCCTTGCCTAGAACATTACTCATCCCAGAGCATGGAGTTACAGTTCATAAATCACCTCATTGGTTGATGGAGTTCAGAGACAATAAAGGAGTCAGAAGATTTTTCAGACTTGAAGATCAGCTCAAGATTTCCAGTAATGAAACTCTCAAGGATATGCAATCTAAGTTGGACATCAATGAAGAAAATGAAACTGAATTCTACAGGCAACTCCAACTCCAAATAGAGGAGAATGACAGGAGGCTAGGGAAGAAAACAAGGGATCAAAGGAAAATGAATTAATCTGCTCAGGCTAAAGGAGCACCCTTGGAAACAATATAATTCTTCAATTCTATCTCAGTACATACAATTTTGCAGCACTTTTGAATTTCTACTTTATTTCAGTTCATATAGTTGTCAAGTGTTTTGTTATCATCAAGTTAAACCTAAATTTATGCCTACAGTTCTAGTAGACATAAATAGGGGGAGATTGTTAGGACTATGTGTATTAGTTTGATAATAAGTTCAACAAAACACTTATGTAGAAATCTGGTGTTTGTAGCCTCAACGGATAAGACCATTCTGGCTATCCGTTGAAGGAGTAGCTTTACTTAGAAATAAGTTTAGTGTTGTAGCACATTTCATTCTCTGTATTTAAGTTGTAATTCTTAGATGTTGTGGGAAATTATAAGTCATGTTGACTACTAGTGGATATGCAAATAGGAGGGCTAATTGTAAATATTTCATGCCTTGTAATTTTGTATAAGTGAAGTAGTATCAACTGATATTAAAGGCCTTCAACGGATGAGAAACAAAGCTTCAACGGATGTCTCTAAAGCTTTAACGGATAACATCCATCAACGGATGAGTGCTTCAACGGATAAAGCTTCAACTGCTAATGCATCAACGGATAAAGCTTCAACGGATAAAGCTTCAATGGATAAAGCCATCAACGGATGAAAGCTTCAATGAATACTAAGTTCAATAGCAGTTGATAGTGACAATTCATAAGTTGACAGAGGCACATGGGTTGACAGAGACAAACTGGAATGTGGTAGCCTCTTGGAGGAATCAAGAAAAAAGCAGCATTTCCATTCTAGGGCAAACAAGGAAGTATTCAAAGATTCACAGCTAAACCCAAATTGCATTGGATAGAGAAATGAAGAAGAAACATATGAAGAATCTTTTAATTGTATTCTACAGTTTTGTCTTCACTTGTAAACTTGGTGCTATATAAACCAAGTAGCAGCTAGTAATTAGATGGTGAATTTTCCAGAGCTGTTTAGAAAAATTCAGAGAGAAAATCATCTAGTTTGTACTAGGACGCAGCTGTGATTTAATTCTTTGAATCACAGATTTTCTGAAATAACACATCTCTGGTGGAACAACAAATCCACCAGAAAAGTTTTTAAGTTCTTTGTGTTCTTTACATTTGTGTTTGAATATATATATCTGTCTGTATTAGCTTAAAGCAATTCACACACATTTGTTCATTAAAACACTTAGTCTTAAAAACTGCTCAAAACTTGAAAAAGTTTTGAGATTTACATTCAACCCCCTTCTGTAAATCTCACTGTTAGTTCACTGGGAATAACAGTTTCCAAGAAGGATTCAAAGCCTAGACTTATTCGTTGGTGCTCTTGCTACATGAATTTGAGTTAGAGATCAAGGATCGAAAAGGTACTGAGAATCAAGTAGCTGACCATCTCTCTAGATTGGAGAATCCCGAGTCTACTTCACATGATAAGACATTGATCAACGAATCTTTTCCCGATGAGCAGTTGTTCGCAGCTCAGGAGGAAGAGCCATGGTTCGCAGATATTGTGAACTATCTTATCAGCAATATAATTCCTCCTAATCAGAATACAGCTCAAAAGAAGAAATTTCTGCATGAGGTGAAGTGGTATATGTGGGATGAACCGTATTTGTTCAGACAGGGAGCTGACCAGATTATCTGGAGATGTATCCCATTCTGTGAGACGGAGGGGATATTACGAGACTGCCACTCCACAGTTTATGGTGGACATTATGGTGGTGAGAAGACGGCAGCTCGTATTCTGCAAGCAGGTTTTTTCTGGCCTACTTTGTTTAAGGATGCTCATCAGTTCGTTTTAAGGTGTGATCGTTGCCAAAGAGTGGGGAATCTTACGAGAAAGGATGAGATGCCGTTAAATGTGATGCTTGAAGTCGAGGTCTTTGATGTTTGGGGAATCGATATCATGGGACCATTTGTCTCATCCTGCAATAATCAGTACATCTTGCTGGTAGTCGATTATGTCTCAAAATGGGTAGAAGTCAAGGCTCTACCGATGAATGATGCAAAGGTAGTGTTGAATTTTCTTCATAAGCAGATTTTCACAAGGTTTGGAACGCCACGAGTAATCATAAGTGATGAGGGGTCACATTTCTGCAACCGTAAGTTCACTTCTATGATGCAGCGCTACAATGTGAATCATCGTGTTGCTACTGCCTATCATCCGCAAATGAATGGTCAAGCGGAAGTGTCTAATAGAGAGATCAAGCGCATTCTAGAGAAAGTTGTTTGTCCGTCAAGGAAGGATTGGTCTTTAAAGCTCGATGAAGTTGTGTGAGCTTACAGAACAACATACAAGACTCCACTTGGGATGTCCCCATTTCAACTTGTGTACGGTAAGGGATGTCATTTACCTGCGGAGCTTGAGCATAAGGCCTATTGGGCGTTGAAGAAGTTAAACCTTGATCTAGATGCAGCTGGTAAGAAGCGAATGCTTCAGTTAAATGAACTTGATGAATTTTGACTCCAAGCGTACGAGAACAACAAAATGTACAAGGAAAAAGTGAAAAGGTGGCACGACAGGAAGCTATATCCTAAGTCATTTGTGCCAGGGCAGCAAGTTCTTTTATTCAAATCTCGTCTCTGACTTTTTCCTGGAAAGTTGAAATCAAGGTGATCTGGACCTTTTATTGTCAAAACTGTGTTTCCACATGGAGTAGTGGAGATTTTTGAGAATGAACCGGACCAAGCATTCAAGGTTAATGGTCAGCGTTTGAAGCATTACAATGGGGACACGGAAAATCGGGAAGTGGTTAGTGCCGTTTTATTGTCAACTTGAGTAAGGTACGCTACGTCAAGCTAATGACGAAAAAGAAGTGCTTCTTGGGATGCAACCCATGATTTGTTGTTATAGGCATCCTTAGAAGTTCGTAACCTATCCAAAACCACAAAAAAATCAGAAAAACAGGGCAAGAAAATTTATTTTTCCAGAAGACCCCTGAGCGCCCGCTCAGCTCTGCTGAGCGCCCGCTCAGCTCTGCTGAGCGACCGCTCAGGGCTCGACTGACATAATTTTTTTTAAGCCTTAGAAAAATCCAAAAAAAAAACCAAAAAACATAAAAATAAAAACACAGCCCTACTACCCATGAATTATCTTCCCATTACCCACATTTTTAACCCTCAAAACCCACTCCTAATCAAATTTAAACCCTAATCTCTACCCTATATATACATACAACTATTCCATATACTCCCATACACTTTCAAACCTTAAACTCTCTCCCATATTCAAAAACACAAACCTTAAGCACTTTTTCTCAGTTTCAATGGCACCCAAGAGATCCAGGACTATTGATAGCAGCAGCACTGTTCATATTGTTGATTCTTCAAGGAGTACTGCTGCGAGGCCTCGTTTGTTTGATAGGGCTGCTGAGGAGGAGTATACTAGGCTTCTGGGTAAGCCGATTTTGAAGGAGAGGGGATTCTTACCATCGGGGAGGGATGGTGAGTTTTTGCCAATGATTGCTGAGAAGGGTTGGATTGCTTTTTGTGATTCACCAGAGGCAGTTCCGATGAGCGTGGTTCGCGAGTTCTATGTGAATGCGAAGGTTGAAAAGAATGGGTTTTCTATTGTGCGGGGGATGATAGTGGATTATCACCCTGAGGCGATTCGCCTTGTGCTTGGGCAGCGACAGATGAAGCCCACAGAGGAGAATTGGAACGAGAAGACTGCTGAAGATTTTGACTTGGATTTGATTTGTGCTACTCTCTGTAGGCCGGGCACGGTGTGGACGTTCAAGACTGGGACTAACGAGTATCGTCATTTTCCGGCGATTGCGATGAATAGGTATGCCCGTGCATGGAATGCCTTTATTTGTGCTAATATTCTTCCTACTTCACATACACATGAGGTTACAATTGAGCGAGCACAGTTGTTATGGGGTATTTTGAATGAGGAGTACTATGTGGACCTTGGTGAGTTCATCTACCAAGGAATTATGAAGTTTTTGAGGGAAGCGAAGCACATGAACATCCCTTATGGATCTACTGTTACAAAGCTTTGCCGAGCAGTGGGAGTTCAGTGGCCTTCTCATGAGCAGTTGCAGCTACCGGCCGCTCCTATTGATTCCGGGACTCTGAATGCGATGCAGGAGTGGATTGGTGGAGAGCCTGAGGAGCATAGGCTGGGTTATCGTCTTCCAGGAGGGCGTCCAGCACGCGGTGCTACCATGGCGAGACCAGGGCATGACGAGGCAGGCTCTTCTAGAGCTTAGGATGGTGCTGAGATGGCTGATGCCCAGTATAGGAGTCTGTCGAGGAGGATGGATGCTATGTACAAGACGCAGAGCAGGTTTGCTCAGGAGCTCACCCTTGCGCTTGGGACTGCTTTTAGAGGCCTTGGAGCTGACATCCAGTGGCCAATTTTTGGTGAAGACTCTGCGTATCCGCCTCCTGATACTCCACCCTCTGAGGGTGATGATGATGATGATATCTCCGAGTAGGTATACCCTGTGTTCCTTTCTACTAGCTTCACTGGGACATTGAAAATTTTAAGTTTGGGGGTGGTAGTTAAGGAATATTTTGTGTGTGTGTCATATAGTTGCATATTTATGATAGTTTAGTTCATATAATTGCATATTTTTGTCATATAGTTTTTTTTTATTTTATAGCTTTATTTATCATGTCATGTAGCTCATGCATATACCATGATCCCTTTTGCGTTGCTTTACCAATTGATTTGTGATGTTGATGCGAGTGTAGTGATAACGTTAAGTGATGTTGAGTCTTGTAGGTTGACGTGCATGCTAGAAATACTTGTAATTTCACTAAGTCTTAGAGAATACTTAAGGACTAGATTGTTGTCATGGTTTGATGGTTTTCAAGGTTAATCTATTGATTATGCTTAGAATTTATAATAGGTTCTTAGTGATAAAAGACATGAAAAGAAAAATTGGAGTAAAAAGTGGAATTCATTGCTAATTGTGGCTAGACGTCAATTGGCTAGTAGCCGGCTCGTATTTTTATGCGAGTAGTCTAGGGTTGAGCAAGATAAAGCGAAACGCACTTGCTCAGAAATTTTGAAAAAAAAATATAGAAAGAAAAAAAAAGAAAAAAGAAGAAAAAAAATAAAAAAAAAGAAAAAAATAGAGAGGTAATGCATAATTGATCACGAGTGGGCTCTTTGGTATTCGAGTTATTAAGTTTTTAGGGGACTTTATGCCTAGTGACCTAAGGCTTTTATAGTCTGGGATCTGCTAACCTAACGCTCGCTATATGGATGTCATTGTATAAGTCTTTTGTGGACCTCACTCATTGCACGGTCAAATAAGCATTTGATTATGTGTCAAATACAAAGCATGATTCCGTAATAAGCTCCAGTAATCTTGAAGTTTTATAAGTCATTTTGTTCCTAAAAATTATTCTTCGTATAATCATGTGATTACCTTGAGGATAGTCGAGTTATGATAATTGATCTAGTTTCGAAGCATATCTGTTAAGCATCCGCACACACCACATTTCTGGCTGTATGTTAGTTTGCATGATTTGATTGATCTTTATTTGCCTAATTACATTTGTTGAGATGTCGTAAGTTGGTTGGTTTAGTCGTAGCAAGGGGGATCGCTGTATTTCATATAGATTGCATTCATGCATGTTTTTGTTTTGTTTTTGAGTCTATGACGCTTGAGGACAAGCATCGATTTAAGTTTGGGGGTGTAATAAGTGGCATTTTATACCACTTAGAATGTCTTATAATAGCTTAAATTGGTGTCTTGAAATCAAGTATTTTGTGTATTTGATGCGTTTTTCTAGTGTTTGTGCATTTCAGGGTATTACTTGCATTTGTGGAGAGATTTCATCAAGAATAAGCCTTGGCATGTGTTTGGCATTGCGCGTGGGAAGATAGGAGCAAAATGCAGCAAAAAACGGGAGCAAAAACAGAGTTTTTTCCAGAAGGGGTCTGAGCGGTCGCTCAGTAGAGCTGAGCGCCCACTCAGGAAGCTGAGCGCTCGCTCAGGAATGCTGAGCGGCCGCTCAGGGACAGAAATTTAAAATAATTATTTTAGACTCTTAATTCTGTTGAGCTTCCAACTTCTGAGATAGCTGGGTTTTGTGGGACTCCTATATAAGTAGTTTTCAGAGACGTTTCACGTATGTTGAATCGTAGTATTAATCGAGGAGCAAGGATATAAGGAAGAAGACCGTTTTAGCACATCGCAACGAAGAGGAAGCATATTTTCTTGTGATTCTTTATTTTGTTGTAACGTTGGATGCTAGTTTCTTTGCTTTGAACCTATTTACTCTTGTGACATACTATGGTTTAATATAAGTAGTTTTAGTTATTATTCTCGTGTGTTATTATCATGTTTTCATATGAACCCATGGTGACGATGAGTTCTATCATGGGCTAATCTTGATCATGGGGTCGTAACGGATTTGCTATGGAATTCTTTAGTTAGTTGTTTAATACCTTAGTGTGTGATAATTGTATGATATCTAGTATTGGTTGTGCTTATTCGTCTTATGTGCGTCGCGAACATATAAGATAGGGTGTTAATCTCTTGTGAAGCGACGGTGGATCTTGAGGTTTAGAACTTGCCATGCTAGCATAGGTTCATGTATATGTATTCATGATTAGTGGGTATCTCTAACCGTTTTACTTACCCTGTGTAATCATAAGGAATAGCTTGTGCTTAAATCGTTATGTTGTCAAATTCTGTAGACATATAGGGTCTCAACATAATTGATGCCTATTCAACTTCTATCTTAATTATGGATGCTTGGTAGAATGGTATTAGTACAATGAAAGTTGGCTTTTATCAGTTTCGTGTTGTTCGATTAATATCATCACCGTTACATGCTAAGGGTAATAACAATAACTATTGAAGGAAGTATTAATGAAGTTGTGATCTCATGTGTGTTTTAATATTGTTAATTCAAGTGTCAATTAAGTGCTTAATTATTGTAGTTAATTGTAGTTAATAATTAGTTAATCAAATCTAAGTGTTATTGTCTTGACATTGAGAAGTAATTATACATTGGTGAGTGAGTGTTAATTGAACATAATTAGTCTGAGTCTCTGTGGGAATGAACTAGAAAGTATTCTATATTACTTGCGAACGCGTATACTTGCGTGTATTATTAGTGCGTGTTTTCACCCTAACAGACTCCAAGACGTCTTTCGTTTACTTCCCCTTCCCTTATTGTTGTTGATGCCGCTACCTCCACTCTTTTTCAAATCCTGCATAGATTTTTCTATCCACTTGAAAGGTTCTGCTTGGGCATGAAAATCAGCAAGAGTAGAGGGGGTTTGAGCCTGCATATGTTTCCAGAATTTCGTTCCTTCCCTGAGCCCAACAATTAAATTTTTTTTGACAGCTTCCTCACTTGCATCTCTCACTTAGGGGACTTCTGCATTGAATCCTATGAAGTAATCTTGAAGCGTTTCACCCTCCCTTTGCCTTATATTGGCCAGGGTGGCTACAGGGGGAGCATACAGTATTGAAGACTGGAACTGCTTAATGAAGATATCGGCGAACTGCTCCCATGAGTCTATGGTGACGTGAGCCCCTAATTTAGAGAACCACTGTTGAGCACTACCCCGAAGAGAGGCCGCGAACAACCTGCACCTGGCCTCGAGTGAGACCTGATATACTTCCATTTCAGTGTTGAAGCGGATCAAGTATGCAGCTGGGTCAGTGTCCCCTTTGAATGTCAAATCTGGATTAGTTCTAAATCCCGGGGGCAAAGGATGAGTCCTGATTTCTTGAGTAAAAGGAGAGAACGTCCCCATTGTATTAATGACATTTTTATCCGTATCCATCTTATCCATGAGCTTCTTTAGTTCCTCAATCTTCAAATCTCCGATCCTTATATTAGGAGGAGCCTTGCCGAGAGGCTTAGCAGTTGTACTGGAATGCCCCTCCTCATTGTGCACAGACCCTTCTTTTCTTGGGCACGGACCGTTCCGGGTCACGTTGGGAGGACCGCGCGCCTTCTCGATGAGAGGGGGGTCGCTCTGAACCATGGCCGTGACTCGGGGGTCCTCTATTCTGCCTTTCAGCCTTCATTTTTTCCAGTTTGAGCCTCAAATCATTTTCAGTGAGCTGTACACCAATCCTATTAAAGACACTGGTTGGCCTAAGCTCAGATGAGGCTTGGCCTTGTGACTCGTTTCCTTTCTTTTCTTCATCCCCATCTGTTTCACGGGTCTCTCCTTCAGCCTCCTCATTGAAATCGTCAATCGACTTTTTCTTTGTGCTACCACCCTTAGCACCCTTTGCAAACTTCCTTCCTCTCTTCTTCTTCTTTTTGAGGACGCTACGACTCTGCTCCACTTTTCCCACTCGCTTACCCATGTCCTCCAATTGCGCTCCTATTCTTTCCAAATAGGAGATGACCTCCTCATTTCCCGGAGAGGGAGTGATGGGTGTTTCTCCACCTGTTGACTTTGGGTCCTCCAAGTCGTTTGGGCCCATAGAGGAACCGATAGGTGGAGGCCCTGAGATTATCAAGGTCTTCTTAGTAGGAATTTTCACGTTGACAGTCTTTTTGCCAAGGGGGCGTTCAAGACTCTTTGGTGGATGACCTTCAGGAGACTCAATCTCCACCTCCTGGTTCATGCCCTTGTGATGTTTGAAATTAGTCATCTTTCTCCCAATTGATGACAGACGCCCTCCTTCTAGCGCCAGATGTTGTAGGGATAATTTGGTATAACAATATTTTGGAGGTTTGCTGAAATCACGGAGCAAAATATGATTATTTTGCTAAGAACGCGAAGAACACGAAATGGATTTTGATGAATATTGTAGCTGATCTTGTTCATTGATTCAAAGAATGCCAGAGAGAAAATGTTTTTCTCCTTTCTTTCAGACTATTGATCATCCGTAAACAAGAGGCCTACGTACCCTTTTATAGGGGTTCAAGTCACACATAGTTCTTGGAGGACAAGTTACCTAGACGGGCTAGGGTTTGGCCCGGTCCATCAAAGCCCAGGTTCGTTGACAGTTGGATAGTTCGTAGAAAACCCATATTATTCCATGGCCCAAGCCCAATTAGGCTATAATAGGCTGTCATGACATTATGCGAAGATATCTCGTTGGTGAGGCACGAGAACACCTAGAGGCCTCACATGCGACCCCTTAGAGTCTGGTCATGTGATGTGGTCCCAGAAATATATAAGTAGTGCTGACCTCGATGAGGCCCTTCCAAGCGTATTGTAGTCCCGCTAGACTTCCATGATGTGCCCCAATAGGGTCATGTAGTCATAAATTGTTATAGTTATACCTCCCGTGCAGTTGAGATAATAGTAATAACTCCCACTTGTCTCTTCAAGTCTCTTTAAAATATGAGGTGAGGACTACTCTTCTGTTGATATGAGGGCAGGACTTTCCTATTGTTTATGTAGAGGCAGCCATGTGCACCGTAATATAATGATACGACTCCTCTTATTGATATATCCCCACGTGTCAGCTGGTGAGGTCTTGGTCAACATAATGGTACATAATCTCTGGTCAATATACCGGTACGAGAGTCCAACTTTATATTCGGATCCAATTATTTTAGCCCAATAATAATAACAATTCTTCTTATGGGTCTGTTTAGAGCTCATATCAATATTCGGGTATAACACCATCATATTATAATTTTAAAATATATGATCGTAGTTTAGTAGAATATGTCCAGTATTTTAAGAATTTAGTAGTTTAGCCGATAATAACATTATTTATTTATTTTTTAATAATAGGATAAATTGTGTTCGTAGTTTGGTATTATAAGTAGTCTAAGTCTAGTAGTTTAAGAATTTAGTAGTTTAACAGATATATAACACTATTTATTTATTATTTTAATAACCAAAATTAGGGAATAACCGTTAAACCAAATTATAGCTCATTCCGATTATTATAATATAGTATATATAGTATAGATGTAATTGAAAGTTGAAAATTCGGTCATGAGAGAGTCACAACTCAATAAAATTCCTTTTTTGCGTGATTTTACGGTAGGCCTTGTTGAGTTATTAATAATTTGAATATATTTCATATTAATGACAAATTCCATTTAATTTTTTTTTTGAAAATTGCACATATTTTACTTTCCAAAATAGTTAGTTTTTGACTTGGAAACAAAAAAGATAAATATTAGTACAAATCAGATATTATTTCATTTTCTAATAGAAAAATAAATGTCCCGAAATAGATAATTAACAACACAAAATTCATGTGTAGCAGGGTGAGGATTAGAAGGGTATGTAGGCGAAAACTTTGTTGAGGCTCATTCTCTAGAAAACTATATCTGTGCTAATGAGCATTGATGCTTCTATCTCTTCCAGTGTTCTTCCTTTGGTTTCTGGAACCATCTTTGCAACAAATAAAACCCCCAATCCGCTAAAAGTTGCAAATATGAAGAACGTTCCTAAAAATATAATTGTAAATACATACATGTTAGAGGAAGTACTTTGTACAATATTGATCTATAGTAACAGAGCAAAAGCACAAGTGAGGGTGATGAAAGATACCTGATAGACTCCATTCTAGTAAGAAGTTGAAGACATAGGAAATATTCCAAGAAACGAACGTGTATGTAAATATTGTAAGACTTCCTGCGGAACCCTTAATGTTGAGCGGAAGTATCTGAAACATAGATGTCACAGTTTTAGCTACTACCAGGCTTTAACCTTCATATATATATATATAGTAGCATTGGTTTATATGTAAATATATGAAAAATATCAACAAGTTCCAAAGTAAGCAACAATGGCATGTCTCGCTCGGAAGTAGGGTGGAGGGTGAAATGGAGGGGCGGGGGGCAGGCATATATCCACCTTTGTGGGAGCAGGGCAAGAAATAAGTTACCGCTAGGCATACATGTGGGCGCAGGGCATGAATTAACTCACGAATCTAATTTATACACTAATACTTACCTCAGACATGATAACACCTGGTATAGAAGACGCCATTGCATATGATGATAGATTTACCTGGATACCAAAAAATATATTAAACCCCAGTTGACTTGGGTGACGCTGAACAAATATGATATGAGAGATCCACATAAAATACTAACCGGAAAGCTAGTGGAGTGTCCATGAAAGAAAAATAAACATGTAAAAGAAGCTAAATTTACTTGGAGCTGATAATTGTTCTACGTTTTTACTAGTAAAAAAACCAGCTTACTTCTTGTCCATATAGATTTCAGAAGTACTCAATATCACATTAAGAATAAAATCATATGTTTTCATATCATATTTACCATAATGCCTATGAGCACTAATGCGGGGGTAAGCTCTTTCCATTGATTCAGATCCTGTCCAAGGTGCATACCAAATGTCAATTTCTTATAAGACCGAAACTTAAGGAGTGGAAAAGTCTACAAGATTAGTTTCTGGATAAACCTGCAACACGAATGCTGAGCAAACAAGAAAGCTGCCTAGGCTTGCCCCGACCAAAGAAGCCTGCATTTCCCAAATTTGTTCATAATCTAACTGAATTTAGTGTCAAACTAAAATGTTAGACATTGATATATATATCTATATATGTTAGACATTCTGACCATTAGAACTACACGCCTTCCTGATCTATCTAGAATGAGTACGCCCAAAATAGCTACTGCAGTCTGCATGAGAAATGTACATTCTAATATATACACGATGTAACATATAAATTATATTCGAATGGATTAATCTAGACTTAAGAAATTTAAAACCTGAGTTAGAGCGGTTGCAGTGGTACCAAAGCTGACTGGAGAACCTGTTATATATAATAAAAGGTATAATTGTTTTACTATTCATTTCTACAAAATCAGGATATGAACGACCGAAGAGCATTAATATTTACCAGCTACTTTGAGAATAGAACTTAAATAAAAAACCATCCCCATGCTGCCACCAAGTGTTACCATTACTGGTGTACCGATTACTACCTGCACATAGTAAGGTTATAAAGAGAAGAATAACTACTCATAATAAAAGCTTGAAAATTAGAATCTTACAATGAGTGAAAGGGCATATTTTTTCTCAAACATTTCCATGAATCTGGATCTTGAGAGCTCATGAAGAGATTTTATTGAATCCTATAATTGAACAAGAAAACCTAATCTCATCATGTATGCAACATTGGTTATAACTTCAACTTAATCTATAAATTAAATTCCACATTTGATAGTTCCGGAAGTTGATCACATACTCGTATTTCTGCAGCTTCTTCAGTAACATCAGCATTTACGCCCCTTAGGCGTTGTAGAGTATCTTCAAACTGTTTCTCTTGACCAATTTTTGCCTGCAGATGGTCAATTTAAAACATAAAAACCATAGTGCAAAGCAAGTCCTTGACAAGAACACTGCCAACACAATGGTAATTGTCTTTGGACTTTATCTTCTTCTCTTCAAGAGATATCACATTCCTAAAATTAGAACAACTTATATTGTACTAAATAAATTTTCATCACTCACCAGCCATCTAGGTGACTCTTGTATGAAAAATAACCCGACCATATGTAGGAGACAGGGTAAAGCTCCTGGAAGAAAAACACTTTTAGACATTACTCCGGCAACCTCCACCACATATAAAACAGCATAAAAGATGATTTACCTATCACAGCCAAGGTTCGCCATGCAATGACATTTCCAAGGAAATACGTCATAGAAACACCAAGGCCTATTAATATCTGTAGTATTTTAAAAGTAAGGTTACTTAGCGGAGTTCATATTTTTCTTTGCACATTATTACAGTTATTGGTTTAATAATGAGGATACCTGCTGTGCTGCAGTAAATCCTCCCCGAATATTTTTTGGTGTAATTTCAGCAACATACACTGATGTCTGCCTCACCATATATTTAGAGTTAAATCACAAATTATGTAGATAAGAACATTACATTAAAGTTTTTTCCATCCTTACCACGTAACTCAGAATCCCAGATGCAAATCCCAGTGACAATCTACCAAGGTGAAGGTACCAAGCACCCTTGTCAACAAAAATTAAAATAGTTCAGTCCCTTGAAATTTGATGCCAAATTGAAACTAAGATTTCTAATGATATATCTTGTTTAGTTGCTTCGTTTGTAGAGTGTAGACTATACGGTATGTATGCTACTTGGAATTTCTTTCCTGACATAAGAACATTATATTAGATTTCTGTAGTAGACCAATACTTAAGAAATAAAAAACATTAAATTGTCATGAGGTCAATTTTTAGGTTATTAAAAGTTTGCAAGTATCACTCTGTCTTATGATAAGGATATACACAATCTTTGTTCCTTCTGATAATCAAGAACAGTATGGAACTCTTTCAAAGGATCTATAGTCTCTAGCATAAAAAGGAATATTTATTAGGCAAAATACCTCTGCAAAAATAATTGCCAACCACCCAATCATGAAGAATGTGTCCATCAACAACATTGTCTGCGACAAAAGCTTACATTGCAATTAGCAGCAGACAAGTGGTAAAGTCTAGGGATAAATATATTTAACACAAGCACTGCACTGTTACATCTAAGAGGGGTGAAGGAAGAACTTACAGGTTTCCTGCCTGCGAGATCTGCTAACTTTCCACTTGCAATTGCACCAAACATACTTCCAAACGTTAACATCGAACCGAAAACTGAATACTGAAAATCAGGAAGATGCAAACTGATTTGTCTTAGTTATGGTCTGCTGGCCTTATGGCAATCTCTCTCTTAATAACAAATATTTTTTAGAGTATCAGATTCAGTTAGGCAAATGGTACAAAAAACATAAAGTAGAAGCTACCGGAAAGATATTTATCCTCTTCCGCATCAATTGACAGTCTTCATCAGAATAATGATCAGATTTGACAATACATTGTTATATGTTTGGAAAAGATTGATTGTTCACATTGATCAGAAAAGGAAGAATAGGAGACTGTTATTAAGGTTAAACCAACATGTACAACTTACAACTAGTTTCCCACCAAATAGCTGATAAAGAAGCTAACACTTTGACTTGTAAACTACTAAACTTAGGAGTCATTCAACCACTGTATAATTGAAACATCAAGAGTTTTGAATGTTTTAACTCATATTCTTAGTGACGCAGTGGAATATCGTAACCAAAGGACTCTCACACGAGAAATCCCCTTGGATAACTTGAGTCGACAAGACATGCAATCCTTGAATCCATAAGAAAGTTTTCTTGAATCCACAACAAAAAACTCTAATATATGTTGAACTAGAGGTCTTATGAATCCAGGGAAGCGCAATTTTGAACAGATATAAAATGAAATAAAGGCTCCTACACATAGCTCTGGAGTGGATCATAGAAGTAAAATAAATATTAATAAAAAATGTTTAGATAAATCACCAACAACACCATTTCTGGACACAAACCTGAGCTGTAGATAGACCCAAGTCTTGAACAATTCCAGCTTGAGCAGCAGAAGAATACCCTGTCTATATATATAAAACAAAAATAATAAGAAAAACAACTAACAGTAACAGGACATAAATAAATCAAAAGTGAAAAGAAGCAAAAAACATACAGCACAGCCAAATGTGATAGAACCAGAGACAGCAACAAAAGTGCTCAACAGAAGAAATGGGGTGACAGATGAGCCCATAATATCATATTGTCCATTAAATTTTGTGACATTTTTGGCTATGTGTTTCTTGTTCAGTAGTTCATCCATGATATCTAGTCTAACCATTTTCTTAAGTTGTTTCAAGAGTTAGAGTAATGAGTTGGTGGGGGGAGAATTACACTGTGAATTCGAGAAACATATGGTATGGATTGGTAGTAATCGAACGTTATTGTGTTGTTTTCTGGAATATTAATATATAGAAATCTGACTGTTACGGTGGTAACTCTTGGAAATGAATAAGATATCGTGTCAAAACTGCTTTGTAGATATGATCTGCCACATCCTCAATTTTCAACCGCTTTTTTAGAATTTTTTTGACATAATGCTCATCTATCATCATCATTCATGCTGACGTGTTTTTAATTTTAAATATCAAAGGTTTTGCACAGAATTTTTTTTAAAAAAAAAAAAGAATATTAATATTCTCTGCTTAAATTATGTGTTCCCTCCGACTCCTTCGACCCACCTATTTCGTTATACTTTCGTTTTTCCTCCATGTCACTCTTAGTTTTTTTAAAAGTTTCCAAAAATGATAAAAATTTATAATATAAAAATCAACTACATTCGTTATTTTCCTACACTACACTCACGTTATACGATTCAGCACTTTACTCATATTTCTTCTTTTTTCTCCACTAATTAACACAACTGCCGTGTCCAAGCCCAATATAAAAAATTGGGTAGGACGGAAGGAGTAATGAATAAAGAATTCTTATTTCATTAATTTTTTTTTTTTAAAAAATGATGAAAATGTAATGTATAAAAATTTTAAAAATTGCTATTCATGAATGTGAAGTATGAAAAGAGGAGAGACTTGTGATTAAGTTGAAAACAAAGGCAAATCAGCAACTCCGATCCCTCTCCGAGTAGTTGGGAACAGCATAAATAAAAAGCTGGACAACACACCTGCTCCCAATGGCAAATTTATCACCAAGGCATTCAAATTCTCCCCGGCCACCGCAAAATAGCAGCTTTGCACATCCGAATCACTCAATGCAAACACCAAGAATACCATTATCGACAAAAATGCATGAACAAAATCAACGCAACAAATCTTATATTGTGTCAAATCTTGCATTTGCATGTCAGCTTCATGGTCATAGTTATATTTGTAGTTAAATATTTTGAGGCCCTTAAAAGTAGCAATGCCATAGTATAGTTTCCCATCTGGGTGGATGAAGCTGTCAGTGAAGGACGAAAGGAAACAGGCGATGGCGCAGATCCCAATGAGGATTGCGGTGAGGTACTTGTTGGAAGGATGACAGTTGCCTTGGTTGGAGAATGATGGAGTCAGGGCACGGAAGCCCAGGACTGTGCCAGTTGGTAAAAGGTTCGCTAGGTTCGCTGCAGTGGCTAAGGTTCTGTGTACCGGATGGAT
Source organism: Apium graveolens (assembly GCF_009905375.1). Lineage (NCBI taxonomy): Eukaryota > Viridiplantae > Streptophyta > Magnoliopsida > Apiales > Apiaceae > Apium > Apium graveolens. The sequence continues at coordinate 66,198,645 of NC_133657.1, forward strand.
AGTCCTGTGGTGCCGCGGAGGACTGCACACTGCCATACTCATGGTTGGCATTCTCAGCAACATACATGTCACTACATAAACAAATGTTGTTGAGAGGCAACAGCCAAGCTTGCTTGTCAACTCAATTTATACATGAATTGGAATATCTAATAGGCACACATTTTTCTTAAATTCAATCTCAACTTTTTATTACCAATACAGCAACTATTTGCACTTCTTGTTTACATGAACATGTTAAAAGTATCTTTTGAGTTTTGTTTCCACTACAACTTTATTAACTAACTACAACTTCAGTTTATGTAGTACAGTTTGTGACTCAATAAATCAAGAAACAGGTATTTGTGTACGTTATAGAGTTGGTTAAGTTTACACAAAAAAGATTTTGGTTATTACTCATGTAAAAACAGAACAGAACAGAAAGCATAAAGTTATAAATATTTGGTGCAGGGGAAGTTTAGAGCATCCACAGCCCTCGGGTCAACTCCCCGGGACACTTACGCATTTCCCGCCACGTCACGCGCGAAATGACCCCATAAAAAAAGTGACTCCAATCTATCCAATGTTAAGCCCACTTCCCACATCTATGTAGCACTCTTGTATTATTATTATATTATATATCTAATAATTGTTTTTATTATTTGATTTTAATTTTAATTTATTAGTATACAAATTTTAATAATAAAATTAAAGTGATTAATTTTTTTTAAATGTCAGTAAAATAAAAAATATGACCCGTAATTAAAATGCATTATATTATTAAAAAACATGAAATTGAAAACAACACACAAGAAAACATAAAATTTAAACGGTACAATTTAACGATTCTCGTTGAACTGCGAGATATGCTCAACCAAGTCATTTTGTAGCTGACGATGTGCCTGTCTATCACGCATCTGCATACTGTTTTGAATATATGTTTTGTACGGGATGAGGGTTCTTCACCTAAATTTGGTTGCGATAAACCATTTGTTGCATCGTCATAGGTTGGGAATGAACCAAATTGAGTGGCATATGTGTACCTTTCATCTTCAACAATCATATTATGTATTATGATGCATGCTCTCATGATTCTCCCAAGATCTTCTTTGTCCCAAAAGCGTGTTGGACCACGTACAATTGCAAAACGAGAATGTAACACACCAAACGCTCGTTCAACGTCTTTTCGTTGGTAGCTCAACAAGTGGTATGAGACGGTTCGAAAGCTTCATATTCTTCAACTTCTGCTACTGTTGCCTTCCCCTTTCCCTTCCTTTTAGCTGCTTTTGTAACTTTAGGACGAATCGGTTCAAATTCATCAGATGTTGGCGTATCATTATTTCCCTCCGATGAGTAAGTTCCAGAACTACTTAATTTAGTTCTTTTAGAACTTTCACTAGTTCTAGGAGTTCTCCACTTGGGTTGTCTATGAAACTCACGCCAACGATTGTCAAAGTTAGATTTCTTCTTGTAATATTTTAAATGAAGTGCATTAGCTTCCTCAATTATGTTATCCAAGTTTGAACCGCTCCCGACTCTTCGTAGAGCCTCATCATGACACAATCCAAATTTTTGAGCACCTTCATTTATTTGTTGCCACCTTTTTTTCATTGTCATAACTCCTCTCTTAATAACACCAGAATTATATTCTTCACAATATTGACGAATTCGGTCCCAAAATACATCGGCTTTTTGATTTGTACCGACTAATGGATCGATTGACACATTCAACCATGCACTTATTAAGAGTTTATCTTCAACCCACTTCCACTGACCAATAGTTTCTCGTATCTCTTCGGTTTCCTCGCAATCATCATTTAGATCAATAATGTTTTCATGACCAAAGGCGGGGACTTGCGTTTCCGGAGAATTTTGAATATTGATAGGTGTTTCATGGGTTTCAAATTGTGGATTCGAATAAGGAGGAAATGGCAACGGATATGGAGAATTTTGAGGATATAAAAATGGAAATTGAGAATTTTGAGAATGTGGAAATTGGTATTGAGAATTCGAATTTTGTGAATTAAAGGCTAAATTTTGTGGGTTTGAAAAATAAGAATTTTGATATGGATATGGAAATTGAGGGTTTAGATTTTGGTTTGAAGATGGGGGATTATTTGGATTCATCTTTTGCTAATAATTTTTTTTTAGAATTTGAGAGTGTAAATAATAGGGGTTTGGGGATTGGTATTTATAGGAGAGAAATATATTACCGTTTATATATACGTTATTATGACAACGTTAATATTTATCAACGGTAACATAACGTTTATATTTGCTTTTGGAGTGCAGTATTCAAGTTTGCAGCAGCTTTTTACAGATTTTATTAATAAAAAATTGAACAGGCACTCAACTGGCCAAGCCCGGCGTAGCGGGACTTGACCACTTCTGTCTCAAGCGCGCAACGCTGTCCAGTGCCACTTTTGTGTGGGCAGGTCAGTTCACGTGTTTCAGGACGCAAAGCAGCCCCGCGTTGCTGCTGCTCTTAGGGTTTTTTGAGGTACAAGGAACCTGATTCCTGACATTATTTCTCAGACGTCACCTCAACTTTTTGAAACAGATCATGCTGAGGGCAGGTTATCCTAAATTTTATTTCAACAGTAGATCGATGCTGAGGGCAGGTTATCCTAAATTCTATTTCAACACTGATCTAAATGGTGATACAAATTTGGATCAGCAGACAGCACTACTATCATTTCACTGATCCAAATTTGGATCACTTGATTTAATATAAAAAAATAATTTTGTTATTTATAGTTTATGAGATTTTAAATTAATTTTTGATTTTTTAATTATATAATTAATATGTTAAATATATTTGAGATGTCATGTCTAATATGTTTCATGTTTAGTTCTCAGATCTTAATAAACAAGAAATATATGTTCTTACTGGAATTAGGACTTAAGAAGATGAATATCAGAACTTAAGTATTGGAGGACTTACAGTTAAGGAAGGAAGCTGATTTACTGGAAAGAAGATAGAGACTACTACAAGAAGAAGATATGCAAGGAAAGAGTTCGAGGACTAGAAGAATTATAAGATATCTGGTTGATATATTTTAGGAGACAGAATTATATTTCATATCAACTAGAAGTTATCTTGTAACTGTGTGTCTATATAAACACAGACATAGGTTTACTCTATAAGAGTTACGATCATCGAGAAGATCATATATTGTAACCTAGCAGCTCTCGTGATATTTGTTCATCATTGAGAGAGAACAGTTCCATTGTAACAGAGTTTTTTATATCGAATACATATGTTTTCTGTTACTTGTGCTTTTAAGGGCAGATTACCCTAAATTCTATTTCAACAGTAATCTAAATGGTGATACAAATTTGGATCAGCAGCACTAAGCACTACTATCATACTATCATTTCACTGATACAAATTTGGATCACTTGATTTAATATAAAATAATAATTTTGTTATTTATAGTTTATGAGATTTTAAATTAATTTTTGATTTTTTAATTATATAATTAATAATATAATATAATTAATAGTTAACAAAATTTATTTTTAAAATAAAACTTAAAATAATGAGAAAATATAATTTTATTAAAATTTAAATAAAAGTACATTGCATAAAATAAAAAGTACATAAAATGCATAAAAGAAATTACAACACAATGACTCGAAAACGATACTATAAAACATAAAATTTTGATTTAGTCGAACAAATTATTTATGTTTACTTCGAGATAATCAAAATATTGTCTATAACTATTCATATTATTTTGAGATCCTTGACCTGCATCTTGCATTTATAGATGCATTAATTGAGCATTTGTAGAAGAATATACTAATTCTGAAAATTAGTGTGTATTAATGATATTTTGTATGTTAATTATTGCAATAAATGTGTTTTTCGTGAATTAAATGCACAATTTTAATATTTTTATGTATATTAATTTTTTTGATTTAATTAATATATAAAATGTTATATAAATTGTTAATAATGATTAAACTATAAATTTAAGAAAAAATTGCTTAATATTGTATTTATATATTATTATATGTAAAATGTAATTTGGATCACAATAAATTTGGTGGATCACAACTGTAGAGATGGCAGGAGAGCATGTGTAGCAGTGTGTAAAATGTAATACAGCTATTGCTATAATTTAGCATCAGAAAATAGTTTTCGGTGCTAAAATAAAATCATTATTTCAATGGCTAATTTTATATTTTATTTCAAATTTTATTTTTTTGCTAACTTTTTTTATAAGGTATAATGAGGTGTGAATTATAATTTCACCTTTTTTTTATATTTAGCACAAATTATAAGATTGTGCTATTCTAACCCAACATATAGAACACTGTTGATATGATAAATTTTAAATTCTGTTTTATAATTTAGATATAGAACAAGTTATAACACATCATTTTAACTTAGTCTTGTAATCCGATTTGTACATATCTAAGTATATACATGTAATAAAATATTTAATACTTCACTTCATCCCAAATTAGTGATTATGTTCATTTTATAGGTAATTTAACGTACCTTGATTTCATAATTTTGTTAACTATTTTTTATATTTTTTCAGTGAATAAAATGATTTGAATTTTTATTCAAAAAAATAAAAAATAATTAACAAAAATATAATTAAGACATCATAAAATACGCTGTAAAAGTCAAGTAGTACCACTAATTTGAAATGGAGGGAGTAATTATCTGACATGATTATGAAGTTAGTTTTATAATTCCTTACAAAATTTTAAATTACTTGTGATCTGATGATATTCTTAAACATGAAAAATATTTAAGATAATAAATATTTTTTGGGCTTCTTGGATGCAACAAGGTCTGGCGGGCGCAGTCTTGGCCTGTTCATCTCCTACATTTATAATATGATTGCTTGATTATAACAAAAAAATGAATTAGAAAAAGAAAAAGGATAATAATAAAGTTTAAATTTCAAAATATTCACAGAAAATCATTTCTCCACCAACACTCATATGCCACTTTTGCACAAGTTTTACATCAGTTTGAGTTATGTATGTTATGAACTCCTCCAAAATCGGAGGAGTTTAGGAGAGAGATTTAATTGGAACGTATATTTTCTTAACATATTTGATAGGTGATTGTATATTTAATATTTTAATGTTGGTAACTAAAATTCGTGCTCTCAATTTGAATAGTTAACAACTATATACACTATTCACAGCTTCAACCGAGAAGATAATGAAAGATGAGATACAGTGATACATGAACATTTCAAATGTGATTTTGATTTTTATGAAATCTTAATAAGAAATAGTTTTAGTAAATAGCTAGTAGCATTTAAGCAAGTAGACAAATATTACAATACCAACTTATGAGGCAGAAATGGCAGAGCAGAAAACATAAACTATTGAATAAGCTAACCTATGATCATCATCACTTATCAGTGTCTCATATCAGTTCAAGGATGCTTGTAATTCTTCCAGTGTCCGGCCCTTGGGTCTCAGGAACCAACTTTGCCACGAAAACAATGGTTAGTCCACATGCAACCGAAAACATGCAAAAAGTCCCTGAACAAAACAAAAACTATATGAATACAAGTAACCACAAAATATCCAAATTATCGAAATCTGAGCATCTCTAGTTGGAAAAAGTCCGTGCATCAAGCCGTTGACACCCCATGTCTGTCAGGCATTAGAATCCCGTACGATACATGTGGGCTATGGTACCAAAAACTTTTCAAATGCCACACTTATCTGCAATGTGTAACATCTGAAATGCATTTGAGACGAGTATCGTGTACATGGTATTTTAGGTTCTATTTTGAATCATGCTAATTTAAGCAGTAGTATATTAGTACGAGTTTATAAGCATTAAGAAGACAGATGCAAGTAATTGAAAGTTTACTTTTCAAATGCATTGCTGTCTGAAAAGGCATGATTATTACCTTCTAGGTTCCGAACCAGTTGACTACTGTCACAAGACTCCCTGCTGGATTACCTCTGACATTATAACCCATGGAATCCCTCCCATGCCTAATGTGAATGATCCTGTAAATATCTGGTTCATTTATTAAAAAATTGATTTTTGGTGTATCTACCCAGTAATTCAATAGGCATTCTTAAAGAGCAGCATATCTTTTAGCATAAATTGTTTTCCTAGTTATGTGTTACACAGATCAAAGCTTTGTATTAAAGTTTGATATTAATAATATACTGCAAATGTTGATTTAAAGTCACGATTCAGGAACATGCATTACCAGTACACCAAAAAGAGCTAGTATCAGTTGAAGGTCCTACTTTTTACAAGAGTAACTATTTTAGAAGACGATTGAAATCATTAGCTATGATAGAATCTGGAATTACTATAAAAGCACCTGCAGTAAAAATGACAATCCTACAAAGAAGCAGCCCAAGCATGTTCCTGCTGCTGAAATCTGCAATACTAGTATATTTGTTAAAAATAACATACTAAAATTCACAACAAACTTAAAAAAATGTCCACATTTTCTTGTACCATTAGTAGTGGTCGTCGACCCGATTTATCCATCAAAAGTACACCTAACAGCGTCATGGGAACCTGCAGAAGATCATATTGAGTAAATGTATTCAACATTTTAAGAAGGATGATCAGATCAAAAGAAGAAAATGACTTCCACACACCTGAACAAATACCATGCCTATGGTGCCAAATCTACTTGAAAAACCTGACATTGACCGAGAAGAGTAAATAAATTATACTTAATTGTTACATGTGTAGTTCCACAATTGAATAAGTGTACAACAACATAATTAACTGACCTGCTGATATGAAAATAGCACTTGCATAATACGTAATCCCGTTCACTCCTCCTAATTGTTGCAATACCATTAGACCAACTCCAACCTGTGACATGACCTAGATTAATTTCCCCCCTCTACAACCATGATAAGTTATTTAAAAAGAGCAAGGAGGCTCACAATCAGCGAGTGCCCATATTTCCTCTGGAATAAGTCAAAAAAGCTAGTACCCGAGAGTTGCTCAAGTGTTTCCATGTAATCCTGAAATAAACAAGTATAAATACAAGATATATAGATGTGACTTCCGATAATTTCTTCCTTCAAAGAATATTACAAAGCAAAGAAGTGATTGCACTACATATATTAGACTAACTTTCTTTTGCTTGTAGTACACTATGTTTTCGGGATTCTTTATATTGCATTGTGTATACATGTTGTACACACCACACTTGAACATGTGGTATGAGTATGGACACTAGACAATTATTTTGGGCCCAAAATTTGAAAAAGAAAATACGAAATAATAGATCAAAGGAAGCACTTGAACATCCACCATAGTCTACCTCTCCATCCCAGTTTACTTTTTCCCAAAAAACTAATCACGGGTTTTCAATGTATTGCCGAGTCCGGCCCTGGGAAACGTGGACACAGTTATACAACACAACACCTCTAGACAAGTCCATATAAGATAAATAATACATTAAACCGATAATAGAGTAGAAAACTTGCTCTAATTTCAGCAGATTCTGCTGATATGTCTGCATTCTTTCCCCTTAGGCCCTGTAAAGCAGATTCGCTGTCTTTCTCCCTACCAATCTTTGCCTGCACAAATTCAGACAATGATAAGCAAGGAAAATAGTTTGAAGCCTAAAATAAAGATGATCTTCTAGGACCAGGTGAAAATAAGCAATGTCTTCAAATTCACTGTCCTTCATCAAGCACATTATTTGTAAGGCGACTCAATACACATAAGGACGTCTGTAAAAAAACAATTATTTAGGCAAGGGAATCTTACTCTATAGGTATGACATTCCTGTAACTAGTCCTAGGTTGGTAAGAAGGATTACTCTAAAAAGATACACCATGTCTTTTTACTAGCTTTTAGTTATGTCTCATTCTCTCCATAAACCATTAAAGTAGGTTCTATATGATTATCAAAGTGTCAGCAGACATAAAAATGATAGAACAGAGTAGGCACTGATGATAATACTTAATACGAAATGTGGGAATATAAAAGAGTCGGCAGTGAAAACTACAGAACATATGCAGTATTTTAGCTTCTACAGACCCCAGTCTCATAAGAGCAGGGGGTCTACACCAAGTTGCCCTCTTTTATTTTTTATTTTTTGTATAGTTCCCTGTTTTGATTGTTTTTCCCCAAATATGTAATATTCTTCATTATTGTTTTCCTATAAACATGGAACCAATCAAATGCTATCACCCAATAATCTAGCAACTCTTTATGTGGAACCTGGAAATGATAAACCTACTCACCAGCCATCTGGGGGACTCGGGAATGAAGACAAGCCCCAGAAGATGTATTACACATGGAACAATTCCTGTAGAGATAAGCATGGTTCTGATAGTTGAGTTTCCTTCAGTTCTGTAACATATTTAAATAAAGAGTTCAAGAAAACTACCGTCAGCATTCGCCAAGATATGAAATTTCCAACTAGATACATAACTGATACGCCACAACATATCATAAACTGCAATATTTGCGGGACATAGTCAACTTAATTGTTGATCTACATATCCATATGCAAGTCGGACAGTTTAACAGTACCTGATTAACCGTTGTAAATGCTCCTCGAAGATTCTTAGGTGTTATTTCTGCTATGTATACGGGTACCTTATAAAAAGGATGATCAATAAAACATAGTATAGTTATAAATAATGTAACATTTTACATAAACTGCCGTTATACAACAGATTCACACCCTCCAAAGTATTGTATATGTGCCATGTACATATCTACAAAGAATATGACGGAATAATTGATGATAACAAGGATCCTAATCTCATGTTCATCCCTTGATATACCAGAGTTCAGCAGCATAAGAATGACAGCTGATATAACAGCATTCTGCAGGAGAACACATACACTGAACATTTCTATTCATAGATACATGCACAGTTTGAAAAAATTGAAAATTTTCTCGGATATAATATATATTCATACACTCCGCGTAGCATTATCTGCTGCAGAACACGGTGTTTTACATGTGCAGTTGAACACGATATTTTGTACAACTTTTCTGATATATTTCAATGTAAACTATAGTGTTCTTCTGCAGAACACTGTATCCCAACTGTATTCTTAGTGCAGAACAAAATGAGTTTTACTGCAGAACTCTGATATCTTAGGGAATCAGTCTCCTTATTCTCATAATTAATTATACTACACTCTATGCTGGGCCATGTCTGCGTAGATTTCAGGAATGAAAAAATTACCACATATGAAAGAATCCCAACGCCGTAACCTACTGACAGTCTTCCACAGTCAAGCCACCAAGGACCCTGTAGAAAACCACAGAAGGATCACAGTATGAATAGTGTACCCGGACAGCTTCATCTATTTAGACATATCATACTTTGAGAGTGAGGTAGTTGCGTGTAAGACAAGTTGATAGACAACGTTCTAGTTACTGATTTATATATCTCATCATTGAAGGCATAAAATGAGGTAGTTTAGGGTTTTACAAACCTTTGAGAATAATTTGTACGGTACATTTAAAAAAAATGAAGATAATCTTCACATATAACCAAACATGATTTGTAAACTGCATTTTATAATGATCAAAATTTCTGATTTACTATTTAAATTAGGCATCAGCATGAGCTCGAAAGTTTGTAATCGATCTTTTGCAAAAACATGTAATAGATCTTTTTCAAATATTATTACATAGAAGCGAAGTCAAGTAAAAGAAGTTAAGTACATTTGCGTAAAACGAAAACCAACTAAACAAAAGTTCCCACACAAACCAGTAACAGATATTCTATTCAACCTTTGTTTAAAAAACCCTTAGCTAATAAATACTCAAACACTATAGACTTTACAGCACCATAGGAAACAATCATCTTAAACTAAAAGTTCTGTCTAAATATATAAAAAATTTGTAAGTAGTCTTTTATGCTAATTTGAAGAACAAAACAAATAGTTGGACACTCATAACTTTCACAATTTTAAAGAATCTTTGAATCTTTTTCGTTTTATTGCTATGATTGTATCTGCAACCTATTTCAGAAATTAATTTCATTGTTAAAGAAATTCATTTTTCACTTCTCCTCGAAGGTTTATGTTAGAAAATGGAAAGTTTGAGGCATATTTTATATATGTTCTTGATATGATTTCCGGAAACTAACACTTGGAGGTTGTTCCTTGATACGAGGACTTAAACTTTCATTTTTGGATCTAAGATATTTTCTTAGTGGAATCCATGAATATATTGAGACAAAGTTGCTTGTTTGAAATGGGTTATGGGGATTTTGTCCCACATTGGTATTGTAAAAGAAAGATACTGAGTTTATATAGCATCTTGTGTTAGTGTTGTTTACAACTACTAGCATAAGTGGAATGCTTGTGTGACCTAGTGCTAGTGGAACTCTTATATTTTTCTTTTCTATTACAAGTTTAATTATTTATATTGATTATTTAATTATTAATATAAAATATATTGAGTAAGGATTATTTTAATCATACTCTGAATATATTTTGTAATATTAATATTAATTAATCAGGATATAATATAAATAATAAGGAAAACCCATTTTGTTTACTTTTTCTGTTTTGTTACTTGGTGTACCACATCGAGTAAAATAGAAGAAGAGCAACTTGAGATGCCTATATATTGAGAGGTATACTTGAGATTAAAATGACACAAGTCTTGGTGCCTACCTCGCAAACATATATGAGTTGCATAGGTTTTTTGGGCAAACTGAGGTGCGAGTCGCCATTGATCATTGTTGGTTCTGTGGCCAGATTGATCTGTTGCTGTTTTATCCTGAAAGCGATATTGCTGCATTCCATCACAGCTTAAGTGGGGGGCAATAATCTCTTCAAGAACAGTCAAGTCCTCTTGAAGGGTTTGGCGACTCAGCTGTTGTGTTCTTCTTATCAGAATTTGGAAAGAGATAAGAGATAAGTTTTCTTTACTTTCTTTGTCAATTACAATCTTTATAGTTTGTTATTGCCTTCGTGTTTTGTTTCGTTAGTTGGTTATTTGCCATATTCTTGTTATTATATATATAACTGCCCATTGTTGCTATGTAGTTAGAATTATACCCAACAATCTTGAAGAGATTATAGTTATATATATAGTTAATTAGCAAGATGGTTAACGAAACTGGTGATGTTCCTAAAACTGTTGAGACTGGTTCTGGTGGTACTACTACCATTGACTAGACCACGTATTGTTTTCCCCATCCAATTGATTTATCGGGTATGCCTAATAAATTCAGTGGTGGAGCTTCTTTTTCTCGTTGGCAGAAAAAAATGAAGCTCTGGTTAACGGTTAAGGGTCTATTGTTAGTGGTACAGTATGATCCTCCTGGGTTGGATCAAAAGAAAGCTGAATCTGTTAAGGTTTATGCTTTATGGGCTGAGAAGGAAAGGGTGGCTAGGGCAGCCAATTTTGGCATCCTTGGAGAACACCTTGTTCGATGTTTATTCATCAGATGCCTATACTGCTAAAGTCTTATGGGATAAGCTGGACCAAACCTATAATACTGATTCTCAAGGATTTGAGAAGTATTATGTGGCTAGGTTTCTTGATTTTAAGCTGGTGGATAGAAAATCCATGACCGAACAGGTTCATGAGTTTGAGATGTTAGTTCATGATTTGGGTGAGTCCGGTATGGTCTTGCTTGAGAAGTTTCGAGTGATGTCTGTGATTGAAAAGCTCCCTAAGTCTTGGGAAGAGTTTGCTCTCTCCCTGAAAAGACAGAAAGGAGAGATCACATGGACTAACTTGATGTTGGACATCTCAGTACGGGAGCAGCACAAGTCCAAATAGGGACATGTGTTGCTTGTGGATCATGGGAGCTCGAAGGTGAACGTAGTGACTGTAGGACAGAAAAGAAAGGACTGTCCAAGTAAGAAAGCTAAGAAAGCTAGAGTGGTAGCTCAAGCAAATACTGTGCTTGGACTTGGAACCACGAATGGGCCAGTAGCTAACATGGTCATTGGTGAGGTTGTTGCCTCTGGAACCGATGACGGGTATGTTACTTACCACCCTGTACTACTTTCCACTTATCTGTCACATGAGTGGTTGATTGATACTGGAGCTAATGTACATATTTGTGCTGATATTAGCTTGTTTGTATCTTATCAACAATCATGGAGTGACAGTGACGATGGGGAATGCTAGTGCTGCACAAGTGCTTGGAATAGGAAACGTGGACCTGAAGTTTGCTTCTGGGCGGATTCTATCTCTCACTAGAGTGTATCATGTTCCCTCTATTCGTAGAAATATTATAAGTGGAAGTTGTTTAGTTAAAAACGGCTTTGAACTTTCTTTGAAATGTAATAAAGTAGTTATTACTCATACTGGTACATTCTTTGGCAAGGGTTACTTGTCTGATTGTTTGTTTTTAATAAATGTTGAACCCGTTTTGGGTGGTTTTATTAATGATAGTGTTGCACCTTCTGTTAATTGTGTAGAATCATCTGATTTGTGGCACTTACGACTTGGTCATTTAAATCTTGGTGCTCTAAAGTATATGTTGAATTTAGAGTTGATTCCAAAGTACGCCATTGATAAGAAATCTAAGTGTCAAGTGTGAGTAACTGCTAAACAAACAAGGAAACCTTTTCATAATGTTGTTAGGGATTCAGACTTGTTAGATTTAGCGCACTCAGACATATGTGAATTTGGTGGCGTGTTGACCAAGGATCACTGTAGATATTTCATTACCTTTATAGATGATTGTAGTAGATATTGTTATGTTTATTTGCTTAAACATAAGAATGAAGCACTAGATAAATTTATTATGTATAAAAATGAAGCTGAAACATAAATTGGCAAAGTACTTAAACGTTTGAGGTCTGATAGAGGTGGTGAGTATACGAGTACCTTGTTTAATGAATTTTGCGCAAACAATGGTATAGTTCATGAGGTTACTCCACCATACACACCTGAGTCTAATGGGTGGTAGAACGAAAGAACAGAACTTTTAAAGACATGATTAACAGTATGCTAATTAATTCTGGGTTGCCTAAGTACATGTGGGGAGAGGCTCTGAGTACGGCTTTCCATATTCTGACTAGAGTCCCTCTAAAACATATGGACAAGACACCATATGAATTATGATGAAAGCGTAGGACAAGTTTGAGTTATCTTCGTATGTGGGGGTGCCTTGCTAAGGTGCTTGTCCCTGAACACAAGAGAAAGAAACTGGGTCCGAAAACTGTTGATTGTATCTTTCTGGGCTATCTTGAAACCACAACTGCTATGAGATTTTTAGTATTAAAATCTAACATAGATGGTATTGTGGCGAATACGATAGTTGAGTTTCGTGATGCAACTTTCTTTGAGGAAGTATTCCCAATAAAGACTGGTATATCTTTGGGTAGTTCTGAGGATGATCCCACGCACACATCAAGTTCTATTCCTGATCATGTGGAAAAGATGACAAATATGGGGGTGGATCCTGGTAGTAGCTCTACTCCTAACAAAGTAGAGGAACCTAGAAGGAGTAAGCGTGCAAAGGTAGTCAAGGACTTTGGAAGTGACTTTATCACTTACAATGACGAGGATGAGCCTTTAACTTTCCGTCAAGCCAAGGATTCTTCGGAGTCAAGGCATTGGAGAGGCGCTGTAAAGAGTGAAATTGACTCAATTGTTTCAAACGGAACATGGGAGTTAGTTGATCTCCCTCCAGGGTGTTCTACTATTGGATGTAAATGGATCTTCAAGAGGAAGCTAAACCCTGATGGCTCAATAAATAAGTACAAGGCTAGGCTAGTTGCTAAGGGCTTTAGGCAAAGGGAAGGCATTGATTATTTTGATACATATTCTCCAGTTGCCCAAATGACAACAATCAGAATGCTTATTGCATTGGCTTCTGTACATGGTCTTATCATCCATCAAATGGATGTAAAGACAGCTTTTCTTCATGGTGACCTTGAAGAAGAGATTTATATGGATCAGCCTGAGGGATTTGTTGCTTCTGGTAATGAGAGGAAAGTATGTAGACTAGTCAAGTCCATCTATGGTCTTAAACAAGCACCTATAGACTGGCATAAAAGTTTGATGAAACTGTTTCAGACTTCAAATGTTTTAGTTAATGAAAGTGACAAGTGTGTCTACTATAAGGTTAGAGGTAATGATAGTGTGATCGTGTGCTTGTATGTAGATGATATCTTGTTGTTTGGAACCAATATTGAGATTATTAACGAGACAAAGAGTTTCTTGAAGATGCACTTTGAGATGAAGGATATGGGTGAAGCTAGTGTGATTCTTGGGATCAAGTTGACTTAGTCAACTGATGGAATAACTTTGTCACAGTCTCATTATATAGAGAAATCTATACTTGAGAAGTATGGTTATTCAAATTATAGAATTGCTAGTATACCATATGATTCAAAAGTTGCCTTAGTCAAGAATAGTTCATGAGTTCCTATGTCTCAGTTAAGGTATTCTTAGATTATTGGGAGTTTGCAATATCTTGCTAATGTGACTAGGCCAGATATTTCTTATTATGTGTCTAAGTTGGCTAGATATACAAGCTGTCCAAACAAGACTCATTGGAAGGCACTGGATAGAGTTCTTAGATATCTGAAGGGAACTGTTCCCCTTGGCTTGCATTACCGGAGATTTCCGGGGGTACTCGAGGGGTACAGTGATGCAAGTTGGATAGCTAAGAAATCTGGTTCCAATGGAGTGACTGGATATGTGTTTACCCTTGTGGGTGGAGCAGTGTCCTGAAAGTCTTCTTGACAGACTTTGATTACCCAGTCTATTTTTGAGGCCGAGTTGTGTGCACTTGATGCCACGGGGACGGAGGCTGAATGGTTACATGGACTCATGAGTATGTTACCTGTAGTAAGCAAGCCGCTTCCTGCCATTTCTGTTCATTGTGATAGCCGTACAACTATCGACAAAGTCAGAAGTGTAAAGTATAATGCTAAAACAAAGAGACACATCCAAGTTAGACTAAAGTCTATAAGGGATCTTGTGTCTGATATGATTATTGCTATAGAGTTTATAGGAACTCAGGATAATATAGCTGATCCGCTGACTAAAGGGATTGAGCATGCTATAGTCCTTAAGGCGAGGTTGGGGATGGGACTGGTAACCCATCATAATTCATCAACAGCGGGAACCCAATACACCTGAGAGGAGATCCCTCGAAGTGTATTCAATGTGGTAATAACAAGTTATAAGGATGAATTGGTAGTACCTCTACCATATATATTTAGATACTAATGTATCTGACTCTATCCCCTATAAACCTTAAGAGGTACTTGAACTGCTAGTTAGCAAGAGTTATTTGAACTCTGAATGGGGTCAAGTCATTTGACGAGATGATAGCAGTACATCTCTGGAGATGCCTAGCTAAGCGAATTTAATTGTGTGGTCGCAATTAGAGGAAAGGGTTATTCCTCGAAATATTCGACGAACAGGATCGAGACATGACCATTAACGTCTCAAAGCCGTAGATTGGCACCATAGCCTTTGACTTGTCGTCGTCTATGGAGTGTGGTTACACCCAACGGATAAAGATTCAAGGTGAAACATTCCATCTGTATCCAGTAGCCATCGAAGTAGAGGACTTAGGAGGGTTCAAACCCGGGAGGGTACCGACTCTGAAAAGCAAGTCATGATAAAATCTGGTATGCAATTTAATTATGGATTTGTGGGGGATTGTTAGAAAATGGAAAGTTTGAGGCATATTTTATATATATTCTTGATATGATTTCCGGAAACTAACACTTGGAGGTTGTTCCTTGGTACGAGGACTTAAACTTTCATATTTGGATCTAAGATATTTTCTTAGTGGAATCCATGAATATATTGAGACAAAGTTGCTTGTTTGAAATGGGTTATGGAGATTTTGTCCCACATTGGTATTGTAAAAGAAAGATACTGAGTTTATATAGCATCTTGTTTTAGTGTTGTTTACAACTACTAGCATAAGTGGAATGCTTGTGTGGCCTAGTGCTAGTGGGAACTCTTATATTTTTCTTTTCTATTACAAGTTTAATTATTTATATTGATTATTTAATTATTAATATAAAATATATTGAGTAAGGATTAATTTAATCATACTCTGAATATATTTTGTAATATTAATATTAATTAATCAGGATATAATATAAATAATAAGGAAAACCCATTTTGTTTACTTTTTCTGTTTTGTTACTTGGTGTACCACATCGAGTAAAATAGAAGAAGAGCAACTTGAGATGCCTATATATTGAGAGGTATACTTGAGATTAAAATGACACAAGTCTCGGTGCCTACCTCGCAAACATATATGAGTTGCATAGGTTTTTTGGGCAAACTGAGGTGCGAGTCGCCGTTGATCATTGTTGGTTTTGTGGCCAGATTGATCTGTTGCTGTTTTATCCTGGAAGCGATATTGCTGCATTCCATCACAGCTTAAGTGGGGGGCAATAATCTCTTCAAGAACAGTCAAGTCCTCTTGAAAGGTTTGGCGACTCAGCTTTTGTGTTCTTCTTATCAGAATTTGGAAAGAGATAAAAGATAAGTTTTCTTTACTTTCTTGGTCAATTACAATCTTTATAGTTTGTTATTGCCTTCGTATTTTGTTTCGTTAGTTGGTTATTTGCCATGTTCTTGTTATTATATATATAACTGCCCATTATTGCTGTGTAGTTAGAATTATACCCAACAGTTTATTATAAATCCAACTTAAGACGCCCGACAAGCATGACATGTTTGATGTTAGAATCCAGAAGACGAATATGTGAGTAGTTTTATAACTTATGAAGACTGAAGTATCGGGAAATTACTGGTTGGCCCAAGATTATTTTTAGCATCAAATTCCATTTGAAGTAGATTATGAAGCTCAATATAACATACATCATGTAATTTTGAGTTACTTTTAGCTTGATAATTTTTTGACAAAATACAGTTACAAGCATAGTTGAAAGAACACTTGGTTACCTGAGGCATGGCATAATAAGTTGGACTTAATCCTTGATATCCAAGGACAGTTGTGATATTGCTTCTTAAATTGAGTGGCTACAACAATAACAAGATGAAGCTCATAACGGCAGAAGAAACTGTTAAAAATGTCATTTCACAAAAGAGTCGGGGTTTACTTACATATTTTGACGGAACATGTTCGATATCAATGTTCACTTCTAGGTTCACAGCTAGGTTCACAGCTGAAGTTTCATCGATAGAAAACCAAGGCCTATCTTGCCCCATATATACCAGAAAATGATACTCCAAACGAAATTATTTTTATGTGATTTTGCATAAGAAATTGTTCAGTCGTACTCATGTCATGTAAAATATCTACCCAAGATCATGTACTAATAACAGAAATCCCAATATACTCTAATGAGGATAAATCTATAAACATTATGTCCATACTTATTTTATTTTAGCTTAATTTTTTGTTGATAGCAAACCAAGAATTATAGATCTCGGCACGAGTGAAACCCAAACTAAAACCTCGATGTGCTGCTGCAACAATTCCATAAAATTAATTAAGCATTATAGCCTTGCAGTAATCCTTAGTAGAAATGGAAAACAAAATTAGCATCTCTAAGAAATTAGTAACACTAACATACAACAATGAAAAAAAGTTAATAATCTCATTAAACATTACAGCCTTGCAAATAATTCTTAATGGAAATAGTAAACAAAATTAGCATCTCTAGGTAACCTAACAATAATGAAAATGTAGTATTTTGGTTACCTTATTTGCTACTTGGTGCAAGTTCTTGCAGCAATCTCATAAGCTCATTAATGCAGCTCTCTTTTCACATGTAAACATGAATACAACTTTTATAATAAATCATCAGAATTGCTTTGCTGCAACCTCTTCACCCTTAAGATATTATGAACGGCCAAGATGATGTCCATGATTATATATCTGTATATAATTTACTCTTATAAATTTTAGCCGATAGACGCTCCTAGACTATAGAAAGAAGTGCATGGAGTTTACATATATACATGAATTTTCAAGGTCAAGAATTGATGTTGAGTATTTACTTGTAAAACAGAAAATCATCAGTTAGGAATGTGGGGAATTTAGTACTGGCTCAAAAGGAAGCAGCTGAAACTCAAAAGCTGAGGAGTGAAAAATATGCACTAAGAAAAAAAGCACCTGAGCATACCTCAGTCGCAGATCCGCGAGTTTCTGTGACAATGGAAGAAAGAACATTATCTAAAAAAATTCGAAGCTTACACACAAATTATTTTAAGTGCAGAAAAGAGACGTCAAGTTAACCAAAACAAATGATGATACAATTGTCAATGACAATAATGCACGAGAGTCAAATAATTCAAAGGTAAAGGTAGGAGGCCATTTCAAAAGTAGACAGGATAAATTTTCTCTAGCCGAGCCAAATTAATGACCAAGAATCATAAAAAAATCAAAATAATTATTTTTTCAAGCAATAAAATGCCACAGATCTCGGGGCAAATAATGCTCATAGTAGGAATATGCTTTAAGTCACTATTGTTAAGTTTCTAAATTTTATAAATTTCCAGATAATAATCCAATAACTTTTAATAACACTTAATAATCAAAACCCATATTTTAAAATGCAACAAATAATCCATAATCTCAAAATCCATATTTTAAAAGACAACAAATCATCTACAATCACGAGATTTCACTGCCGAAACACAAACAATGACAACATGATAAAATGGCCTCATCAAAATCCCAGATTTTTAAAGCGCAATGGAAAACACTCTGATGATTATTAATACTAAACACTCAAAAGCAATTCAATGGCCAAACAAAGTAACCAGGTCAAGCAATGAACATCAAAAAGGACTTAAACATTCAATCAAATAACCCAATACTGTAATTCAGACATGTACAACCAAGTTAATGTCATAACAATATGATCTTTAGTACATCCATTACAATCTATATAAAGGAGGATCACAGGCGGCTAATGTGGCAGTGCCGCGTGTGTCTAAATTATTTTCTTGGCTTTCTAAAACTCCATCCATTTCTCTTCTATCTCTTTGTTTCTGTGTTTCAAAAAAAAGTGCTTACCCAGCCATGAAGTTTTTTTATTGATACAACTGTTGAGTTCTTCTCTTTATAATACGCTCTGAATGTAAATCAAGACGTGCCATTGAAAAGAATTGATCAGTTGCCTGGAAAAATCAAATATTATGAGCCCTAACAATATAAATTACTAATAAAAAAAGACACAAAACATAAGCAAAAAAGTTGATTAAACAATACTAGACCTTCCTTATATACACATGTTCCCCAATTAAGAAGGCAGAGAGTCTGAGATTGAATAAAAATTGGCTATTGATTTTATTAATAATAATTGGCTTGCAATTACAAAGAGACAGAAGGGAAATGGATAGAGTTTTAGAAAGCCAAGAAAATAATTTAGACACATGCGACAGTGCCACATAAGCCGCCTGTCATGCGGCAGTGCCACATCAACCGTCTGTGATCCTCCTTTATATAGATGTATATATAGATGTGTATAGATAGATTTTAGTGTGCTCCCCTTTAAAGGGATGCATATTTGCTACTCAAATTCGGTCTGGGTACTTAAGTTTTACACTCAATTGCTTGGTAGAGCTGGCAATTCGTGTCGTTCGTATATTTTCGTGTCGTGTAGTGAAGGGCAAACACATATTCGACACGTTTAGCATTCGTGTACTGAAAGTTAAACACATGTCCGACACGTTTAGCAAAGTGTAAACACATATCCGTAATCAGTCGTGTTGTGTACGTTTCGTGTAAATAAATAAACGAATAAACATATAAATTTTTTATATTTTTGGATATAATTTTAAATATATATTAAAACTATATATTTACATATAATGATATATTTTTGTTAGTCCTTAACAATACAACAAGAATTACAGAAGGGGGGTTGAATGTAATTCTGGCTACTTTTTAAGATTAAAGAAAAATGGTTCTAACTTAATAATATATAAGTGTTTGATTTGCAAAGTGCGGAATGAAGAGTTAGTTAAATCAAAACATTCTTCTGGGAGGCATTTTATGTAAAGAATCAAACAATTTATTTAGCTTTTGAATCAAATCTTTGCATAAAGGAAAAGTTTTGTAAAACAGAAATATCTCTTTTTGAAAACAGTTGTAACTAAGTAAATTGCATGCTTCTTTACAGAATATAAACAGTTATGGAAAACAGGGTACATGGTATCACAGGGTATAACTGGTGCAATAAATAAGGTAAAGTAAAACAAGTGTGATAAAGTAAATGACAGTGCTGGAAAATAAAAGGTACTGATATATATAGATCAAAAGTTTTAGGTGGTACAAGTGTAAAAACGCTTTGAAAGTAAAAGCAAAAGGGTACAACAACCTACTCGCTATTCAACATCGCTAGTCTATAAATACAACTCAAAAGTCTAGTGATACACACTACACACTACTGTACATACTACATAACCATAACAACACTGCTCAGAATCTCTGACTCATGGCAAGTCTGGACCTTCAATCTCCTCAAGCTCCTCTAGAACCCACTTAGCCCACTCCAAAAGGAAATCAGGGGTGATGTCCTCATGTGTAGCCTCAGCAATTCTCACAGCAGCTGCTCTACGAAACGCCTGTAGCCTCTCTCTGAGTCGCCTCTCACCACTCCCAACCTCTCTGGTACGCATGATATGTAGTAACTCCTGAATCTGACCCTGAAGGAATCGCTGCTCCATAAGGCAAGCCTCAAACTGATGATATGGGACAGGATATGAAGAGAACTGAAAAGGTACTCTTGTAACTGAATGACTAGTAAAGCCTGAATCAGCAGGTGGGGGTCCTCTAACAGGTGGCCTCATGCCTGGAGGTGGAATAGCCTGCAGTGGTACGGGCTGCAACACCGGTGGAGGTAGAATAGCCAATGCTGGTGGAATAACAGGACGGGGATCCGATGCTGGTGCTCCAACTGAAGGCTCTGAGTGATCAGCTGATACAGGAATAAAAGAGTCGGCCATTGCTGCTATCTGAAATTAAATCGCAACATAAGAATCTCGAACCACGACGCGAATTATACTACTACTGGTTATACCGTAACACTTAACCTCTCAACGTTCTTATCATTCTATTCCTTACTTCTAATCCTAACCCTCTACCCATTCCCGTCAACCTAGGCTTGTGTCAGTGACTTATAACCTGTAGCTCTGATACCAAACCTGTGGCGCCCTCCAAACCCGGGTCAGAAGTTTGGGGTCCACACACACACTGATTACAACCTGCTTATAACAATAATAAAGATAATAATAATAATATGCAATGACCCTACTTACCAACTACCACGGATCACAACAGGTTAAAGTATGCACACAAGCCAAACACACTAATATATTACATACCGATTAAATCCCAACCATTCAAACTCAAACTGAGTATTAAACATATTACAAACTTTTACAAATTTACATTATTCCAAAAGAAGCCTACTAGCTCAGCTTCAACAGCCTTAATCCCTAGCTCTCGCACTGGACTGGGGATCCTTGTTACCAATTGGTTCCTTTTTAACTGGAAAGAGTATAAACAACATCGCACAAATGAGCTAACTAGCTCAACAAGTCACAATGACAAAATTGAGAATAATGATCATCAAGTGAATATGGTTATGATATCAAGTGAACAATGGATTATGATTTAGAATTGGATACTATATTTTTATTTTAAAACCAAGGTTAGGCTGCTGATCAGTCACGCACTAACCCCGAGCAAAGCACACAGCATTGCTCTAACTACTGGATCCAAGGCACACATTGGCCTAACTTGACCATTATATGGTCTGACCACGAATCTGGTCCATAATTTTATAAAAACAATCCAATTCTAACATAATAACAAAATTAAGCAATAATAAACAATAATCAGAATCATTAACAACAGTGAGTGTTTAACAATGAAAGGGTTTCAACCCTTGTGTGGATCAACAAGGTACTTTCAAGGCTTGGATGTTGGGTAATGAAAGAATTGGATAACAAAGGAATCAATGTTTCAGGGTTTCAAGAATTTGGTCTTTCAAAGCATAAGATACCATGGGTTGAGTATATAATAATTCAGTTAAGTGTTTGGTATTTGGTTTGTATGTATTTATGGAGTAGTATCGTAGATTTGTGGTTCGTGTTTGGGTATACAATAATCAATGGCTTAGAAAGAATATGGTTCATGGCTCAAGAACAATAACTGAAATCAGTGTTTAGGTTTCTGTGCTTCAAAGCACTTGCAATGTCAACAAGACTATCAAGTACTACAATATCTCGAGAAAGTTCAATACACTTGCCTGGTATTAGCTTACTATCCTGCACTCGCTTCCAATCACAATCGTCTTACTCCTCAACTACCTGTTTCCCTTTCCTACGTCTTGCCTCTTCTGCTCACATATTATAAGCATCTATCAATCATCAACTCATAGGATTCTATTCAACACATACTTCTATCTACCCTTCGTTTTACCCAAATCCGATTAACGGATTGAAAGTTATGCAATAATCAAGTAAACACCGAATGTATAGACCGATACTCAATCAACAAGTCATATATAACACATAATACATCACATAATCAATGACAAATCATTTATAAAGAAGTCTCGGGTTATAAATAGGCTTTCGGGTATTTAAAATGATTTTTAAAACATTTTTCGGAATTAAAACGGGTCGTTGGATCAATTTCGGGTTAATAAACAGGGTTCGGCTGGCCAATTCTGGCTCCGAAACAATTTTATAATAATTATCGAGCCTTGGAAATAATTTAGAATAATATTTTAAAACTCGAAACTATTTTTCGGAATTTTTAAATCATTTTTAAATAATTAGATCTAATTAAATAATTAATTAAAATCAATTAATAATTAATTAAATCAATTAATCAATTAATTTTTGAATTAATTGACCAATTAATCAATTAAAAATTAGCTGAAATTAATTAACTAATTAATTCAGAATAATTTTCGGAATTAAAATACTAATTTTTTTAGAATTTTCAGAAATTAAAAATGAATTTTTATAATAAAAATAAATAGGAAATATGATTTTTAAACATTTTATAAACAGGAATCCTATTTTTGAAAACTTTGCAAACTACAGGGACTAAACTTCACCATCTTCAAAACTAAAGGGACTAAACTGCAATTTTGCAGTTCCAGTCGCCGGAAAATCGAGGGTGGCCGGAGAAGACGATCCCGGCATCCTCACCCCACCAACACCTCCAGATCAACACTACACAACACCAGGAACTTGTTCATGCAATCAAAACATTCTAATCATCCCTGTTCTGGCCGGAAATTGGCCAAGAACATCGCCGGTTTCCGGCGAACATCGTAAATCTTTAAAACACAACTCCCTTCGATTCAAGCATCCTCTGTTATCGAGCGATATATCAATCGATTGCAAATTTTATAAGGAACACAACCCACTATAAATCAACAGCTAATAACCCCTGAATCAAAAACCCCCAAATTTCAATTGAAAACATTCATACGGGTTATAAACCCTAATTTTAAAATTCGAAAATCAAACTCAAATTTGAACATGTTATTGAACTCCAAATCAGACGTATAATATACCAAAATCATCAGGAAAACAAGCTCTACAACATGACATTATCAAATCATACAAACAATCATTCAAACAAAAATTCATATTTTTCATAAAAATAATTCGAAAATAAATAAATTTTTAGAAATTAAACCTTTGATTCTGCAGGTATATGGATTATAGATTCTGATAGAGCTTCTCAAGACCTTCAAATCCAGTACTCGAGCTTTTCAAACAAAGATCAATAACACCTTCAAAAGTTGGTTTGATTCTTGAAACAGTTTATGAATATAAGATTTTTCTCTGTAAAATTATATATTTATCTGTCTGCAAATGATTTTGATACGAAATAAAATACAGTAAAAGGCTATTTATATTTACGGAAAATTAGTATCCCGTTGGATCATTCCGGATATAAAACAGTACGTTTATTTGTAAAAACTGATCCAAACGGTATCGGTTTTCGAGATAATTATCCAAATCAGTACAATTTGTATTGCAGTCTTGGTCTCAGCGCCTGGTTACACGTATTACGAAGTGATAATTGTAATAGTTTAATAAAAAGCTCCCGTTTATCGAAAATACGGGTTTTTATTGATTTACCGAAACGAATACTGTATCGAAAATATTGCGCCGGGACCCGCGCAGGACAAACCGTACGCTGGATCGAAAAAGTCGAAACATGGAAAATGCTCGGAATATTACAATTAGGTTAGGAAGGAGTTCTCGGAAGAGTTTTGGGTTCCAAAAAACGTAACAACGGTTGACGTCGGTTGGTTCCTATTTTTATAAAATAGATTTTAAATATTCGGAAGAAGATTTTATAAATTTCATATGATTCATATAAATTCATAAATCAACATAAAAATAGTTATGAAGATATGACAATTATCTATATTTTATTTTGGACATATAAAAATTGAAATACTCAATTAATACTATTTTTGAATATTCAAATACAAATAACACTTAACAGTTAATTCACAGAATAGATACTGAACACACATAATAATTATTTAATTAGCAAAAATAATTACACGGTATATCCCAGATATTACATATATCACCAAGATTACATAGTAATAAGACAAGATAATAAAACAAAACCTATCAAGTCTAATACCATGCCGCTTCACTACTCTATTCCAGCATCTTTGAATATCTTCATAATAGCATGGAAATGGTAATGCTTCTTTGTTCTCAAAAACCCAGTTGAATAGGCTGCCACATTCCTTTTGCAAACACTCGACGTATGTGATTGTGTTGTCACTGTCAACAGATGTTTGAATTGATCATCCGTCGGGTACATGATTATTATCCGTCGGGTTGCCTTGTTGATCATCCGTCGGGAGCTTTGTTGATCATCCGTCGGGTAGCTATTTGACACTTGACTTCATTTCACTTATGAGAATTACAAGATATCTTATATTTACAATTAATCAACCTATTCTGCATATCTAAATAAAGTCAACATGAATTATATGCTACTACAGAATCTATACAAAGGTGTTTACAGAAATGTGCTACATGACTTATTGTTACATAAGCTACTCACTCAATGGATGTCAAATCATCATCTGTCGGGACTATATTGAGTCATCCGTCGGGACTATATCTGATCATCCGTCGAGTGCTACATTTTTTACTAAGTTGAATCTACTAAGGTATTTTTTTAATGCAATCATCAGGTTCACAACATATTCCCAACAATCTCCCCCAATTTATGTCTACTAGAATTGTAGCCATAAATTAAGAGAAACTTGATGATAACAAAATACTCTAAAAATACAGATTTAAAAAGTAGTAGATAAAACTGAAAAGTGATGCATAATTTACTGAAAAATTTACAAGACAAAGTGTATAAAGATTTTCTCACAATCATTTTCAAGGTGCTCCTCTAGTCTGAGCAGATTGATCTATTTCCTTGATTGTCTAGATTTCTTCCCAAACTTCCTGTTGTTTTCTTCTATCTGATTTTGGAGCTGTCTGTGGAATTCAAGTTCATCAGATTCTGAAAGATCTAGCATTCCTTGCATTTCCAGAAGAGTCTCATTGCTAGAGATGCTTAACTGGTCCTCTAATCTGAAGAATCTTCTAACTCCCTTATCATCCATGAATTCCATCAGCCAGTAGGGCCTTAGATGCACTCTACTCCCTGTGTAAGGAATAGTTAAGGTCTTTGGGAGTGCATTTTTGGCTCTAATACTCCTTAGTTCTTCAATCTTTTTTAGAACTAGTCTTCTAGCTGTCACATTAAATCCAAAGTTCTTCTTAAGGATGAATAAATTTTTATCAGTACATATTGGCTCTCTTGAAGAATCCTGTGAAGTGGCCATGGTATCTCTTTTCCTCCCTTGTACTTGAATATTAACCTTTCAGGTAGATTCATGTAAGCATTAATCCCTCTAACTTCTTCCAGTTCATCCAGATAGAGGTTTAGATCAGAGAATTCCTTGATGTCACAGATGTACATGATATCTCCCTTGTTGACTTTTGTTTGAGCTTTGGTTAGGGACTTGGATCTGAGAATTGAGGGCTTCACTTTCTTGACTGCTCTGGTCTTTGTCTTCTTTGGCTTCATGAAATGAGGTAGATTGAGTTCAGGAATTGGTAGACTATCCCAGTCTATTGGCTCATCCTTTGGAATGATAGGTTCACCATGGAAATTCTTGGATGGATCTATCTTGAATTCTTCATGTGCCACAGAGGGCATAGATGTTTGAGTTATTGCAGAAGTAGACTTTTTGGGAAACTGATCTTCCAATTCCTTTTCATCAAAGTTCACTTTTCTTTTTGCATGAAGTTTGTATCTAAACCTTTTTGTCTGCTATGATTCTTCTTGCATTTTCAGATCTTTAGATCCAGTGGTTTCAGATGATTGTTCAGGAATTTGTTATGTAGGTTTCACAGCTTGCAGCTTGGCCAAGATAACAGCTTGCTCCTTCTTTTGTTTGAGCTTTTTAGCATCTAAAGCAGCTTGCTTCTTTTCTTGCTTCAATCTTGCCTTTTCTTCCCTTTTTGCTTCAGCAAATTGAGGGTGTCCAGCCACCACACAAATTTTCTTACCATTTCTGAAAACCTTGGCAATTCTCCTTTTTAATGCTGAATCAGTTGGATCCTTGTAGAATGCAATAAATCTTGACAACAGTTTCTTCTCATCAGGCTTTGGTGTCTCATACACTGTGTCCAAAGGATTCTTTAGTGAAGATTTTGGATAGTTCACATTTGGCTTCATGATTAGATCTGCCTTTGGAGATTTGATGCATGATGTCTGGCCTCTTTCCAGATTGTTCATGCTCATATCATTCACAGATATTTGCCTGATTTGAGAATGATGAATGGCTGATTTTTCTGGCTTCTTTGCTAGACCAAACTTCTTTTGAATATCCTCATCAATTTTCTCCCAGTTTATTGGACTAAACTGCTTCTTCTCAGCTGCTCTCAAAGTGGCTCCTGCTTCATTGATCAGATCAATGCTATTCTTAGCTGGTGGCTTTGTGAAAGCAAATGTAGGCATAATTACTTTGCTAACTTGAGTGTTGAGCTGTTTCTCCCCCTCACTTGAGCCTTTCTCCCCCTCACTTGAGCCTTTCTCCCCCTTTTTGTTATCATCAAGTTGTATGGGAGGGAGTTGAGCAGCCACCAACTGTTGGAGTAGAGCAGTCTGAGTTTCTTGATTGGTAAGTATCTTGGCCATTGACTTCTCTACAACAGATAATCTTGAGTTCATGGCCTCAACTTTCCTATTGAGATCAGCCTCCTTCCTTAGCTTTTGAACTATTTCAGTCATGGTGGTTGCAGGAAGTCTAGTATCCAACCTTGCTATGACATCTTATTTTACTTCAGAAATTTCTTGCTTGATCTCATCCACACTCTGACTGTGTTGGAGAGCTTGAATTTTATGCAGCTGGAGTGCTTCAAGGTGTGCTGTAAGTAGCTTCTTTGTGCTGGCATTAGAAGATGCCTGAATGACTGTTTGGGTGTCATGAATTAGCTTGAATAATATTGATTGGAGATGTGAGTAGGAACATTCTTTTGTTAGCATCCAGGTAGGAACATCTGCATCTCCCCCTATGCTCATGCTATCTTCCTCATCATCCCCACCAACATCCCCAAAAGAATTTTCATCCAGTTCGAAATCACTGCCAATGGTAGAAGGCATAGCAGTGATTGCATCCTTTGCTCTCTGTAAAGATTATGTAGTATGCACCAAGTTTAGTATTCTTTCAGCCTCCTCATTTCCCTGTACAGCTAGAGTTTGGTAAACTGTAACAGGGTGAGTAAATGTCTCAGCATCTAGGGAAATAAAATCTATAGCAGCTTGATATTCTTGCTGAAATAGCCTTTTCCTTTCTGCATCATTGATATTCATTGACTCACTTGCAATGGTTTTCATCCTTATCACTCCTGTACCTGTATTTCTCTCATGATATCTCTTTTCTTGCATCAAGGTCTCACCTTGGCTCCCCACCCTCACACCCTCACCTTCACCATCTAAGGTGGGACTCCTCACACTCACTTTTTCCAGTCCTGAAGAAATGGACTGCATTGGATCACTCTTTTTCTCTCTTTTTTCCTGGGAGCAACCCAGACTCTCACTCAAGTCACTACCTTTCCTCAATCCTAATAGTGATTGCACAATTACTAAGTCATCTGCACTTGAGACTATAGTTGAGCTTTGGAGTTGTGCAGAGACACCCGATGGATGAGAAATATCCATTGGGATAGTAATTTGAATATCCGACGGATGACTGCTATTAGGCACATCCGTCGGGATACAATCACTACTCGACGGATGAACAATATCCATCGAGTGAGCAGAAATGAATGAGTTTGGAGTGGAAACTATTGTGGACTCTGTGCAGATTGATGAAAATTTTGGCACAAATGTCTAAACAGTTTCAGAAAGAAATGGCAAGTGAGCCAACAAATCATCCAGAAGATGATGCTCACTTGCATGGATTTTGGCTTCTCCAACAGAGTGAAAGATGGAGAATATGGTTGTGATGTTTGAATCATGTCAACATCCAAAGATTGTGTGGGAGAATTTGGTGTTTGAGGTGTTTCAATTTGTACAGATTTTGGCTGTGACTCCACATTTGTTGGAGCCACATCAATTTGACTTTGAGATGGTACAGTAACTGGGTCTTTAGCTCCAGTTTGCACTGTGTGTGTACCCTGTGCATCCCCAAGGATTTTAGATTTCTTCTTTCTTGTATAGGTTTGTGCTGAACTTGTTTCCCTACCCCTTTTGTTCTGTGCTCCTGGTTGAGAGCTTGTTTCAATAGTTACATCCTTTTGGGAGGATGCAACTAGAATTGAGCTTTTATCCTTATTAACAACCACAGTTGGTTGGGAAACTGTGGTGTGGCTTGGTTTGGGTACACTATGCTCACCATCCTTATCCTTAGGGCTTCTTTGATTTTCACCCCGTCCCTCACCAGTCTTTCCCACCTTCACACTCCCCTCTTTGTGTTTAGTGGATTTTTCAACTGGCATCTTTCACCAGAGGGGGCTTTCTTTGTCTTTGGTTTTGAAACTTTGGTTTTGGTAGCTTGGGTAGACATTTGTCTGGTCATTGACACAGATGCCACTGCTACACTAGAAGGTAAATAAATGGTTGAGGTTGGAAGAGTAGAGACAGTTGAGATTACCTCACTTACCTGAGGTGCCTCCATTACTGGAAAGTAGAAGAGTGGCACCTCTTTATGGTGGTTTGCTCTGTTTAAATCTGCAATAATTCTTCTTTCTTGAACCCAACAATCTAACTTGTTGGTTGGGTTCTCAAGCACAATGTCCTCAGAGAGGTGGTTAGCAAGCATCATGAAAAATCTAGCATAATAAATATTCTTACCCCTCTTATTAAGCTCCCCTAACTTAAACCCCAACTCAAATAAGACTAAATCACTAAAATTGAAGAATTTATCAGTTACTAGCATGTAAAGCATGTTGAGCATGGAGATATTAACTGAATCAAAATTGCTAATTTTACCAGAAAATACTTTAGTAACTACATCACACAGATAGCTCCATTCCTTCCTAAGACCCAACCTCCTAATTTCACTTAATTTAGAAGTAGAGACTGCATAGCCCATGAAATTAAGCATATTAACAATGTCAGTGTCTGTGTGTGGAGAAGTTATAGTATTATCAGGAAACTTGAAGCATACTTTAACAGTATCATTATTAACACATAATTCCTTACCTTTAATCGTGAAAGTGATGGTCTTGTCGGTTGAGTTGTACACTGCAGTTGTCCACTTTTCTTCAACAACCTCACAGTAAATGGTGGGTGATTCTAGCATGGCATAGTTGAGTTTGCAATTCTTCACAAAATCCATCATTTTGTGGTAGTCGCCAGATTGTTGAATCCCCTTGTTCACTAGAGCCGTGAAGTTGTTCTTCTCATAGATAAATCCAGTTTGAGACATGATTTTGATGACTGGTGCCATTGTTAGAGAGTAAAAATTGCAGAGAGAAAGAGGGTAATTGCTTTTGAGAAAGGAAGAAGTTAGAGCAGATGAATTGAGAGTGATAAAAGAAAAGAAATAAAAAAAGAATTTTTCTTTTATACTCTCTCAAAAATAACTGTCAAAAGTAATAAAGTAAAATAAAGTGACCAATAAAAATTGCCCAAAATAGCCGTTTAAAAATTATCTGTAAAAATTCCATCACTTATCCGTCGTGTTATGCTTACAAACTGTAAGTATACTCGATGGATAATGTTCAGAAAATTAACGGCTAAGAATGAGACAATTTGAAGGATGAGGATAAATCAGTTATCCGTCGAGATATAAAATATTCCAGAAAAATAATTGATTTTATTAACAAATTGTATATCGACGGATGATCAAACTCGATGGATAATGATCATCCGTCGGGATGTAAATTTTGACTTAGCCAAAATTTCATCCAAGACTGAAAAATCAATTAAATTTCTGGCTGCATTACCACTTGCAAAATATCTGAAAAGATTCAAGAATTATTAAGTATACCTAACTCACTTACCAACCTTGAAAAGGTGGATTCATCCAGTGGCTTGGTAAATATATCTGCAAGCTGTTTTTCACTTGGAACAAAATGTAGTTCCATAGTACCATTCATCACATGTTCCCTTATGAAGTGGTACTTGATGTCTATTGTGCTTTGTTCTTGAATGTTGTACTGGATTTTCAGTGATGGCAATTGCACTTGTGTTATCACAGAGAATAGGAATTCTTTCCACTTGCAGACCATAGTCTAGAAATTGGTTTTTATCCACAAAAGTTGTGCACAGTAACTGCCAGCAGCAATATATTCAGCTTCAGCTGTAGAAGTAGAAACTGAATTTTGCCTTTACTGAACCCGGACACAAGCTTGTTTCCTAGAAATTGACAGGTTCCTGTTGTACCTTTTTTATCAATTCTGCAACTTGCATAATCTGCATCTGAATAACCAGTTAAATCAAAACTAGAATCTATAGGGTACCAAATGCCAAGTTTTGGTATTCCCTTGAGATATCTGAAAACTCTCTTAATAGCTACTAAGTGAGATTCTCTAGGATCAGCCTGAAATCTGGCATAAAGACAGGTAACAAATATTATATCTGGCCTACTAGCTGTTAAGTACAGAAGTGAGCCAACCATGCCCCTATAACTTGAAATATCCACATACTTTTCAGTAGTATTTAATTCAAGCTTAGTTGCAGTGGCCATGAGAGTTTTTGCAGATATGCAATCCATTAGATCAAACTTCTTTAAAAGATCATGAATGTATTTAGTTTGACTAATGAATATTCCATCACTAACTTGCTTAACTTGTAAACCAAGAATATAAGTTAGTTCTCCCATCATGCTCATTTCATACTTACTTTGCATCAATTTGGCAAACTTTTTGCAAAGTTTTTCATCTGTAGAGCCAAAAATAATGTCATTTACATAAATTTGAACAAGTATGCTAGAGCCATTAACATTTCTAAAGAATAAGTTTTTGTCTACAGTACCTCTAGTGAAGTGATTCTCTAAAAGAAACTTTGACAAAGTGTCATACCAGGCTCTAGGTGCTTGCTTCAATCTATAGAGTGCTTTCAAAAGATAGTATACATGATCAGGTAGATTTGGATCTTTAAAACCAGAAGGCTGACTGACATAGACTTCCTCCTCCAAATCTCCATTTAGAAAGGCACTCTTGACATCCATTTGATAGACCTTGAAATTTGCATGGGCTGCATAGGCTAAGAAGATTCTGATGTCTTCAAGTCTTGCAACATGAGCAAAGGTTTCATCAAAATATATTCCTTCTTATTGACAATAGCCCTTAGCAACCACTCTAGCTTTGTTCCTGAATACTATGCCATTTTCATCCATCTTGTTTCTAAATACTCATTTGGTATCTATAGGATACTTCCCTTTAGGCTTGGGTATCAGCTTCTAAACATTGTTCCTTTGAAATTGGTTTAGCTCCTCCTGCATAGCTAAAATCCAATCAGGATCCAACAAAGCTTCTTCTACCTTCTTTGGTTCTTCCTTAGAGAGGAAGCTACTATATAGACATTCTTCTTGAGTTGCTCTCCTTGTTTGAACTCTAGAAGATACATCACCAATGATGAGCTCAAAGGGGTGATCCTTTGTCCATTTCCTTTGTTGAGGTAGATTAGCTCTAGATGAAGAGGCCTCATTGTTGCCTTGATGTGTGATTGAGTTTTGATTATTGGAAACTCCCCCTGAGTTTGTGAATCTATGATTTGAGAGAGGGGAATTATCTGCAAGTGATCTATTTTGACTTTCAGCTTCTTTTAATGACCCGACAGATAGTGAATTTTGAGTTTCGAAGGATGAAGCTGATTGTCTCTCGATGGATGATGCAGATTGTCTACCAACGGATGAGGCATTTTGTAACTCGATGGATGGTGAGTTATTAGCTTCATTGCTTGTAGATTTTTCTGCACTATCCTTATTAGTTGTTTCTTGATCACTTTCATCATCACTGTCATCACTAACCATCTCCACATTGTCAAAATTGAGGCTCTCATGGTAGTCTCCATCTTGCAGTCCTTCAATCTTTTTATCATCAAACACAACATGTATTGATTCCATAACAATGTTGGTTCTCAGATTGTAGACTCTGTATGCTTTACCAACAGCATATCCAACAAAAATTCCTTCATCTGCTTTAGCATCAAACTTCCCATTCTGATCAGTTTGACTTCTCAAGATATAACATTTGCAGCCAAAGACATGAAGAAAGTTTAGAGTTGGCTTCTTGTTCTTGAACAATTGGTAGGGAGTCATGCATTTTACGTGATTAACCAGAGAAATATTTTGAGTGTAGCATGCAGTGTTTACAGCTTCAGCCCAGAAATATGTAGGTAACTTTGATTCTTCAAGCATTGTCCTTGCAGCTTCAATAAGTGTTATATTATTCTTTTCTACTACTCCATTTTGTTGTGGAGTTCTTGCTGCTGAAAACTCATGCATAATCCCATTCCCTTCACAAAATACTCTCATAACAGAATTCTTGAACTCAGTTCCATTATCACTCCTGATTCTTCTAACTTTGAAATCATGATGATTGTTGACTTGCCTTATATGATTGATGATGATTTCACTAGCCTCATCTTTATACTTTAGGAAATATGTCCAAGAGAACTTTGAGAAATCATCTACAATTACTAGGCAAAATCTTTTCCTTGAGATAGACAACACATTGACTGGTCCAAACAAATCCATGTGTAGAAGTTGCAAAGGTTCTTCAATTGTTGAATCAAGCTTCTTTCTGAATGATGCTTTGATTTGTTTCCCTTTTTGACAAGCATCACACAATCCATCCTTAGAAAACTCCACTTGAGGAGCACCACTAACCAGTTCTTTCTTTACAAGTTCATTCATGGTCTTAAGGTTTAGATGGGATAGCTTCTTGTGCCATAGCCAACTTTCATCTTGACTTGATTTACTGAGAAGACAAGTAATAGATTCTGCATTTGATGAGTTGAAGTCAGCTAGGTACACATTTCCTTTTCTCACTCCAGTGAGAACCACTTTGTTGCTCCTCTTGTTTGTCACAACACAGGCTTCTGTAGTGAAGGTTACTGAATTGCCTTTATCACAAAGCTGGCTGATATTCAACAAATTGTGTTTGAGACCATCCACTAAGGTAACCTCCTCAATGATGACATTTTCTTTTGAAATCAAGTCATATCCCACAGTATAACCCTTGCTGTCATCTCCAAAAGTAATACTTGGGCCAGCTCTCTTCTTGAACTCTGTGAGCAGGGTAGAATCTCCAGTCATGTGTCTTGAACAACCATTATCCAAGTACCATAGATTCTTTCTGTTTCCCTGCACACATCAAAACCAAATCAAGTTGATTTTGGTACCCAAGTTTCCTTGGGTCCAGCCTTGTTAGCTTTCTTCTTCTGTTTCTTAGGTTTGATCTCATTTGACTTGGGGATTTCAGATTCATCCTTAGTCATCTGAGTTGGACCTTTGAAACCATTCATTAAAACATAATTATCATGCACATTTTGATTAACAGGAAATGGCATGCTATTTGTAAAGATGTTATTCCAGTAGGGCATGTTAAATGGCATTTGAGGCATACTAAATGCATCATAATAAGGATTAGGTGCAAATGGCATATTAGCAAATTGTGCATTCATATTCTGTGCAGACATAGCATTCAAAGGCATAGAAGGCATAACACTCATGTTGGGAAGAGAAGGTGGTACAGTTATGGAAGTAGGCATGACAAGTTTGCAATTAACAGACAGATGATTAACACTACCACACTTAATACAAATTTTTCTAGGAGCATACTTATCAGGTGTGTAGTTGTTATGTTTGTTAATTCCTACTTTCCCATTTCTATTGTTTTTCTTTTTAGCCTCTGGTTTAACCTTAATCTTTTCTAGTCCGTCATTCAATTGCTTGATGGACAAATGACCAACATTCACTTTCTTCTCCTTCTTCGCTTGACTAGATTCTCCTGAAATAAAGTTTTTGGAAACTGATCCATATTTTTCATTTAACTTGGCAAGTTTGGCTTTACTCACAGGTTTGCTCAGAGCCGACGGATGAGGATTTATGTCACTCGACGAATAACCTTTTTGATTATCCGACGGATGACTCTCATCATCCGTCGAGTCCACATCTGTTAGAAATCCTTCAACCAAATTGGATTCTAGCTTCTCTTTACTCTTTTTCCAAGCTGCATCATAGAAAGACTCAATACCTTGAACTTTGGTGATTTGAGCAT
Organism: Apium graveolens; assembly: GCF_009905375.1. Lineage (NCBI taxonomy): Eukaryota > Viridiplantae > Streptophyta > Magnoliopsida > Apiales > Apiaceae > Apium > Apium graveolens. The sequence continues at coordinate 66,233,294 of NC_133657.1, forward strand.
GGATATCTCTAGATGATTTCCATGCTTTAATCACCTCATTTTCACGATCAAGCTGCTTCTTCAAAATTTCTTCTTTCTTCAAGGACTCAGTTAATTCCTCCTTAGCAATCTTACACTCTATTCTCAATTTTTCAAATTCAATAAACTGAGACTCTAGCACATTATTCCTCTCACTTAAAAACAAATTGTTTTCTTTGATTTTAGCATTTTCCTTAGTGAGAGACTTAAGTATAACACGCAAATGATATAATTCTGTAGACATGTCATGTTAGATATATTTGATAATGTCATGTGTAATATGATTTGTGTTTAGTTTTTAGATCTTATCTTACAGGACAAATCAATACTTAACTGGAAATCAACACTTATACTGAAGATAGAACTTAAGATATCAGAACTTAAGTTATCAGAACTTAAGGTTCGGAAGATATTTATCAGGAGATAATATCAGGACTTAAGATGACTTTCAGATAAGGCAGGCGGCTGATTGAAAGGAAAGAAGATCGAGACTAAGACATAAAGAATTGTGCATGAAGAAGGAATTCTATGAAGAATAGAATACTTGGAAGAAAAGATAACTAGTTGATATATTTTAGGAAGCAGAATTATATTCCATATCAATTAGAAGATTATCTTGTAACTGTGTAGTATATAAACACAGGCATAGAGTTTACACTATAAGTGTTACGATTATCGAAGTTATTATTCTTTGTAACTCTAGCAGCTCTCGTGATAATTTGTTCATCATTGAGAGAGGACAGTTCCATATTGTAACAGAGTTTATTGTGCTGAATAAAATCTGTTTTCTGTTACTTGAGTTCTTATATTCAATTTGATTGTGATAAACACTGTATTCAACCCCCTTCTACAGTGTGTGTGACCTAACAAGTGGTATCGGAGCTATCTGTTAACATACAAACAATTTAAGATCCAAAAACAATCATGTCTGAAGAAGAAACTCCAACCAAGCCCACCAAAACTGAAGAACCTCCAAAAACCATAACCCATAGTCGATATGAGACTATAAGAGTTCCCATATTGAAACCTTCTGACTATTCCATATGGAAAGTAAAGATGGCTATCTTTCTGGAAGCTACGTATCCAGAATATCTCAACAGGATTTATGAAGGACCATATATGCCAACCAAATTCTCTGTGGAAGTTACAGGTCAGCCAGCAAAGTCTGTACCAAAGGAGAAAAGTGATTACACTGCTGAAGATATCTCATCGATTACAAAGGATGCAAAGGTAAGACACTTGCTGCATAGTGCCATTCATAATGTCATGTCAAACAGGGTAATTAACTGCAAGACTACAAAAGAGATATGGGATGCTTTGAAAATAAGGTGTCAGGGAACTGATTCAATCAAGAAGAACAGGAAGACAATACTCACTCAAGAGTATGAGTACTTTGACTCAAAGCCTGATGAGTCATTAACCGATTTATATGACAGATTTGTCAAACTCTTGAATGATTTGTCAGTAGTTGACAAAGAGTATGATATTGAAGATTCAAATCTTAAATTCCTTTTAGCTCTTCCTGAAAGATGGGATTTGAAGGCCACAATAATAAGAGACAACTATGCCCTTGAGGAAACAACTCTTGATAAAATTTATGGGATGCTCAAGACTCATGAACTTGAGATGGAACAAAGAAGTAAGAGGAATGGAAGAATGTCAAGGACAGTTGCCTTTGTGGCTGAGGAGGAAAGTCCCAAAGAAGCTGCCTCAAGGAAAGGCAAGGGAAAGGCTCTCATCACAAAGTCTGATACTGAGTCATCAAGTTCTGATAGTGATGATGACTCAGAAACTGAAAGTATACCTGAGATCGACCCTAATAAGGAGATGATGAAGCTGTGTGCTCTTATGGTGAAAGGGATCACAAAGATTGCATACAGGAAATTCAGGAGAGGAAAGAAGTTTTCCAGGAAAGGTGCAAGTTCTGATAAGAAAGGTTTCAGAAAATCTGAAGGCAAAGGAGGAAAGTCTGACAGAGGAGATTACTTGTAACACCCCCAAATCCGGGGTCGGGGATCCGGGTTGTCACGAGTTCCATTTTCCTTAATAACACTCAATCTAAATAAACAACCAACTACTGTATACTGTGACCCCACAATATACACACACCACAAGTTATAGTCTCAGAGATGAATATCCAAAAATAACACAAGTCATTTTATTCCACAATTGTAAACCATTACACCATAAAAAGGGTTTTTGAATAAATTTACATTTTCCTTGCCATTATTATAGTTCGTAAATATACATCAATAATTAAAAACCTAGCCTACTGTAGTTCCTACCTTAGCTACAGCGTCATCCACGCCTACAGAAAACTGCGGAACGTTTCCTATCCGCTTGCGAATTGAGAGCTTAGTCCTGTTCATTTTGTCTATATGTTGTTATGTGATGAAAGAAGAAAGCAAGGGTGAGCAACAAGCCCACCAAAATAATATGTATAATGATTAACGATATATGAGCATTCCCATCATAATACTCATGAAAGTCTCGGTCAAGCAGATATGAACCAAGATTGATATCTTAACGCGACCAAGTCGTAAAATGGTCAGTATATATGTATATATACTTTTCAAAATCTTGGAAGTCCTCTTCCACGCATAATATACATAGAGTTCCAGTTTATAACTATATAAAAAAATCGTTGCAAGGTGATCTCATATATCTAACCTTGTCTCAACATTTTTTTTCTGAAGTCTTTGTCATGCATAAGATAATCATTTACTAGATATAAGTTTAAAAGATGAAGTTACAAGATACTCCAATCTACTTATATCTTTTCTGAATACTAATTGAACTACCACCGTTCAAGTTATAATTAGTTCATCCCATAGATGAAGCTATAAGACAAAACTTATATAGAATCAATTTTTGAAATATCATCAAAATAAAATGAAGGTACGAGATATTTCATTTGATGAAAATATCATTTTGAAAACTCGACCCTGCCAACACTCAACAATCTCCCAGCCGTAGCCTTTCTTTTGAGGTGCTCTGGTAGTGTTGCAGAAATATCCAACTGGATGATGAACTCATTACGGGAGTTTGCCACGCCAGGATGACCACTCACGATAATCAGTCGCAGTAGTGCAACCTCACCATTTTCTACATGTAGAGGAGAACAGTCGGATTTACTTGTCAACCAATCACTAGACTCCAAAGGAATGGACCGTCTTAACCGAACCTCCGGGCCATTTGGGCCTATATAATAGGGCTGGGCCGGAGATAATAGGGCTGGGCCGGTGCCACTCGACCACTTACACCACTCCTAGTTCAGATGAAATCCATGACTCTGAAACGTAAAGCGCGTCCCCCCTTTCCTCAAGTAGAAACTTGTTGATACGGCACGACCAAGAAGTCGTATCTAGTTGGAAAGGAAAACTCACCGATATTTCCCAGGCAATGCCTGTTAATGGATTAACTTATTCCAAGAATTTTACTTCCCGAGTGTTGGGTAAGTAATCAAAAACTCTTTTATCAAAACAGCAACCTTGTTGCGAATATAAAAATACATCACGGAGCCGGATCCCTCAGATTTTTGAGCGAGTATTTAAATCCCCTTCGAAAGAAAGATCTTAAATTTGAAAACGAGTTTTGGGATCCGCTCTAACCTTCCAAAAATAGTTTTGATAAAGCTTGAAAATAATCTCTGGAAATATTTAAAGTAAGAATGATTTGACAATATCAATTATTTTCTGAATACTTGGCAAATATCGAAACATTATTCTTTAGTAAAATAAAGAATATTATTTAATAAAATAAACGGAATCATAAGTCCTCGAATGAATATTCACTAAATAAAATAAGCGGAGTCATAAGTCCTCGAATGAATATTCAAAATAATATTCATTCAATAAAACAAGCGGAGTTATAAGTCCTCGAATGAATATTCAAAAATAATATTCATTTATAAAATAAAACTATCGAATAAACCTTATTCGATTAATAGTTTTGCAAACTATATATATATATATATATATATAATATACTCGGGAACATCGCCTCCCAGTTTAGAAAATGTTCACCTTTGGGTCCCCTATACTAAGGGTATACGCAACTACTGCTTATCTCTAGCATAGGTATTATGCAACTTATAAGCAATTGAATCAACAATTAGATATCAAGATTACGAAACAGGCATGCATATATACCATATCAACATGCTCCAATATATCACAATATTTGCTAATAAGAATCATGCACTTATCACAAGATAATGCATATACATATTTACATCACAACAACAGTATAACGGGTAGAAAACTTGCATGAGCATTCCGGGGTAGACTTAAGCTTAGAGTGGGTTTGATAACCTATGAACAACAACATAAGTCGGAATTAGACCACGGTCGCTTAAGAACTAGTCAAAACTCACTCATACCCTAACGGTCGCTTACGGTCGTTTATACACTTAACGATTTGCGTTAATCGCTTGCGTCCCCTCAGCTCCACCAATTTTAATAAATTAACCGTTATGAATTTTAAGGTGACTCTTTTGCGAATACTCTATCAACTGCCTAACCCACCTTACATAATTGTTTCGTACTCTAATTAGTCTTTTAAGGGCCTTAAATAAGATTTCAAAGTTAAGCGAGGGGTAAAGGTTCGTTCACGAAACACCGTAACTTAAAACGGTCGTTTCTCCTAAACTGTAAATCGGATTTAAGCGAACCACATACCAAAATGAAGCTTACGATATGATCTAGCTAAAAATTGCAAATTTACAGATTGGTCAGTGATTTATCTGGTCCGAGATTCATGTACAACAGTCTAAGGAAAACGGGCATTACGACTGCTATGTTTACGAGTTTTCCAAGTTTCTCACTACACCAAAACCTCACCAAACAACCCACAATTATTAACACATCAAAACCTCAACTAAATAATACTATACCAGTCCTTATTCTCCAGATTCTTCATCTCAACCAACCACAATCAATTTCTATTAACTATAACAAGGTTCATTCACCAAATCACTCCAAATTCAAATCAAACTACTAATAATCAAAGATCATGCTTCTCATTTAGAAAACCAACCATCAAACTCACTAATAATAAAAGTAAAGGCTATGGTTTGAATTTTATACCTTCCTTAGGAGGTGTTAAGTTTCTAGGAAGCCTTAGGGAGCCTCATACAAGCTTGATCATTCCAAAGAAATCAAGAACAAAAAGTTAGGCTTTGAAGTTTCTAAAGTAGGATTGAAAGAACTGTAAAAATGAGGGTCTTAGAATGCTTATTTGGACAAGACTTGTGAACAAGAGTTGTAGGCCATCTCAATACCTTTCCAATGATCTATAGAACACAATATTTGAGTGAGTATTAAAGGTGATATGATAGTTTGAAGTTTCTGGGTTTGTTTTGGCCGAGAGCTTTGAAGCTTGGAATGGGGGAGAGAAGATGAATGGTGCTTGGTTGATTTTTTGGAAGGTGAAATGAATTTACTTGGTTGTAAATCAACCTTGCAAAATGTTTTCTTTTGCTTTTTGATTACATTATTGCTTGCATCATCAATATGCCACATGTTCACTTCTTGTGATGTAAGTGTGTTTTAACCTTTAACCACATGTTTTAGCTTCTCTTGGAAGCTTCCTACCCATTCTACTTGTATGTGCTTGCCCCTTGGTCGTTTATTTGTTTTACGTTCGCTTAACTCTCGTTCTCATTGATCATTTGAAGGATCATATCCGGGATCTCATTACTTGGGTTCCCCTAAACCTTTTACAATCTTTTATATTCCTTTTATGATCCTCTCTTATAATCCTTGAATTTAAATCCTTTTAATCATGTTACCTTATATTCAATTCTTTTGGTATCTGGTGGATTTTCGGGGAAAATCAAAGTGTTCGAATTTGGATTCTGATGATCTTTACATAAACTTATATACCATATGGAGTACTAATAAGATCTCAGAATATCAATAAAAGAACTCCTACATAGTGTGGCATGAAAAGTTTTCTTAATCAACATAATCAGCAAAATCACTATTCATAAGGGTTACAAAAAGTCCAAACTTTTTGGGGTTATTACAGTCTCCCCTCCTTAAAAGGATTCCGTCCCGAAATCAGATAGAAAATGAAGAGGGATACTCTCTTAGCATTGCACTTTCTGACTCTCAAGTAAATCCATATTATGGTTCTACCACCAAACTCTAACTAGTTTAATAACCCTTCTCCTAAGCACTTGTTCCTTTTTGATCTATAAACCTTCTTGGTTGCTCCATATAGGTTACGTCTGGTTGCATGTCTATCCGCTCATATGCCCCTATTTTTCTGGCATCCGGATTACACTTCCTTAACATTGATACGTGGAATATGTTATGAACTTGCTGCAGGTTCGGGGGTAGAGCTAGCTCATATGCTAACTTCCCAATACGTCTTAATATCTCCAAGGGTCCAACAAATTATGGACTTAGATTTCCTTTCTTTCCGAACCTCATCAATCCTTTCCAAGGGAATACCTTTGACAGCACTAGGTCCCCTATTTTATACTCTTTGTCCTCTCATGTCAAATCAGCATACTTCTTATGTCCATCTTGGGCTACTACCAGTCGTCCTCTGATTAGATCTTTTATGTCCTTGGTCCTTTGGACCACTGCTGGTCCGAGCATCTTGAGCTCTATAGCTTCATCCTAACATAAGGGAGATCGACATTGTCTTCCCTCAAGGATCTCATAAGGCGACATCTCGATACCTGACATACGATCTATTATCGTGAGCAAACTCAATCCGCGTTAAGTGATCATTCCAAATTCTTTCAAGTCTATTGCACAGACTCTCATCATAGCTTCTAGCATTATAGCTTTTACTTCTCAATACCCACTTTTTTCCAGTTCGTAATCGTTACTATCTTTCGTACCTAATATTATACTGGATACACTTTTGCTCGTTAGCGTTCTATAACCTTTTAATAACCGCATCAACCTTAGTATCACGAATGCGTTAGATTCGGAATACCACCGTACTAATACCACTTCATCTCTAGCTGCCTCCATCTTCCAAAGTTTCATCAATCATATAAAAGTAAAAGAATTTATTGAGAGATCACTATGATCATGAACACTTGTTACATTGCATAGTTAGTACAGAAGGTGGCCAGCCTTTAGTACTTGACAAGCAATTAAACAATAGATGGTATCCTACTACGCTTCTATCACACAGATAGATAGTCATTCGGCAATACCTCCCCTTCTGGAAGGGTTGTTCTTCTCAACTTATACAAAATGAAAAGGAGAGAAAAGAACGAATTTAAGAGCATTATATATAAAAAATATAGTGCCACAAAATATCTGGCTTGCAATCTACTTTTGAACTATAGAGGTTTATCAAGGGAGAATGAAACATAAGTATCTATATCAATATCCAGTATTATCGCATCGCAATTCACGTGCCTGAATATTTTTGCTATTCCGTCCATCATTCTATGAACCCATGCTCTTGCTCGAGCTTATAATCAATCACCGATGAAACTCCCTCGACAGCGAAAATCGAATCTGGGATTTCATTCTAGACATCATCGTTACTAGAATCCATTTCTATACCGCAACCTTCTTCATGTAGTAATTAGGGCTGTAATTCGAGCCGAGTCGAGCCGAGTTCGAGTTTTTTACAGTCGAGTTCGAGTTTTTTTTATCGAGTCGAGTCGAGCCTGAAAATAATTGAGCCTAAATTGTGTGTTCGAGCTCGGCTCGGGTAATACACGAGCCGAGTTCGAGCAGTTCACGAGTTTTCGAACTTAACGAGTTTTTTAACGAGTTTTCGAGTTTAACGAGTTTTTAACGAGTTTTCGAGTTTATCGAGTTTTTCACATATTTTCGAGTTATCGAGTCCTTATCGAGTTTATCGAGCCTACGAGTTTATCGAGTTTTTAACATGTTTTCGAGTTATCCGGTTCTTATCGAGTTATTCGAGTTTTATTTTTACCCTCGTAAAAATATTTCTTTTTTGAAATTTTGACTTATAATTTTAAAAAATTAGTTTCACTATTAATAACAATAAATAAATATTCAAAATAACATACATGTGTTCTGAGGTAAATCTAACAGAATATTCAAATACATGTATAAACTAGAAAATAAATAACAACACCTTTGTTAGTATAATTTTTCAAATCATCTATTTTATTAATTTTGTTTAACTCTATCTTCATATTTCTTAAAAATATACTTATTTTTATATATTGTATATTGTATATCTTATATATATGATAAATAAAGTAAAATGATAATTTTATTATTGTCGGGACTCGGGGGAGAAAAGTAATTTTTATCCTTTTTAAAAAAAAGGACGCAATAGACATTAAATCATTAATAAATAACAATTATAAAAATAATAATTTTAATTAATAGCAATACATCATAATAAAACTTTTTTTGGTGTAATTTATATCATAGTTGTATAATATACCTATTAACTTATCACTAAATTGTAAATTTAGATCTAATTAGTTGACATCTCAATTAGAATTTAGACAACTATCAAAAGTATGAATCGAATTTATAATAAAATATCAATATAGTAGTAATACATTATTACTATAAAGGACCGTTAGATTTTGAAATAAATGATAACTTTTGAATCTAAAATAAAGGAATATTCTATAGATTCATGATTTAAATAAAAAAAATAGAAACCCTGTATTGAATAGATTATTTGATGTAAAATTCGTAACTGTCCTTTTTATTTTAAAATAAAATCAAACGAAACTCGATAACAAATGCAAATATTTTCAAACAAATAAAAGTATGGAAGGGGTCCCCTCAAATATACACAAAGTGACAAAGGACTACCAATATCAAAATATATATACATATCCAGAAAAAATTATCAATCATGTAAATAACAAATATAGAAAGGCATAAGTCATATTAATAATATAAGTAAAATAAAATATCATTAATCATGTAAATAACAAATAAAAATAGCATCAAGTTATATTAATGGAAAAATAAAAATATAGAAAAACATAAGTAATATTAATAACATAAGTAATAACATATATAAAAAATAAAAATATTAATAAAATATAAAAAATTAACCGAGTTCGAGTCGAGTTCGAGTTTATCGAGTCAAGCTAGAGTCGAGTTCAAAAAAACTCGGCTCGACTCGGGTTTTTAATCGAGCCTAAAATCTTGTTCGAGCTCGAGCTCGATAACGAGTTCGAGTCGAGTCGAGCCGAGTTAATCGAGTCAAGTTCGAGTCGAGCTTAAAAAAACTTGGCTCGAATTACAGCCCTAGTAGTAATACTACTCTTTATCGATAAGAAGGAATAAATATATCATAGGTAGATAATCGACTTAATTAGTCTATCAATGATGACTTATATATCACCACGACCCGATTAGTGGTACTCAATCTCAACATCCATTCCTATACAACTCTCACGGTTGTAATCGGCTCATTACTCGTAGAATCATTGCTGCATTACTATGGTCCACCGTTGACCTACTGTAATCATTCTTTTTCCTTGGAATCTTAATAGCTAACCATACGGAGTCCATACCTGTCGTATTGAATTCTTCTAAGGAGGTAATATGATCACCGTTCATGAGTCATGAAGAACACTCCTGAACTTGAAGTACATATGACATGAAGCAGATAAAATTGCAGAAGAGTTTCAATGAAAGCAACGATAGCAGGTTAATACCATTATTAACCATATTTCTTTATTAGGAGACATGAAGCTCAAAGGTTCATTTAGTCCTTTCGTAACATGGTCCTGGCTTATTCTCTAGATAGGACCTTCTAAGATAGATAGCCCGCTTACGATGATTACAAGAATTAAATCTTTACCAAACTACTATTACGGTTGAGTATCGCACAATCATCAGATGGAATGTCAATCTTTCACAACCTTCACGGCTTTAACCATCATCACTGTATTTTCTGGCATGAGCGCCTATAATTGCTCTCTTACACTTAGAGTGTCGGCCACCTCTTTGGCCTTTCCCGATAGTAAAATTTCCTTACAATCAATGTCATTTTAACCACCTCCAACTAAATTTTCTACCTCATTTCAATCACTGCTTAGATGTGAACATTGCCACGACTGACTCTCGATCATACTTAGGACGTCTATTATCTTGGGTCCTTCTTGTTTTCACCAATCTCAACCCTCATTGGATCGATCTATACTTTCTTATGGTTCAACACGTGCCCCACCTGGCATTATTATAATTATGTAATATTTCCTTTATGAAAATTTATATTCTTCAGAACTTTGAATATTACCTTTATCCTTGTAAGACCTCTAAGGTTATCCTTGAATCGCTCCTCCTATATTCCCTAGATACAGGGCATATCAAAATACCATTTACTAATACTAGAACCATTGTCTATAAAGTTCTAAAAACTTTCTCCACTGATCTTTAAAGGTTGTTGTTGCCTTAGTTCTTCATTCTGTACTACCCAAACTCATAATGTCCCTATTAAGGGTGAAATGCCAACCTTTATGCATTCCCCCATGGTTCATCTCAAGTTATCGAGGTTCTATCCTTAATTCCACTTTTAAAAGGTACTTGCATCATTCCATAGATAATTTAAGTCATATATCCCTGATAAGGGTATCTTATTCAATCATTCTCACCTCGATAGTCTATGCCTAATTTCACAATAACATCCTTATTCAAAATAAGGTAAATCCATATAGCCTCGAAAAGATAACAATGGTTATTCACTTTTCTTGCTCGATTTGGTAATGATAGCAGGGACGTTCTGGAAGATATTGGTCGTGTTCAATGTGAACTTCTTTTCACTAAATCCTCATTTATTTTTGTTGTTTACCTCAACAGTCATCTCAATGTTGAAATATCTTCTATACTTGGTGTTTCTCTTTTTGGGCATCAAGTCACAAGTCTTACATACACTTCACATTCCTAAAGGTCACTTCCGTCATCCCATTTTCCTAATTTCTTGTTATCATGTCTCCTCAGTCCATTCGTGTTTCCTTATTAATCCATCGATCTATCTCAAAGTTTCCTCGAATCCTCCCAACTTAAAGGGGATAAAATATATGTATCTCTTATGCCTTCAACCATCAATTTTACCTAATGGTGAATTACCCTCATCCTGACGATTACATACTTTTCTATTTCTATTGCTACGAGTCTTCAGGGTTTCCTCATACCCAACTCCCTTATCATTCCTCAAACTCTATTGCCTTTATATTCCTTTCCACTTCAGTTTCTTTTTATTTTCCTTTCTCTTATCATCATTTCATGAGCCATCACAACATAAGCATTGATTTCAAACATCCCGTCATTCTGGATTCGTGTCCTTCAGATGAACCTTGATGACTTTCACAACCTAGATTCATGATTCATCATACTTGTCCGCCTTTGTTCTGGCTCTAAAGCTTTTACACTATCTCCTTATCCTTGGGAAGTACTTTCCCGAAAACAGTTGACTGAACTTTAATCAGTTAATTATAACCTCTGGCTCCATGCCTTCCTTGGCCTTTCACCAGCGGGTAGCCTCTCTCTTAGGAAGGTGAGTGGAAAAACAGTCTTTTGCGCCCCGTCAATCATTTAGAATCTCAAATAATTCCTCTATTTCCTTTAGCCAGGCTCTTGCCTCGACTGGGTCAACTTGTTCCTTGGAACTCTGAGAGCTTAGCGACTTAAAGGTCCTGAAAGAATTTCCCACTGCATTGTTTCCTCAGGGTGGTCGTTGGGGATAGTAGTCTAAGTTCTGTTTAGACAGGTCCATGAATTGCCGTATAGGAGTACCGTCTCGGGTCTCCTTTCCTTACTCAACTTCTGTTTTCTCAGTATGAAATGTTTCATCCTTCTCCTATAATTGGGGTTATCTTATACGTTAAAAATCCTTGTTTTCCACTTCATTATGTTCTGGGTTCCTTACATCTTGATTGCGACCTCCCTGATTATCATATTCAGGGTTTTCCCTTAATCTTATTCCTCAAACTATGACTTTCATCTAAGATCCCGTCCTAAGCTCTTGAACGTTTGGAACCCAAATTCTGTAGGAATACCTCATTATTCCCTTATCATCTTTCTCGGTATTAATCTCTTTTCTATTTGTTGGCTCTCTGCCTTCATTCATCACTTTTTCTTGGCACAATAAGATCTTTTCCAATAATTCGGGCTGTATTGCAATCTCAAACAGCTTTTCGGTACCGGCTCCGGTTACCTTCAATTCTATTTCCATTTTCTCAAAATCTCTTATCAACTCTCTCAAAGACATTTTCATCTTGAGTCTCTCTTTTATACTAAGGGCATTAGCTACCATTTTGGCTTTCCCTGGATGATAAAGAATCTCATAATCGTAATCCTTGATTAGCTCTAACCACCTCCTCTGGCGCATGTTGAGCTCTTTCTGCGTGAAAATGCACTAGAGCACTTATGGCTTGTGTAAATCTCGCACTTCTCTCCATACAAGTAGTGCCTCCAATCCTTAGGGCAAAACTATTTCCATGAGCCCCAGCTCATGGGTGGGGACATCAAATTTTATATTCCCTTAATTATCTTGACACGTACGCGATTACCTTGCTGTGCTGTATAAGAAGCACCCTAATTCCTTATGCGAAGCGTCACTACACATCACAAAATCTCCTTTTCCATCCGGCAACGCCAACATAGGGGCCATCACCAACCTTTGATTTAGTTCTTAAAAGCTGTTCTCGCATTTCTCTGTCCATTCGAACTTCTCAGTCTTACGAGTAAGCCACGTTAAAGGGGCTACTATCTTTACAAACTTGAACGAACCTCCGGTAGTGACCGACCAATCCTACCTCTGGTAGTCGCCCCTACCATGGTCATCAATTCCTCAGTGGTCCTTTATTCATTCTTGTCAGGATCCTCCATGAGATCATTCTCAGCAATTATCCCTTCTAGGACAACATCCTCAACCGCTACATCCTCAATATGAACATCATCCGGTCCCGTGTTAGGACGCTCTATCGGATCCACAATCTGATCTCCAATAACTAATAAAACATTATCGCGTTGTTGCTCCTCAACCTCAGGGTTCGGAGTCCCGCTACCATATACGATAACGAACTACGCTTCTATCACGATATTTATAAGGGTTCCCATAAGGGTTTTAACTGTCAGTACTACGTTAAGTAGTCCGACTATGAACTTGGCAAGAGTTCTTATAATCTTAGTGAACTTATTATTTTAACGTCACTTCATCTCTGAGGTTTATAACGCTTAGCTCTGATACCAATTCTGTAACACCCCCAAATCCGGGGTCGGGGATCCGGGTTGTCACGAGTTCCATTTCCCTTAATAACACTCAATCTAAATAAACAACCAACTACTGCGTACTGTGACCCCACAATATACACACACACCACAAGTTATAGTCTCAGAGATGAATATCCAAAAATCACACTAGTCATTTTATTCCACAATTATAAACCATTACACCTTAGAAAAAGTTTCTGAATAAATTTACATTTTCCTTGCCATTACTACAGTTCGTAAATATATATCAACAGTTGAAAACCTAGCCTACTGGTAGTTCTTACCTCAGCTACAGCGTCATCCACGCCTACAGGAAAATACGGAACGTTTCCTATCCGCTTGCGAATTGGGAGCTTAGTCCTATTCATTTTGTCTATCTGTTGTTGTGTGATGAAAGAAGAAAGCAAGGGTGAGCAACAAGCCCACCAAAATAATATGTATAATGATTAACAATATATGAGCATTCCCATCATAATACTCATGAAAGTCTTGGTCAAGCAGATATGAACCAAAATTGATATCTTAACGCGACCAAGTCGTAAAATGTTCAGTATATATGTATATTTACTTTTCAAAATATTGGAAGTCCTCTTCCACGCATAATATACACAGAGTTCCAGTTTATAACTGTAAAAAAATATCGTTGCAAGGTGATCTCATATATCTAACCTTGTCTCAACGTTTTTTTTTTCTGAAGTCTTTGTCATGCATAAGATAATCATTTAATAGATATAAGTTTAAAAGATGAAGTTACAAGATACTCCAATCTACTTATATCTTTTCTGAATATTACTTGAACTACCACCGTTCAAGTTATAATTAGTTCATCCCATAGATGGAGCTACAAGACAAAACTTATATAGAATCGATCTTTGAAATATCATCAAAATAAAATGAAGTTACGAGATACTTCATTTGATGAAAATATCATTTTGAAAACTCGACCCTGTCAACACTCAACAATCGCCCAACTGGATGATGAACTCATTATGGGAGTTTGCCGCGCCAGGAAGACCACTCACGATGATCAGTCGCAGTAGTGCAACCCCACCATTTTCTACATGTAGAGGAGAACAGTCGCATTTACTTGTCAACCGATCACTGGACTCCTAAGGAATGGACCGTCTTAACGGAACTTCCGGGCCATTTGGGCCTATATAATAGGGCTGGGCCGGCGCCACTCGACCACTTACGCCACTCCTAGTTCAGATGAAATCCATGACTCTGAAACGTAAAGCTCGTCTCCCCTTTCCCCAAGTAGAAACTTGTTGATACGGCTCCACCAAGAAGTCGTATCTAGTTGGAAAGGAAAACTCACCGATATTTCCCAGGCGATGTCTGTTAATGGATTAACTTATTCCAAGAATTTTACTTCCCGAGTGTTGGGTAAGTAATCAAAAACTCTTTTATCAAAACAGCAACCTTGTTGCGAATATAAAAATACATCACGGAGCCGGATCTCTCAGATTTTTGAGCGAGTATTTAAATCCCCTTCGAAAGGAAGATCTAAATTTGAAAACGAGTTTTGGGATCCGCTCTAAACTTCCAAAAATAGTTTTGATAAAGCTTGAAAATAATCTCTGGAAATATTTAAATTAAGAATGATTTGACAATATCAATTATTTTCCGAATACTTGGCAAATATAGAAACATTATTCTTTAGGAAAAAAAGAATATTATTTAATAAAATAAACGGAATCATAAGTCCTGGAATGAATATTCATTAAATAAAATAAGCGGAGTCATAAGTCCTCGAATGAATATTCAAAATAATATTCATTAAATAAAACAAGCGGAGTCATAAGTCCTCGAATGAATATTCAAAAATAATATTCATTTATAAAATAAAACTATTGAATAAACCTTATTCGATTAATAGTTTTGCAAACTATATATATATAATATACTCGGGAACATCGCCTCCCGGTTTAGAAAATGTTCACCTTTGGGTCCCCTATACTAAGGGTATACGCAACTACTGCTTATCTCTAGCATAGGTATTATGCAACTTATAAGCAATTTAATCAACAATTAGATATCAAGATTACGAAACATGCATGCATATATACCATATCAGCATGCTCCAATATATCGCAAGATTTGCTAATAAGAATCATGCACTTATCACAAGATAATGCATATACATATTTACATCACAACAACAGTATAACGGGTAAAAAACTTGCCCGAGCGTTCCGGGGTAGACTTAAACTTAGAGTGGGTTCGATAACCTATGAACAACAATATAAGTCGGAATTAGACCACGGTCACTTAAGAACTAGTCAAAACTCACTCATAGCCTAACAGTCGCTTATACACTTAATGATTTGCGTTAATCGCTTGCGTACCCTCGGCTCCACCAATTTTAATAAATTAACCGTTACGAATTTTAAGGCGACTCTTTCGCGAGTACTCTACCAACTGCCTAACCCACCTTATATAATTGTTTTGTAATCCAATTAGTCTTTTAAGGGCCTTAAACAAGGTTTCAGAGTTAAGCGAGGGGTAAAATGTTCGTTCACGAAACACCGTAACTTAAAACCGTCGTTTCTCCTAAACCGTAAATCGGATCTAAGCGAACCACATACCAAAATGAAGCTTACGATATGATCTAGCTAAACATGGCAAATTTACAGATTGGTCAGTGAGTTATCTGGTCCGAGATTCATGTACAACATTCTAAGGAAAACGGGCATTACGACAGCTATGTTTACGAGTTTTTCAAGTTTTTTACTACACCAAAACCTCACCAAACAACCCACAATTATTAACACATCAGAACCTCAACTAAATAATACTATACCAGTCCTTATTCTCCAGATTCTTCATCTCAACCAACCACAATCAAGTTCTATTAACTATAACAAGATTCATTCACCAAATCACTCCAAATTCAAATCAAACTACTAATAATCAAAGATCATGCTTCTCATTTAGAAAACCAACCATCAAACTCACTAATAATAAAAGTAAATGCTATGGTTTGAAGTTTATACCTTCCTTGGGTGGTGTTAAGTTTCTTGGAAGCCTTAGGGAGCCTCATACAAGCTTGATCTTTCCAAATAAATCAAGAACACAAAGTTAGGCATTGAAGTTTCTAAAAGTACAATTGAAAGAACTGTAAAAATGAGGGTCTTACCGTGATTATTTGGACGAGAATTGTGAACAAGAGTTGTAGGCCATCTCAATACCTTTCCAACGAGCTATAAAACACAATATTTGAGTGTGTATTGAAGGAGATATGATAGTTTGAAGTTGCTGGGTTTATTTTGGCCGAGAGCTTTGAAGCTTGGAATGGGGGAGAGAAGATGAATGGTGCTTTGTTGATTTTTTGGAAAGTGAAATGAATTTACTTGGTTGTAAATCAACCTTGCAAAATGTCTTGCTTTTGCTTTTTGATTACATCATTGCTTGCATCATCAATATGCCACATGTCCACTTCTTGTGGTGTAAGGGTGTCTTAACGTTTAACCACATGTTTTAGCTTCTCTTGGAAGCTTCCTAACTATTCTACTTGTATGTGCTTGCCCCTTGGTCGTTTATTTGTTTTACGGTTCGCTTAACTCTCGTTCTCATTGATCATTTGAAGGATCATATCCGGGATCTCATTACTTGGGTTCCCCTAAACCTTTTACAATCTTTTATATTCCTTTTATGATCCTCTCTTATAATCCTTGAATTTAAATTCTTTTAATCATGTTACATTTTATTCAATTCTTTCGGTATCTGGTGGATTTTCGGGAAAAATCAAAGTGTTCGAATTTGGATTCTGACGATCTTTACATACACTTATATACCATCTGGAGTACTAATAAGATCTCAGAATATCAATAAAAGAACTCCTACATAGTGTGGCATGAAAAGTTTTCTTAATCAGCATAATCAGCAAAATCACTATTCATAAGGGTTATAAAAAGTCCAAACTTTTTGGGGTTATTACATTACTCAAATGTTAAATGCTACAACTGTGGTGAGAAAGGCCACATATCTCCAGATTACAGAAAAGGGAAAAGTGATAAAGGCAAGGCTCTTGTCACAAAGAAGAAAAGCTGGTCAGATGGTTCAGATTCTGAGGATGAGGAAAACTATGCCTTGATGGCAAATGCTGATAGCAGTTCTGATACTGCTGACTTAAAGGGCAACAGGAAAAACATCCTAGTTCTGGATAGTGGATGTTCAGGACATATGACTGGAAATAAAGCCCTGCTATCAGACTTTGTGGAGAAAGCTGGCCCATGTGTTTCTTATGGAGATGGCAACATTGGAAAAACTCTGGGATATGGCAATATCAATGGATAAATTGGTCAAAGATTCTGTGAAGATCATAAGAAGTGATAATGGCGAAGAGTTCTGCAAAGACCATGAAATAAGGCAGGAATTTTCTGCTCCTGGAACTCCACAGCAAAATGGAGTTGTTGAAAGATAGAATAGAACTCTCATTGAAGCTGCACGAACTATGCTTGATGAAGCAAAGTTGCCAACCTATTTTGGGGCTGAAGCTGTGCAAACTGCTTGTTTTACTCAGAATGCAACACTCATTAACAAGCATGGAAAAATACCATATGAGATGGTGAAGAAGAAGAATCCAAATTTGAAGTATTTTCATGTATTTGGATGCAAGTGTTTTGTTTTTAAGACTCATCCTGAACAGCTATACAAATTTGATCTAAAAGTTGATGAAGGAATTTTTGTTGGATATCCACTTTCCACAAAAGCCTTCAGAGTCTACAATTTAAGAACAAGGGTCGTCATGGAATCTATCAATGTCTCTTTTGATGATAAGAAGATTACTGGACTTGAAGATTTCAATGATCATGATCAGCTGAGATTCGAAAATGAAGTTTTAAATTCTGATTCTGTAAATCCTGATTCTGCAAACTCTGATATTATTGAAACTGTGGTGACTACGCCTAAAGAAAATGCACCTATGCAGGGGGAGCATACTGAAGATCTAACCACATCTCAAGAAGCATCAGAACCTACAACAGGCTCTTCAAGTACTGATGGGTCAAGTTCTGATAATTCTGGAAACTCATGTACTGATATTTCTGGAAACTCAAATAATGAAGGATCCAATTCAGAGAGCATAATTTCAGGGGGAGCATCAGAAAATATTGATGAAGATAGCATGGATCATGGGGGAGCATCCAGTTCTAGAGAAAACCTTCCATCTGCAAGGAAGTGGACTAAAGCACATACACCTGACTTAATTATTGGAAATCCTGATGCAGGTGTCAGAACTAGAACATCTACATCAAATGAATGTCTTTATCATTCTTTTCTCTCTCAGACTGAACCAAAGAAAGTGGAAGAAGCTCTTCAAGATGCTGATTGGGTGCAAGCAATGCAGGAAGAGTTAAATAAATTTGAAAGAAATAAAGTCTGGACCCTAGTGCCAAGACCAAGGAACAGATCAGTTGTTGGTACAAAATGGGTGTTCAGAAATAAAAATGACAGTGACGGCATAATTACAAGGAACAAAGCAAGATTGGTTGCAAAAGGATACTCTCAATATGAGGGAATTGATTATGATGAAACATTTGCACCAGTTTCTAGATTGGAAGCCATAAGGATATTTTTGGCTTATGCTGCTCACAAGAAGTTTAAAGTCTTTCAAATGGATGTGAAAAGTGCTTTTCTTAATGGAGAATTGGGAGAGGAAGTATATGTTGAACAACCTCCAGGCTTTGTAGATCCCAAATTTCCAAATCATGTCTACAGGCTTGATAAAACACTTTATGGCCTTAAGTAAGCTCCAAGAGCATGGTATGAGACTTTAGCTCAATTTCTTCTGGAAAGTGGATTTAATAGAGGAACTATTGACAAAACACTGTTCTACCTCAACCATGGAAATGACTTACTTTTGGTGCAAATATATGTTGATGATATCATTTTTGGTTCTACAAATGACAGACTTTGTAAGAAGTTTGCCAAACTGATGTAGTCAAGATATCAAATGAGTATGATGGGAGAACTTAACTATTTTCTGGGCCTTTAAGTCAAGCAGAATGAAGAAGGAACTTTTATTTGTCAATCTAAGTACACCAGAAATTTGTTGAAGAAATTTGGAATGCAAGATTGTTTAAGTGCATCCACTCCTATGGCCACTATAACAAAATTGGATAAAGATACTGGTAAATCAGTAAATATTACTGATTACAGAGGTATGATTGGCTCACTACTCTATCTAACTGCAAGTAGACCTGATATCATGTATGCTATCTGTCTTTGTGCAAGATTTCAAGCAGATCCAAGAGAACCTCTGTAACACCCCCAGATCCGGGGTCGGGGATCCGGGTTGTCACGGTCTTTCTTCCCACAATATCACTTCACTTAATTAATAATAAATAACCTCATGCTGTGACCCCATACTAACACACACCACAACCCGTTATAGTCTCAGAGATGAAATTGAAATAAGTACAAGTCTTTGAATCCACCATTTAAAAGTTATTACAACCCAAAATGATTACTTGATAAATTTACAGTTAATTGCCATTATCTGCCACAACTTATAATTATACATAATTTGATTCTCAAAAGTAGATGGTCTGAACTACAATGGATCTACCTCTGCAGCTATAGCAGCTACAACATCATCGGGAAGACGCGGGACGCTTCCCACGCGCTTGCGCTGGGTCTGCTGGAGTCTGGCCATCTCTCCTAACTGTTGTTGTGTGATGAAGAAATAAAGCAAGAGTGAGCCTTACAGCTCGCAAGATAATACATAGTGATAACAATAATATAAGTATCTAAATGGATACTTAATAGAATCTCTATCATGTGTAAGATAATTACTTACTAGATATAAGTAAAAATAAGGAATGAAGTTACCAATACTTCACCACACTTATATCATTTATAAAGCTACTTGAACTACCACCGTTCAAAGTATTATAAGTTTTAAGAAAACATCCCATAGATGAGACCACAAGTTAAGACTTGAATAAATTCAATCTTTGAAATATTATTGAATGAAAAAAAGTTACGAGATACTTTATTTAGTCCCGATATATATATCCACATATATATCTCTTTAAACATTTCCTGGAACCTCTGTTATGTAAAGTATGAACAGAGTTGCAATATCCAATAAATTTGGAAGGAAAAGAATTTTGGCATAAACCAGATATCTTGCTGATCAGGCAAAGATACCAATAAGTAACCTTTTCTACTAGTAGATGGATGAATCCCCCACCGGTCATCACCCTGGCCTCATAAGGACCTTGTGCTGGACCGCCACCCGGCCTCTTACGCGTTGATGGACTGCCACCCAGCCACTTACACAATAATAGACCGTACCCCGGCCTGTCGCTTATGCTGACTCAATTAGATGGGCTTACTTCCTGAACATTGGGCAAGTAATCAATTCATTTACCAAAACTGCAACCTCGTTGCGAATATAAAATACACCACAGAGCCGGATTCCCCAGGTTTTGAGCGAGTATTTAAATCCCCTTAAAAAAGGAAGATCTTAAATATAAAAATGAGTTTTGGGATCCGCTCTGACTTTAAAAATCATTTTGAAGACTCGAAAACACTTTATAGAGTGTTTGGAGTAAAGCTGATTTAATGAAGTAAATCAGTCCCCAGAATATTTAGAAAATGACTGAATATTATTATTTAAATAATATTCCCATAAAGAATAATCTTTATAAAAATAATTGAAGTAGAAGTATTAAAACTTATACTTGAAACGAGTATTAAATAACCAAAGATATACTTATCTGAAAGTATTATCTTTATTTGAATAATCGAAAATAAGTTTGATTATTGACACCTTATTCTTTAATAAAATAAAGAATATACCTCAGCAAATAATCGGAGTCATAGATCCTCAAATGAATATTCAAATAATATTCATTAAATAATATAAACTGAGTCATAAGCCTTCGAATGAATATTCAAATAATATTCAATAAATAATATAAAAGAGTCATAAGCCCTCGAATGAATATTCAAATAATATTCAATAAATAATATAAAAGAGTCATAAGCCCTCGAATGAATATTCAAATAATATTCAGATAATAAAATAAAAGGAGTCATAAGTCCTCGGAGGAATATTCAAGTAATACTCATTAAATAAAATAAAGTGAGTCATACATCCTCAATTGAATATTCAAATAATATTCATTTAATATAAAGGAGTCATACGCCTTCGAATAATATTCGAAATAATATTCAATAATAAAATATAGTTAAAGTTATCGAATAAACCTTATTCGATTAATAGTTTGGAAAAATATAACCATATATATATATATAAATATATATATATATATATCCATATCCATATATACAAAATCTACTCGGGATCCTCGACTCCCGGTTTTAGAAAATATTTTCACCTTTGGGTCCCTATACTAAGGGTATATGCAAGTTACCGCTATTCTCTAGCATAGGTATTATCAACTGAACCAACAGATATATATTTCAAGAATATGAAACAGGCATGCATATATACCATATCACATGCTACAATATATCGCAAGAATTTGCTAAATAACCAATATGCATTTATCGCAAGATCATGCATATACAAATGTATACATCACAACAACAGTATAACGGATAGAATACTTGCCTGAGCGACTTGGGGTGATAAAAGGCTCGGGACGAGTCTGGTAACCTATAAACAACAAGTAAGTTGGAATTAAACCAAAATCACTTGTAAATCTATACTTTAACTAACTTAGACTCTAACGCTTGATTTGCGCTCACTGATTTGCTTAAGTCACTCGGGTACCCTCGGCTCCACCATTTTTAATAATTTAACCTTTACGAGTTTTAAAGCGATTCCTTCGCGAGTGTCTTACCAACTGCCTAACACACTTACCATAAATGTTTCATACATTAATTAACCCTTTTTGGTCTTTAACTTATGTTTCAAAGTAAGGCGAGGGAAAAAGTTTCGTTCGTGAAACGCCGTTACTTGAAATGGTCGTTTCTCCTAAACCGTGCATCGGAATCGAACGAACTACATATCAAAACGAAGCTCGTAACATGATCTATCTAAACATGGCAGTGGTCATATTCTAGCAGGGGGTTCTCGGGTCCTAATGCTATGCACAAAAACAGTCCAAAGAAAATCGGACGTTACGACGGCTATGTTTACGCGATTTCCAAATTTTAAACCATTCAAAACCAACCACAAACCAACCTCAAATCCAACATACAACCAACACCCATCCTTATCACATCATAAATATCCCAACCAATTCAATTTAATCATTCATACTTATGCCTAAACTTAACTTTAATCATACTTAAGTTCTTTTAAATCAAAACCACAACAATTACCATTCCATTTCACTACCATTCCAAATCCCAAACTCTAAATCATAACAACAAGCTACAATATCATCCTACTAATCAAAATCATCTTATAATATATAGGAATCTAGGGTTTGGAGATGGTATACCTTCCTTGAAGTGGTGGGAGGAGCTAGGAAGCCTTAAGAAGCTTTGAGAAGTCTTAAGAATGCTTGGATCTTCAAGAAAAACAAGAAAAAGTTCAAGTTCAAAACTTGAAAACACTATTCATTGTCTTCTTCTTTGATTAAATGAAGAAGATTGAAAAGGAATTAATGGCTTAAACTCATGATATAGTCCTAACTAAGCATGAAGATGATTAGGGAATTATCTTACCAATTTAGGAGGCTTGGATCTTGAGTTTTGAAATTCTTCTTGCCTTTTGAATAGTGAAAAGCCGAGAGCTTCAAGAACAAAGCCTTGGTTGCTTTTTGATTTTTGATGAAAATGATTTTACTTGGCTTGGTTGCTTGGTTTTTGTATTTGATTTAGTCAATTACCTTTTTGCCCTTGAATTTGTGTGGTTACAAAGCTACCACACCTCCTTCCTTCCCATGTCATGCTTATGTCATCCTCATGATGTCATCCTCCCTTCCTTGTCCTCTTTCTATTGGTTGGATGACATCATTCCCACTAATCCCTTTGATTAACTTCCTAATCGTTTGCCTAATGACCGCTGATCTGTTATACGGTTCGTTTAACTTTCGTTCTCGTTTATCGTTTGAAGGATCATACCCGGGATCTTATTACTTAGGTTCCCTTAACCTTTCTCAATACATTATATTCCTTTTTATGATCCTCTATTATAATCCTTTAATTTAAATCCTTTTTTTTATCCTGTTACCTTATACTCAATTCTCTCCGTATCTTGTGGATTTCCGGGAAAAACCAAAGTGTTCGGAATTGGATTCTGACGATCTTTACATATACTTATATACTACATAGAGTACTAATAATATCCCAGAATATCCATAACAGAACCCCTACATAGTGTGGCGTGAAAAGTTTTCTCATTCAGCTAAAACACTATTCACAAGGGTTACAAAAAGTTGAAAATTTTGGGGTTATTACAGTCTCCCCTCCTTAAAAGGATTCCGTCCCGGAATCAAACAGAAAACAAATGGGGGTACTTTTCTAGCATTGTGCTCTCTAGTTCCCAAGTTGATTCTTCCACGTTATGATTCTGCCATAGTACTCTGACTAGCTTGATCACTTTGTTCCGAAGCACCTGCTCCTTCTTATCCATAATCCTTACTGGCTTCTCCACGTAAGTTAGATCTGGCTGCATATCCACCTGCTCGTACTCCACTATGTGTCTGGCATCCCGATGATACCTCCTTAGCATTGACACATGGAACACATTATGAACTTGTTGCAAATTAGGGGGTAGGGCTAGCTCGTAAGCTAACTTTCCAATCCGTCTTAATATCTCAAAAGGTCCAATGTATCTTGGGCTTAGTTTTCCTTTCTTTCCGAACCTCATTAATCCCTTCCAAGGGGATACTTTCAGCAGTACTAAGTCCCCTACTTCATATTCCTTGTCCTTTCGGGCTAGGTCTGCATATTTCTTCTGTCTGTCTTGGGCTACCACAAGTCGCCCTCTGATAAGATCCACTATATCTTTAGTCCTTTGGACCATTTCGGGTCCGAGCATCTTCCGCTCTCTAACTTCATCCCAGTATAAGGGAGATCGACACCTTCTTCCGTACAGGGCCTCATAAGGCGGCATTCCGATGCTAGCATGAAAGCTATTGTTATAAGAAAACTCGATCAACGGCAAGTGATCATCCCAACTTCCTTTAAGGTCTATTGCACAGATTCTCAACATATCCTCTAGTGTCTGGATGGTCCTTTCACTCTGTCCATCCGTCTGGGGATGGTACGCGGTACTCATATTTAACTTGGTCCCCGCACATTCCTGAAAGCTCCTCCAAAATCTGGAGTTGAACCTAGGGTCTCGGTCTGAGACAATGGACGCTGGGACTCCATGTCGTGTCACTATTTCCTTAAGGTAAATGTCCACCAGTCTATCGACTGTGTATCTCTCATTGATAGGAATGAAATGAGCTGACTTTGTCAGTCGGTCTATAATTACCCAAATGGCGTCGTGATTGGCTTTCGTCCTTGGCAAGCCTACAACAAAATCCATCGCTATCTGTTCCCATTTCCATTCGGGAATCTCCAGGGGTCGCAAAAGTCCACTGGGTCTCTGGTGCTCTGCCTTTACTCTTTGGCAAGTCAAACACTTGTTTACCCATTCTGCTACGTCCCTCTTCATGTTGGGCCACCAGTAATATTCCTTCAAATCCCTATACATCTTTGTACTTCCCGGGTGAATGGAATACCTTGAACTATGGCTTTCATCCAAAATCTCATCTTTAAGTTCTTGAACATTCGGAACCCAAATTCGGTAGGAGTACCTCATTATCCCTTTATCATCTTTCTCAGTATGGATCTCCTCTCCAGTCATTGACTCTCTGCCTTCATTCATTATTTTCTCCTGGCACAATCTGATCTTTTTCAATAACTCTGGCTGCATTGAGATCTCAAAAAGCTTTCCAGCTCCGGTTCCGGTTACCTTTACTTCTATTTCCATTCTCTCAAAATCCCTTATCAACTCTTCCGAAGTCGTTATCATTCTGAGTCTCTCCTTTCTACTAAGGGCATCAGCCACCACATTGGCTTTCCCTGGATGATAGAGAATCTCACAATCATAGTCCTTGATTAGTTCTAACCATCTCCTCTGGCGCATGTTGAGCTCTTTCTGCGTAAATATGTACTTGAGGCTCTTATGGTCTGTGAAAATCTCGCACTTCTCTCCATACAAGTAGTGCCTCCAAATTTTTAAAGCAAATACTATTGCCGCGAGCTCAAGGTCATGAGTAGGATATCTAACCTCGTATTCCTTCAGTTGTCTCGACGCATACGCAATAACTTTATCATGCTGCATAAGCACACATCCTAATCCTTTGTGCGACGCGTCACTATATATCACAAAATCTCCTTTTCCGTCCGGTAATGCCAATACCGGAGCCGTTATCAACCTTTTCTTTAATTCCTGAAAACTGTTCTCGCATTTCTCCGTCCATTCAAACTTCTCTGTCTTACGAGTAAGTCGTGTCAAAGGGGCTGCGATCTTCGCAAAGTCCTGAACAAATCTACGATAGTAGCCGGCCAATCCTATGAAACTCCTTACCTCTGTGGGTGTGGTTGGCCTTTCCCAATTTGAGACCGCCTCTATCTTGGAGGGGTCGACCAATACTCCTTCTTTATTGATCACATGTCCTAAAAACTGTACTTCATTCCGCCAGAATTCACACTTCGAGAATTTGGCATATAACTGCTCCTCTCTGAGTATTCCTAGAGCTATCCTCAAATGCTCTGCATGTTCTGCCTCAGTCCTTGAGTAGATCAAAATATCATCGATAAAAACTATCACACACTTGTCCAAGTACTTCTTAAATACTCTATTCATTAAATCCATGAAAGCCGCTGGGGCGTTGGTTAATCCAAAGGACATTACCAAGAACTCATAATGCCCATACCTGGTACGGAACGCTGTCTTGGAAATATCTTCGGGTTTAATCTTTAGTTGGTGATATCCAGTTCTCAGGTCGATCTTGGAAAAATAAACAGCATCCTT
The DNA here is from genome assembly GCF_009905375.1 of Apium graveolens. Classification (NCBI taxonomy): domain Eukaryota; kingdom Viridiplantae; phylum Streptophyta; class Magnoliopsida; order Apiales; family Apiaceae; genus Apium; species Apium graveolens. The sequence continues at coordinate 66,259,472 of NC_133657.1, forward strand.
TAGCTGGTCGAACAGATCGTCTATTCTAGGTAATGGGTACCTGTTCTTTATGGTTAGCTTGTTCAACTCTCGATAGTCTATGCACAACCTCATGCTCCCATCTTTCTTCTTAACAAATAAAACTGGTGCTCCCCACGGAGACACACTGGGTCTTATCATACCCTTATCCAAGAGTTCCTGCAATTGGATAGCTAATTCCTTCATTTCTAATGGGGCTAACCGGTAAGGTGCTTTTGAAACTGGCGCCGTCCCTGGGGCCAACTCAATAGCAAATTCAATCACTCTATCGGGTGGTAATCCCGGAAGGTCTTGAGGGAATACATCTTCAAATTCGTTGACTACTGGAATATCATGTAAGTTGGGCACCTCCTTCTGCGTGTCCACCACATAGGCTAGGTAAGCCTCACTTCCTTTTCGTAGCATCCTTTTGGCCTGGGCCATAGTCAAAAATTTCTGCGTCTGCCTCTTTCCTCTAAATATAACTTCTTTCTTCCCGGGGATATTTAACTTAACTTTCTTCCCTTTACAGTCTATCTGAGCATCGTTGCTAGATAGCCAGTCCATTCCCAAAATCACATCGAACTCCCCTAATTTAAAAGGAATCAGATCAACACTGAAAGATTGCTCCCCTATGCCTATCTCACAGGCGGGGTGAATCTGGTTAACAGGAATAATTTCATGATTGGCTATTTCTACTTGTAAGGGTTCTATCAAGGGTTCAGCCTTAAGTTTTAACTTACGCGCAAGGTTCTTTGATATAAAAGATTTAGTTGCTCCCGAATCAAATAAAACATTTACACTGACTGAATTTAGAGAAAGGGTACCTGCTATCACATCTGAATCTTTCATAACATCCTGGACTGTCATGTTGAAAGTCCTCGCAGTAGGTGGCTTATTGGAAGCAGCCCTGCTTGCTCCCGAAGCTGCTGGTTTGTTCATTGGGCATTCCCTCTTCCAATGACCTGGGCGTCCACACTGATGACAAGTAGCGGTTGGAATGACGGCAGGGGTTGATGATGGGCACTTATTTGAGTAGTGGCCTTCTCGACCGCACTTAAAACAGGTTATTGGCTTTCCTTTACACTCCCCATTGTGATTCCTTCCACATATGTTACAGGCTGGCAATGGGGGTCGAGACTGGTTGGAATAGGACATTCTTGACTTCTGGCCGCCCTGGCTCACACTCACACTCATTGGACGCTTAAACCCAGTGTTCCTTCCTGGTAGGGACACTGCTCCTCGATTAAATCTAGTTGGGAAGCTCCTTCCTGCGGAACCTCCACCCATGCTCATACTTTTCCTCTTTATTCCTTTCTTCTCTCTTTTCTTCTGCATCTGTTCACTTCCAACTTCTACAATCATTGCCTTTTGCACCAGAGTGGCATAGTCCGTAAGCTCAAGGATTGCCACCCTATTCTGAATCCACGGTTTCAGTCCCTGCTGAAACCTCCTAGCTTTCTTTTCCTCGGTGCTCACAAACTCCGGCACAAACCTTGATAACTCAGTAAATTTCGCCTCGTACTCTGCTACAGACAAGTTATTCTGCTTTAGCTCCAAGAACTTGAGCTCCATCTGGTTTTCCATAAACCTCGGGAAATACTTTCCCAGAAACAACTGACTAAATCTCTCCCAGGTTATAATAGCATCTGTCTCCATGTTTTTCTTGGCCTCCCACCAGTAGTTAGCTTCTCCTTTCAGAAGGTAGGTAGCAAATACAGTCTTCTGTGCCTCCTCGGTACTCAAAATCTCAAAAGATTTCTCCATTTCCTTTAACCATGCCCTTGCCTCAACTGGGTCGGCTGATCCGTGGAACTCAGGGGGCTTAAGGGACTTAAAAGCCCTGAAAGAGTTTGCCACAACATTGTTACTTCCTTGAGGGGGTGGGTTGGGTTGACGTTCCAAATTCTGCCTTAGGAGTTGCATGAACTGGCCCATGGGATCCATGCCTGGGTTTGGTACTGGTTGCTCAACCTCGGTTTCTCCTTCTTCAGCCTCTATCTCAAATCCCTCAACATCATATGTTTCCTCTTCCTCTTCATACAGGGAGTCATCCTGTTCCACATAATCCTCATCTTCCTCTTCACTGTGCTCCTGGTTCCTATCATCCTGGTTATGGCTTCCCTGGTCTTCAGATCCAGGGTTCGCCCTAGTTCCAATCTTTCTTGGCGGCATGATTCTGATAATTATAAAAACAATTATTGGGAAAATTCAACGTTAGGTCACAATCATATACAACATTGTGCCTTGCACAGCTCTTATAATGGGGAGAACGTATATCGCAATTCTATTATTTTAAGAAAGTTCTAATACGAAGTGAAGTAATAATAATGATAAAAACAGTGATCCCGTCACTATGGAACTGAACCGAAAGGAAACAAATATATACATAATGCGAGAAATACATAGTTTGATCTGGTCAAAAGTACAACAGTGCTACAGTCATCTGTCCCAAAAGTGATACGCAAGAGTCTATCTGTCTAGTCAGAAAAAGGGATGCTATATACAAGTCAACTATCCCGGAAAATTGGCTCTTACTAAGGCCTCGGCTAACTAGACAACTAGACTATTCCATCATCAATCCTGAATCACACACCGGAGCGGGTCAGCTCCCAAACCCTTTCCATCGCACGACGGAAGATATAGTCGGCCTGCCGCCTGGAGATCCTACCATGCCTGTCCCCCTGGAGCGATCTGAGCCTCGCTCGGGATGTGAGCTCTATCCCCGTAAGCTCCCTCCTCAAGGATCGGGGTATAGAAGCCCTAGTCTCATAAGCTCGGGTACGCCTACCCGCCTTCTCTGCATCCAACTCCCTCCTGGCCTCATCTAGTCGGCCCTCGGCAACAGCCACTCGGGTCCTCAATACATCCTAAACATATCCATGAGCTAACGAAGACTGCCTGTGGGCAGGGTCAAGAGGTGGTGAATCCGGAGCCGCTGAGGGTGCCTCCTCGGTCTGCCTAGGCTCGAAAGTATGGGTCTCTGAGCTGTCATCATCAGGAATCCAAGATAGTGGTGGAGGGGTAGGGTCTCTGACCACCGGAAGTGTGGGTAATGGGGTACCAGCATACACTACCATAGGTCCAACACGCTCCTCAGCTACTGGGACCTCATCCAGGTCCTCCTCATCTGGAATAGCAATAACCTCTGTCTCTGACTCCTCTGAGGGGTCCTCCTCATCTGAAACAGCAATGACCTCCGTCTCAGGCTCCTTTGAGGGGTCCTCCTCATCCTCCTCCATCTCAGGCTCCTCCTGATCCTCAACATCTAGCAATGCCTCATCATGCTCACGCTCGAACATCTCAGGGTCCTCTATCTCAGGCGCCTACACATTAAACGAGCTAAGTTACTATCATGATACTTATAAGGGTTCCCGTAAGGGTTTTAACTGTCAGCACTACTTTAAGTAGTCCGACCATGAACTTGGCAAGAGTTCTTATTATCTTTGTGAGTTTGTTATTATATCGACGCATCATCTCTGAGGTTTATAACGCTTAGCTCTGATACCATTTCTGTAACACCCCCAGATCCGGGGTCGGGGATCCGGGTTGTCACGGTCTTTCTTTCCACAATATCACTTCACTTAATTAATAATAAATAACCTCATGCTGTGACCCCATACTAACACACACCACAACCCGTTATAGTCTCAGAGATGAAATTGAAATAAGTACAAGTCTTTGAATCCACCATTTAAAAGTTATTACAACCCAAAATGATTACTTGATAAATTTACAGTTAATTGCCATTATCTGCCATAAGTTATAATTATACATAATTTGATTCTCAAAAGTAGATGGTCTGAACTACAATGGATCTACCTCTGCAGCTATAGCAGCTACAACATCATCGGGAAGACGCGGGACGCTTCCCACGCACTTGTGCTGGGTCTGCTGGAGTCTGGCCATCTCTCCTAACTGTTGTTGTGTGATGAAGAAATAAAGCAAGAGTGAGCCTTACAGCTCGCAAGATAATACATAGTGATAACAATAATATAAGTATCTAAATGGATACTTAATAGAATCTCTATCATGTGTAAGATAATTACTTACTAGATATAAGTAAAAACAAGGAATGAAGTTACCAATACTTCACCACACTTATATCATTTATAAAGCTACTTGAACTACCACCGTTCAAAGTATTATAAGTTTTAAGAAAACATCCCATAGATGAGACCACAAGTTAAGACTTGAATAGATTCAATCTTTGAAATATTATTGAATGAAAAAAAGTTACGAGATACTTTATTTAGTCCCGATATATATATCCACATATATATCTCTTTAAACATTTCCTGGAACCTCTGTTATGTAAAGTATGAACAGAGTTGCAATATCCAATAAATTTGGAAGGAAAAGAATTTTGGCATAAACCAGATATCTTGCTGATCAGGCAAAGATAACAATAAGTAACCTTTTCTACTAGTAGATGGATGAATCCCCCACCGGTCATCACCCTGGCCTCATAAGGACCTTGTGCTGGACCGCCACCCGACCTCTTACGCGTTGATGGACTGCCACCCAGCCACTTACACAATAATAGACCGTACCCCGGCCTGTCGCTTATGCCGACTCAATTAGATGGGCTTACTTCCCGAACATTGGGCAAGTAATCAATTCATTTACCAAAACTGCAACCTCGTTGCGAATATAAAATACACCACAGAGCCGGATTCCCCAGGTTTTGAGCGAGTATTTAAATCCCCTTAAAAAAGGAAGATCTTAAATATAAAAATGAGTTTTGGGATCCGCTCTGACTTTAAAAATCATTTTGAAGACTCGAAAACACTTTATAGAGTGTTTGGAGTAAAGCTGATTTAATGAAGTAAATCAGTCCCCAGAATATTTAGAAAATGACTGAATATTATTATTTAAATAATATTCCCATAAAGAATAATCTTTATAAAAATAATTGAAGTAGAAGTATTAAAACTTATACTTGAAACGAGTATTAAATAACCAAAGATATACTTATATGAAAGTATTATCTTTATTTGAATAATCGAAAATAAGTTTGATTATTGACACCTTATTCTTTAATAAAATAAAGAATATACCTCAGCAAATAATCGGAGTCATAGATCCTCAAATGAATATTCAAATAATATTCATTAAATAATATAAACTGAGTCATAAGCCTTCGAATGAATATTCAAATAATATTCAATAAATAATATAAAAGAGTCATAAGCCCTCGAATGAATATTCAAATAATATTCAATAAATAATATAAAAGAGTCATAAGCCCTCGAATGAATATTCAAATAATATTCAGATAATAAAATAAAAGGAGTCATAAGTCCTCGGAGGAATATTCAAGTAATACTCATTAAATAAAATAAAGTGAGTCATACATCCTCAATTGAATATTCAAATAATATTCATTTAATATAAAGGAGTCATACGCCTTCGAATAATATTCGAAATAATATTCAATAATAAAATATAGTTAAAGGTATCGAATAAACCTTATTCGATTAATAGTTTGGAAAACTATAACCATATATATATATAAATATATATATATATATATCCATATCCATATATACAAAATCTACTCGGGATCCTCGACTCCCGGTTTTAGAAAATATTTTCACCTTTGGGTCCCTATACTAAGGGTATATGCAAGTTACCGCTATTCTCGAGCATAGGTATTATCAACTGAACCAACAGATATATATTTCAAGAATATGAAACAGGCATGCATATATACCATATCACATGCTAAAATATATCGCAAGAATTTGCTAAATAACCAATATGCATTTATCGCAAGATCATGCATATACAAATGTATACATCACAACAACAGTATAACGGATAGAATACTTGCCTGAGCGACTTGGGGTGATAAAAGGCTCGGGACGAGTCTGGTAACCTATAAACAACAAGTAAGTTGGAATTAAACCAAAATCACTTGTAAATCTATACTTTAACTAACTTAGACTCTAACGCTTGATTTGCGCTCACTGATTTGCTTAAGTCACTCGGGTACCCTCGGCTCCACCATTTTTAATAATTTAACCTTTATGAGTTTTAAAGCGATTCCTTCGCGAGTGTCTTACCAACTTCCTAACACACTTACCATAAATGTTTCATACATTAATTAACTCTTTTTGGTCTTTAACCTATGTTTCAAAGTAAGGCGAGGGAAAAAGTTTCGTTCGCGAAACGCCGTTACTTGAAACGGTCGTTTCTCCTAAACCGTGTATCGGAATCGAACGAACTACATATCAAAACGAAGCTCGTAACATGAGCTATCTAAACATGGCAGTGGTCATATTATAGCAGGGGGTTCTCGGGTCCTAATGCTATGCACAAAAACAGTCCAAAGAAAATCGGACGTTACGACAGGCTATGTTTACGCGATTTCCAAATTTTAAACCATTCAAAACCAACCACAAACCAACCTCAAATCCAACATACAACCAACACCCATCCTTATCACATCATAAAAATCCCAACCAATTCAATTTAATCATTCATACTTATGCCTAAACTTAACTTTAATCATACTTAAGTTCTTTTAAATCAAAACCACAACAATTACCATTCCATTTCACTACCATTCCAAATCCCAAACTCTAAATCATAAAAACAAGCTACAATATCATCCTACTAATCAAAATCATCTTATAATATATAGGAATCTAGGGTTTGGAGATGGTATACCTTCCTTGAAGTGGTGGGAGGAGCTAGGAAGCCTTAAGAAGCTTTGAGAAGTCTTAAGAATGCTTGGATCTTCAAGAAAAACAAGAAAAAGTTCAAGTTAAAAACTTGAAAACACTATTCATTGTCTTCTTCTTTGATTAAATGAAGAAGATTGAGAAGGAATTAATGGCTTAAACTCATGATATAGTCCTAACTAAGCATGAAGATGATTAGGGAATTATCTTACCATTTTAGGAGGCTTGGATCTTGAGTTTTGAAATTCTTCTTGCCTTTTGAATAGTGAAAAGCCGAGAGCTTCAAGAACAAAGCCTTGGTTGCTTTTTGATTTTTGATGAAAATGATTTTACTTGGCTTGGTTGCTTGGTTTTTGTATTTGATTTAGTCAATTACCTTTTTGCCCTTGAATTTGTGTGGTTACAAAGCTACCACACCTCCTTCCTTCCCATGTCATGCTTATGTCATCCTCATGATGTCATCCTCCCTTCCTTGTCCTCTTTCTATTGGTTGGATGACATCATTCCCACTAATCCCTTTGATTAACTTCCTAATCGTTTGCCTAATGACCGCTGATCTGTTATACGGTTCGCTTAACTTTCGTTCTCGTTTATCGTTTGAAGGATCATACCCGGGATCTTATTACTTAGGTTCCCTTAACCTTTCTCAATACATTATATTCCTTTTTATGATCCTCTATTATAATCCTTTAATTTAAATCCTTTTTTTTATCCTGTTACCTTATACTCAATTCTCTCCGTATCTTGTGGATTTCCGGGAAAAACCAAAGTGTTCGGAATTGGATTCTGACGATCTTTACATACACTTATATACTACATAGAGTACTAATAATATCCCAGAATATCCATAACAGAACCCCTACATAGTGTGGCGTGAAAAGTTTTCTCATTCAGCTAAAACACTATTCACAAGGGTTACAAAAAGTTGGAAATTTTGGGGTTATTACAACCTCACTTAACAGCTGTGAAAAGAATTTTCAAGTACCTTAAGGGTACAACTGATCTGGGATCGTGGTATCCTAGAGAATCAGACTTTAAGCTAATAGGTTACTCAGATGCAGATTTTGCAGGATGCAAAATTGACAGGAAAAGCACAAGTGGAAGCTGCCAATTTCTTGGAGGCAAATTGGTTTCTTGGTTTAGCAAGAAACAGAAGTCAATTTCTACATCAACTGTAGAAGCAGAGTACATTGCTGCAGGAAGCTGTTGTGCACAGATTCTTTGGATGAAGAATCATTTACTCGATTATGGGTTAGAATTTTCTAAAATCCCTATTTACTGTGATAATCAAAGTGCTATTGCTATGACAGGTAATCCAGTTCAGCACTCAATAACAAAGCACATAAGCATTAGGTACCACTTCATAAGGGAACATATGGATGAAGGTACAATGGAATTGCATTTTGTTCCAACAGATCAACAACTAGCAAATATCTTCACAAAACCACTGTGTGAAGCTACTTTTACAAGATTGGTAAATGAACTTGGAATGGTTTCAGGTTCTTTCTCTAAATCTGCTTAGTTTATGTTCTGATACATCAGACTTTATGATCAGTATTTACAAATATTACTATCTTTGTGTATTCTGTGCTTAATTAGAAATTTTCTAAGTGCTGATTGTTGTCTAATGTGAATTTCTAAACTTTGATAGTGATATGAATGTTTCTGTGACTATTCAATCCAATGAGGATAACTGTGCTAGATGCTAACCTAGTAGTCTTTAATATACTAAAGATACCATGTTTGAAGTAATAGTTTATGTGGAAATCTTTTAACACAAGCAAATTCTGATACTGAGCTTAGTTAAGTTTACTTTGTGTATCTTATTACTAAGTCAAAAACTAGAATAATGCTTCTTATCTGTTAAGTTCTGATGTTAGTAAATCTAGTGGATGTACTAAGTGCTGATAAGCCTCACTTATCAAAAGAAAAAGAAAAGAAAAGAAATAAAAAATTCAGGTACTCCTTTGAGATCTAGAGTAAAAATGTGGAAGGGAAGACCCAAGTGCATTGCTGGTATTAAGTAATATGCATTAGAAAAGCAAAATAAAATTTTCTTGGTGACTTTTCACACTCTATGATTACTGGAGAAATACTCTGATAACAGCATAAATTCTGATAAGCAGTCGTGACTCACTTACACTGAGAAGCCACTGTAAAATAGAATTTTAAAAGATGCATAAAATGAGCACAAAACAGTTGAGGTGGACTCATGCATGAACTCATTCTAAAGTAGACCTCAGAATAATGACAGATTTTGAGCAAAGTTCTTAGTTATGCCTTATTTCTAAGATGTACTGAAGTGAATCAGACTTTACTCTTTGTCTAATATTTAGCTTAATGCACACACTTACACTCCATATGAATGATGAAAATTATTGTGGTGATCAACATTGTTTTAGATGAACAGTTTATGTGTAAGATTGCATAAATTCCGAGGACAAGTTCTGATGGAAGTTCTGATGATTAAGTTCTGATGAAACCATATCAGTATTTGTGTGAAGAATTACAGGAATACACATTCACTTTTCGAGTTAAGGAGCCATATTCTGATGACTTTTAAATCCTGGTAATAATCAAGTTTTGATGCTGACGTGACAGTATTTATTTACTTGGTTTATTTTTGGTCATTACTTGAAAGATAATATTTTTACAGAATATTGATTAATGTGAGATAAAACAGTTATAATCATAATTGGTTAGTGATTAGCGTGTATGTCTTGAAAAACTGCATGCGCACAGTAATTATTATTATATCCCGTGCCCATTAACTCTGGTTTTAGATCTTTTACTGACTGTTATTATTACACATCAGTCTAGGGAGTCAAGGGGTCATTATTTTTACTTGTAATTGTTGCCCATTCCTCGCGTCCCTTGGTATTCCATTGGCTATTTAAACCAACAATTCATTCCAGCCAAAACAATTCATTATTGAGTTGAGTTGTGCTGACTGGCAGCAGGATTGGTATGTCACTGCCATTCCTGATGAACTCTGGAATTCAGTTCCACAAGAGGTTCACACCGAACTCTTGTTTTTATGAATGGAGTATCACCTCCATCTTGATAGGTTGGAAGAGGAAAGGAGAGAAGCTCTCCGTCAGCAAGAACGGATCATCCGTCTTGCAGTGCTCTTCGTCAGCAGCAGAAGGAGTTAGTCGTTAGGTCTTCTTAGACTAGAACTAAGGCTGTTGATGTTAGGAATCGTAGATTAGGACTGTGTTGTAATTTTTGCATGTAATTGATAAATTTCATCGAATGTAATCATCTGATATATTAATGAAATTTTGATTAATTGCAAGATTTGTTCTTTGTTTCTCAAATTATGTGATTGTACATGTTGAACTGCAAGTTTTAATCTTTACTTCATCGACTTTTACTCTTATTTTGTGATGAATGTTTTGATTAAATTCTGTTGATTTGAGAAAACAGATGAGGAACAGGTTCCTATATCAGAACCTGTTATTATAGAAGCTGAGAAGATTTCTTCTCAGAAAGATACTGTAACTGGGAGTTCTAGGCCCCTCAAAAGGCTTAGAAAATTAAATTCTGATGATAAAACTCCTAAAGTGTCTCCACCTTTGAGGAAAGTAAAGAAACAGAGAGATCATAGGAACATAGTTGAGTCAGATTCAGATGTAGTGGAAGAAGCTAAGGAAAGGGATCAGGAATCTCTGATCTCAACAGAACTAGTTGTTATTGAATTACTTCCTTCTGCACAACCAGAAACTGCTCAACCAGAAACTGCTCAAGATATAATGCCTACACCTTCTATGTCACCTATAGTTAATCCAGTACATACTGAAAAACCGGGTACAAGTGCTGAAATTGATATTCATAACCTGATTGTGCCTGAGGTTTTATACTTGGAAGCTCCACAAATTCAACTCACTCCACCAACACCATCACTTTTTAATGTTGATTAGAACCTGGCTGCAGATCAGAATTTAGAGGAGGATGTTGAAGCCTCTATAACCTCACATACTGCTGTTTTACCAGAGGATGTTGATACTGCAGGATCTACAAGTTCTGATGCTGCCAATGAAGAAATTACTGGTGAAGCTGTTGCCAATTTAGATGCTGATGCAGCTGGTCCATCAGGACATGCACCTCAACAAGTTGTTCATAAAGCTGATTTAGTCAAGAAGTTTGTTACAGGGGAAGCACCAGTACCTTGGAGTGAAACTCCTAGAGGAAAGGAGTGTACCAAAGAATGGAACTCAGTTAGTTTTGTTCCTTCTGAAAAGATTCTTGCTGAGCATCTTGCAAAAGCTGATGAAATGCTGATAAATGATGATTTCAAGCCACAGTTGAGAGTTACTGCATTGAGTACAAGGCACCTTCAAGGTCAACACTCAATAACTCATGACAAGGTGAATAAAATTCAAGAAAACTTGATCCAACAAGATATAAATCTGAAACTTGAAAAAAACAGATTTTTCAAGCCAGCCTTTGACAGAATTGCCTACATTGAGAAAACTCAGGAGAAGCAACAAGCTCAAATTGAAGAAATTCTGAAGAATCAAGCTTCTCACCAAAATCAACTCAATGAGATCCAATCCTCAATGGAATTGCTTGTCTCTCTTCTATTACATGCTGATGACAAAAAGGGGGAGAAAGTGATTAAGTCCAAATGCAAATCTATCCAGACACTGAAAGGAAAGGATGATAAAAATGATGACCAGGGAAACTCTAACAAGGGTAGAGTTCAAGGTCAAGGCAAAGGATTTTCATCAAGCAAAGCTGGAACTACAAGTCAAAGAACAAGTTCTGATACTGGGAGAAGAATAAGTTCTGATACTTGTAAAATGATAAGTTCTGATGAACATCTGGAACTTGATGAGGAAATTTCAAGACAATTATTTCTGAAAGAAAATCCAGGAATGGACTTTGAGAGTCTAAAGGAAGAAGAAGCTACACTTAAGTTAGAAAAAGTCAACTTCAAATCTAAAGCTTTTGTTGTTGAAAAGAAACTTCCTAAGGCTAAAGGCATTGTGATAAAAGAAAGGACAAATCCTGAGGAAATTAAAGCCAAATCATAAGTGGAGATAGATTCAAGGTCCAAGGGCAAAGAAAAAGTTGATTACCCTGTAAAGGTTTATATGCCAGTTATGGATGAAGAAATAATTGATGAAGAAGCAAATGCTAATCTTACTCTGATGCATAAGAAGATTTTTCAAACAACCTCTGACATGGCTCATGTTGTTCAAAGTCAAGATTTAGTAAGTTCTGATATGACAGTGAAGCAAGCAACCTCTGACTTAGCTCAAGTTGGCTTGATATCAGAAGATAAGGAAAAGGAAACCTCTGACATTGCACATGTTAAACCTTCAAAGATACTCCTACCAGGATTCACCAAAGCTAAACAAACTCAATCTTTGAAGACTGCAATAAGTGGTTTTGAAGTAAGAGTTGTTACAAGAAAAGAAGCAAGAGATAAATATGGATTAGGTAGTGCTGATGAAAGAAGCATACAAAACACAACCAATGATCCAACTTCTTTAAGTGAACCAGGTGTTGGAGCAACTCCTGAAAGATTGAATCGACTTGAATCTGTACAAATGGTTTACTATACCTTCTTGAAAGAACACATCTTGTTATATTTTATGACAAATGGAAGGGTATACCATATTAGGCAGAATGCTATACCACTGAAGTATTTTGAGGAACTGGAACATGTTCTATTCTTACTTCAAGTGAAGAACAGATTAACAGATAGTGCTGCAAATTATTTGAAGACTCAAATTCAAAGACAGAAGAAGCTTTACTCTGTAAAGTCTGACATCACATATTGTCCCAAGTACAGAGATCACAAGGGTAATATTGTCGATATGAAGCCTAACACTGCTAAGATTATAACTACTTTCCTGGTTTATAAGGCTGTGGAATTCAATCTTGAGTCTGACAAGGCATATTTAATCAGACTAGATCAGGAGATAAGAAAAGCTAAGATAAATGATCTCAGAGCAGCTATTTTTCAAACTGGAGAAGATACAGCTGAATTGAAGAATGCTAAAAGGAGGATGGTTAATGAACTTGAATATGCTGAGAGATGTTTGTTAAAGAACTATCTCAGAACAACTCCTAATATCAAAGAGATCAGTAATTGAAGCCAAGTCAAAGATCTACAACTACTTAACTTCTGAAGTTTATACAGACTGAAGCTGTTATCAAAAGCTAAAGATGGTAAAGCTGAAAGGACCGTAAGTTGTAGTTATCTAGTCAAATTCTCATGCATTTGTACTTAATATTTTTGACATCATCAAATATCTGTTGAACTTGTATATTATGCTAATTTATAAGTTGAGGGAGATTGTTAGATATATTTGATAATGTCATGTGTAATATGATTTGTGTTTAATTTTCAGATCTTACCTTACAGGACAAATCAATACTTAACTGGAAATCAACACTTATACTGAAAACATAACTTAAGATATCAGAACTTAAGTTATCAGAACTTAAGGTTCAGAAGATATTTATCAGGAGATAATATCAGGACTTAAGATGACTTTTAGATAAGGCAGGTGGCTGATTGAAAGGAAAGAAGATCGAGACTAAGACAGAAAGAATTGTGCATGAAGAAGGAATTCTATGAAGAATAGAATACTTGGAAGAAAAGATAACTAGTTGATATATTTTAGGAAGCAGAATTATATTCCATATCAATTTGAAGATTATCTTGTAACTGTGTAGTATATAAACACAGGCATAGAGTTTACACTATAAGTGTTACGATTATCGAAGTTATTATTCTTTGTAACTCTAGCATCTTTCGTGATAATTTGTTCATCACTGAGAGAGGACAGTTCCATATTGTAACAGAGTTTATTGTGTTGAATAAAATCTGTTTTCTGTTACTTGTGTTCTTATATTCGATTTGATTGTGATAAACACTGTATTCAACCCCCTTCTATAGTGTGTGTGACCCAACATGTCATTTATTGCATCATTACACTCAGCTTTAGATCAATGTGCAAGGTTAATGGTGATTACCTGATTACTTGAAAAACTTGTCTCTGTTTCATCAGACTTGGCCATTAGGTCTAGATTGACATAGCTGACATCTTCATCCTCATCCAGACCATCTGCTTCCCAGTCACTTTCTTGTATAATGAAAGCCCTTTCCTTTTGTTTGAGCAACTCAAAATACTTTTGTTTATAGTCCATAGGCTCAAACTTTTTCTTGCTAGAATCTGACTTTCTACACTCACTGGCAAAGTGCCCTGCCAAGCTACATTTGAAATATTTGAATTTTGATTTATCCACCATGTTTCTATTTGGCTTAGCTGCTCCAAAGTTCTTCTTGAACTTGAGATTGGCAAATCTTCTGGAAAGAAATGCAAGATGTTCATCAATATCATCCATATCATCTTGGCTCAAAGAATCTTCATTATCTGCTACCAGCCCCTTGCCCTTGTTTTTACAGACCATTGAAGTAGACTCAACAGCTTCTATCTTCATCTCCTTCTCTTTCTCTAACTCAGCAACCAGTGCAATGGACCCTCCTTTCTTTCTCCCTTTCTCCATTCTTTTATCTTGCTCTATTTCAAGCTCATAAGTCTTTAGAATGCCATACAGTCTCTCTAGTGTAAACTCCTTGTATTCTTGTGAATTTCTCAAGGAGACTGTCATTGGTTTCCATTCTTTTAGAAGGGATCTCAGGAATTTGAGGTTAGAGTCTTTGGTTTGGTAGACTCTTCCATGCAATTTCAGAGAATTTAGTAGCTTTTGAAATCTACTAAAGATATCAGTGAGAGTTTCACCTTCTTCATAGTGGAAATGCTCATATTGCTGAATCAGTAACTATATCTTATTTTCTCTAACTTGTTCAGTGCCATCACAGATTATTTGAATGGTATCCCAAACCTCTTTGGTTGTCTTGCAATTGATGATGTTGTCAAACATATCACCATCAACTCCATTGAATAAAATATTCATGGCCTTCTTGTCTTTCCTGACTTGTTCAATATCAGGATCTGACCATTCATGCCTTGGCTTGGGAACTGATGGCTCATTTTCAGTTGCAGCTCTCATTGGTACATGAGGACCTCTCTCTATGCAATCCACATAGGCCTCATCTTGAGAAAGTAAATGGATATGCATCTTTACCTTCCAGTGATGGTAATTATTTTTGTCCTGGAAAAGTAATCTTGACTCCAACATCCTTCTTGTTCATCTTGCTGTTTGTTGTGATCTTTAAACTCTTTGTGCTTTAAGAGCTTGCTCTGATACCAATTGTTAGTCCTTAACAATATAACAAGAACTATAGAAGGGGGGTTGAATGTAATTCTGGCTATTTTTTAAGATTAAAGAATAATGGTTCTAACTTAATAATATATAAGTGTTTGATTTGCAAAGTGTGGAATGAAGAGTTAGTTAAATCAAAACATAAGTAATTAAAAACACAAGTCTTTAAAAACTTTCTGGTGGATTTGAATGTATCCACCAGATATATATATATATATATATATATATATATCAAGAGAACCCTGTGAAGCTTGAATAGCTCACAGCTGCTTACAAATATGAACAATTAAACTTACACAAAAATGCTATAGGATACAACTTACAATTGTTTCTCTGAGAAATGTATTTGCTTAGTCTTTTTGTTGTTCTATATGCTACTCTTGGTTTATATATATCACCAAAATTACATAGTAATAAGACAAGATAATAAAACAAAACCTATCAAGTCTAATACCATGCTGCTTCACTACTCTATTCCAACATCTTTGAATATCTTCATAATAGCATGGAAATGGTAATGCTTATTTGTTCTCAAAAACCCAGTTGAATAGGCTGCCACATTCCTTGCAAACACTCGACGCATGTGACTGTGTTGTCACTGAAAGGCATATGTCATAGCCTATTTGTGTATTCGAGGATTTAACTCAACTCAAATAAGAATGTAACAAGTAAATAGTGGTTCTATCGTCAAAGAGATCTCTCAAAGTAACATATGTCAAAGGATTAAGGAACATTGTTCATCTACAGACTTGAGGACTTAATTCAGTGGAAGAAGCTCAAGAAATTGATCAAGCCTTGGAGATATAAATCAAGCTTGTGGATTTAATCAAGTGACAGAGATCTTGTCAGGGTATCAATTAATTACAGGGATTTAATCTGAAGAAAATCATGTTATCAAAGTCAAGACATGAAGAAACGTCACAGAAGTTAGCCATTCATGAACCAGACAATACATCGAATGTCAACATTGAAGTGGTGGAATTGATTCATAATTTTCAGTGATTTTCAGAAGATTGTCAGAAGAGTGGTTGTTGTTCAAGAATAGTATTAATTCTCTATTAATTAATTAAGTCATATAATTTAATTAAGAAAATAAATTATATCTGCAAAGATTAATTTATTGATTAATTAATTCTGAATTTATATTATGTATTTTCAGAATTGATTTTGAATTAATATTCAATATTAATTCAGCAAGACAAAATTTGAACTGGTATGCCAATTGGATTGTCATACTGAAAGTCTTTCTAGTTCTTTTAGATTGTCTTGCCGAAAGTCTTTCCAGCTCAAAGGATTGTCTTGCCGAAAGTCTTTCCAGCTCAAAGGATTGTCTTGCCGATAGTCTTGCCAGTACAATTCAATTGGATTGTTTTGATTACTTAAAAACAGAAGCAGATCATTCAAGAAAATTGAATATATTTCAACCAACTCAAGAACACAGAAATAAAAAGAAAGCAGAGAACTTATTATCTTCAACTGCAATATTACAGGACATTAATTTCTAGTATTTATTGTTAAATCTAAACCACTAGAAATCCTTCTCTTGTTCTTGTGTAACTATCTAGCGGATCAAAATCCCTAGAACTTAATCTCAAATTGCTTTTAGCATTTGATCTTTTTATTTCAAAAATAGAAAAAGTTCATGTCGAATTTATTCTAGATTTGGAATAATTTATTTGAGATTAATCCCTTATAAGCGATACCGTTGTTGTAACACCTTTCAAGTTTAATAATAGTTTTATTTAACTTGAATTTTGTTTCACTTTTTTATTCCGCATTATATTCGATTAAACGGTATAGTTTGTATTCAACCCCCCTTCTACAAACATATTAGGACCTAACAATTGGTATCAGGGCCTTCTGATTAACGAACAAATCAAGATCTTAGACTTTTGTGATTCTTCCACTCCTTGAATTTTTATTTACTCAAAAATTCATAATGACTACACAAAAAGTTGGAACCGTTAAAATTCCACTGTTCGATAAAGAAAATTATATTATGTGGAAGAAGAAGATGTTCTTGTTTTTACAAGTTGCAAATCCCAAATATCTGGACGTGTTAAATAAGGGTCCAAAAATTCCGATGGTTATTGAACCAGAGGTTATAGAAGATGATGTTGTAATTACCAAAGCTAGAACCTATGTAAAAGATCCTGAGGATTTTTCTCCTGCTGAAAAAGAAGAAGCCTCCTTGGATGCCAGCCTTCAATTAATTTTAGTTGATTCCCTTGATCCCTTGATGAACAGACATGTGATGAACTGTAAAAATTCCAAACACATCTAGGAAACTATTGAGGTGATTAATGAAGGCACATAGGAAGTTCGGGAGAACAAGTTAGAGATGCTAACCTCTGAGTATGAACATTTTAAATCCAATCCAGGAGAAGGAATTACTCAAGTGTTTGAGAGGTACAATGCATTGATCAACAACCTGAACATAAATGGAAAATATTATTCAATCAGGGAGGTCAACAAAAAGTTCCTTTTAACACTGCCAACTCATCTTGAACATAGAATCACTGCCATAAGAGAAGCGAGAGATCTGAATGAGATTTCTTTGGAAAGACTCTATGGTGTGCTAAAAACCTATGAGTTGGAGCAGATTCAGTAGAAGGAAGTCTACGGGAAAGGTAGAGTGGTCAGCACGTCTACTGCTCTAGTAGCTGAAGAACAACAACAACAACCACAACAAAAACAACAATCTCAACAATCAGAGAGAATGGTACAGTCTTCCAAGGCTGAGGAAAATGTGATAGTAGTAGAATTTGATCCTCCTACTACAAATCAATGAGGAGATGAGTTTTACTCCTTGGAAGAACTGGAGCAATTGGAAGATGAGTCAATGGCACTGATTGTCAAGAGATTCTCCAATGTCAGATTCAAGAGGAATCCCAAGTTCAAGTACAAGTCCAACTACAACAGATTCCAGAAAGGTGGATCTTCATCCTCTAACACCAGCAGTGGTGGATACAAAACAGGGATGGTTGATCGGAGCACTATTCGATGCTTTAACTGTAATGAGTTGGGACACTTTGCCACAGAATGCAGGAAGCCAAAGAAAGTAAGGAAGAACTCTTATGATTCTAATCAGAAGAGTAAATTTGAAAGGGCTTACCTGGCAAAGGGAATGAGTTGGGATGATACTGACAGTCAAGATGAAGAAGTTGGGAATCTTGCTCTTATGGCTATTGATGGAAACAATTCATCGTCAAGAAAAGAGGTAAAATTTACTAATGCTGAATTAGTTTATCATCTAGGAGGCTCCTTAGATTGTGCTCGTCGTGATAATGAAATGTTAACTCAACAAATCAAAGACCTTGAGAAAGAGGTCAATGAATTAAGACTTGTGCACATTAATCAAGACAAATTAAAAGAATAAGTATCTTTTCTAGAGAATAGAGTTGACTGTTATAGACAACTCGAAACTATTCTCAAAGACAAGATCACCGGTCTTCAGACTAAGGTTAAAGCTTACTTTAATTCTTGCTCTAAGGCTAAAGAGTTCTACAATAAGCAAGCTATTAATCAAACATCTGGAGTAGGCTATGATTATAATGTTGCTATTGGAGAATTAGGCATAAACTCCCCTCCTCATGTTTGTGCTAAAGGTAGGGAAGTACCACATGTGTTTAAGGGTGTTGATAAACCCCTCTATAAAGAATCAATTGTTGAACCATTTGATGAGACCTCCTTTATTATTCAAGAAGAAATACGTGCTGAAGATCTTGCTAATGAGAAGGTTGTTTCCAAGTCAAGTGTGTCGAAAGTTCCAGTCAAAGTTGTGAAAGCAACTAAGACTAACTCAGACACACCTGAGTTGGATAACAAAAATGCCATGTCTACCATGCATAATTTGCCTGTTGCTAATTCCTCTCATAAAGTATGTGGGGTTCCTAATTGCATGTTTTGTGCTTTTAATTTGATGTTTGCTTATTTTAATGGTAAGCACGTTTCTAGTGATAAGACTACTCCTTGTCAGCATGTGAATAATAGGAAGCATAATAGGTCTAAGACTGCTAGTCCTCCTAAAGCTAGAAAGGAGACATTTGTGCCTAAGCCTAAACATAAATTTGTCAAGGCTGTTTACAAGGTCAAATGTCCAGTCGTTGAGAAAGTTGAGAACATAAAAGTTAAGAATGTTGTTTTGCCTGATATAGGCCAATTCTACAAGTATGTCGGACCCAACCAAGTTTGGGTTCCGAAGAAGGTCTAATCTATTTGTATTGCAGGGCATTAACCAGGTGGAACCAGTAGTGTGGATTCTTGACAGCGGATCGTCAAGACATATGACCGGAGATAGAGCCCTGCTATCAAATGTGGTTGAGAATGCTGGCCCAGTGGTTACCTTTGGAGATAACAACAAAGGTTTAACTGAGGGATATGGCTATTTGCAAGCTGGAAATATTATCATTGAAAATGTGTATATTGTGCAAGGACTTGAACACAATCTTCTTAGTATCAGTCAGTTCTGTGACAAGGGCTACTATGTTTTATTCGACAAGATAAAGTGACAGATCCTGCACAAGAAAAGTGGAAAACCCTCCTTGATGGGAATCCGGAAAGGAAATCTGTTCGTAGCTGACATGAACTCTGGAAGCAGTCCTGAAGTCAATTGTTTCTATGGAAAGGCATCGTCAAATGAGAGCTGGCTATGGCACAAGAGACTTTCCCATCTCAATTTTAAAGCAATGAATTCTCTTGTTAAGAGAGAATTGGTCAGGGGTCTGCCTCAACTGGAATTCTCCCCAAAAGGACTGTGTGAGGCATGCCAGAAAGGAAAGTCAAAGAAAGCAAGTCACAAAGGCACTAACACATCCTCCATAACTGGTATTTTTCAATTATTGCACATGGATTTGTTTGGACCAGTTAATGTTCTTTCAATGTCAAAAACGTGTTACTGTCTTGTGATAGTTGATGACTATTCCAAGTATACGTGGGTTTTATTCCTTCACTCTAAGGATGAAGCACCACAAGTTGTGATTGATTATATCAAGTTGATCGAGTTAGATTCTAATGTCCCTGTTAGAACAATAAGGTCAGATAATGGAACAGAATTCAAGAATTCACTTCTCAATGGATTTTGTACAGACAAAGGGATTATCAGACAATATTCAGCTCCTAGAACCCCTCAGCAGAATGGAATGGTAGAAAGGAAGAATCGTACATTGATTGAAGTTGCAAGAACTATGTTAAGTGAATCAGGTCTTCCAATGTACTTTTGGGCTGAAGCTGTCAATACTGCATGTTATACTCAGAATCGAACTCTAATCAACAAGGACCTCAGGAAGACTCCTTATGAGATTATGAATGAACAAAAACCTTCTATCAAATACTTTCATGTATTTGGTGCCAGATGCTTCGTGCTCAAGGATGGAGATAATCGTCGTGGTAAATTCGAGGCAAAGGCATATGAGGGTATTTTTTTAGTTATGGAAGAAGATCATACAGGGTGTATATCATTGATCAACATAAAGTAACTGAAAGTGTCAATGTTACATTTGATGACACTAAACTCCCTAGTATCCAAACTGAAGATCCTTCTGAGAAACTGAAGTTTGATGATATGTCATATTCAGAATCAGAAAATGATCAAGAACCTGAGGTTGTTGCTGGTGAAGAACCTATTAATCATGATGATACTCAAGGTAATGGTGATGGAAACATTGGCAACAATGGAGATACCACTGCTACTGACGAAGAATCATTAAGTCAACCTGGCAACAACTCAGGGGGAGATGCTGAAGGATCAACTAGTAGGACACAACATCCCAATGTATTTCAAGGTGAATCATCAAGATCAAATCTTCCAAGATAGACTGTCTGGAATAAAGCTCATCCTTTTGAGTTGATTATTGGTGATCCAGATGTTGGAGTCAGAACTAGACGTGCTACTCAAAATGAATGTCTGTTCTCAGGATTTCTTTCTGAGATGGAACCTAAGAAGATTGAAGAAGCACTGACTGATCCAGATTGGGTGATTACTATGCAAGATGAACTCAATCAGTTTGAACATCAACAAGTCTGGAAACTGGTACCTAGACCTACACACAAGAAATCTGTTGGTACTCGGTGGGTATTCAGGAATAAACTAGATGAAGATGGTGTGGTTACAAGAAACAAAGCAAGACTGGTAGCCAAAGGGTATTCTCAAGCTGAAGGCATTGATTATGATGAAACCTATGCTCCAGTGGCTAGACTTGAGGCCATCAGGATATTTCTGGCATTCGCAGCATTCTCGAACTTTAAAGTTTATCAAATGGATGTCAAGAGTGCCTTTCTGAATGGAAGTGTTGTGCATATGTTGTGTACTTGATGATTACATAAATAAAACACCTAAGTAGATTTTACTTAGTGAAATAATGTAGCACTCGACGGATAAGGATTATAGTCCCGACGGATAAATTATTATAGTACCGACAGATGATAACTTATTATCCATCGAGTGAGTAGCTTACGTAATAATGAGTCTGTAGTACATTTCTGCATACACCTTTGTATACATTTTGTAGTAGCATATAAGTCATGTTGACTTTAACTAGATATGCAGAATAGGTTGATTAATTGTACATAGATGATGTCTTGTAATTCTGCATAAATAAATTGAAGTCAAGTGCCAAAATAGCTACTGACTGATGATTAACAAAGTCATCGATGGATGATCAAATAGCTATCAACGGATGTTTAATATAGCAGTCGACGGATTATCAATGAAGCCATCAACGGATGATCATAAAGTCGACGGATGATCATGTACTCAACGGATAAAGAATTCAAATATCAGTTGACAGTGACAACTGGTCACATGCGTCGAAGTGTATGCAAATGGAATGAGGAAGCCTATTAACTGGGTAATAGAGAAAAAAGTAACAAAGCATGAGATCCGATAGTTTTTATAATGATCCTATCTTTTGACTTTGTAATCTTGGTAATATATAAACCAAGAAGTAGCAAATAGAAACCAATATCTGAGATACAAAAAGTGAGAAACATTTGTAAGTAGAATTATTAGCATTTCTCTGTATTCTCAGTAGTTCATATTTGTAAGCAGTTGTGAGCATTCTTGCACACAGAGTTCTCTCGATATAATATATATCTCTGGTGGAATTCTTTAAATCCACCAGAAAGTTTTTAAAGACTCTTGTTTTTAATTACTTATGTTTTGATTCACTTAAGTTTTTATTCCGTATTGTGTCAATAAACACAGTTATATCTATATTCACCAGAAAGTTTTTAAAGACTCTTGTTTTTAATTACTTATGTTTTGATTCACTTAAGTTTTTATTCCGCATTGTGTCAATAAACACAGTTATATCTATATTCGAGTTCGAACATTTTTATTTTAAGAAAAAGGTTCAAGAATTCCATTCAACCCCCCTTCTGTAATTCTTGCTATATTGTTAAGGGACTAACAATTGGTATCAGAGCAAGCTCTTAACTTATAAGGAGTTTAAAGATCAAAACAATTCAGCAAGATGTACAAAAAGGATGTTGGAGTCAAGATTCCTTTTCTAGATAAAGATAATTACCATCATTGGAAGGTAAAGATGCATCTTCATATGCTTTCTCAAGATGAGGCCTATGTGGACTGCATAGAAAAAGGCCCTCATGTTCCGATGAGAGCTGCAACAGGAAACGAGCCATCAGTCCCCAAGCCAAGGCATGAATGGTCTGATCCTGACATTGAACAAGTCAGGAAGGATAAAAAGGCCATGAATATTCTGTTTAATGGAGTTGATGCAGACATGTTTGACAATATTATCAACTGCAAAACTGCCAAGGAAGTTTGGGATACTATACAGATAATCTGTGATGGCACTGAGCAAGTCAGAGAAAATAAGATGCAGCTCTTCATTCAGCAATATGAGCATTTTCACAATGAGGAAAGTGAGTCACTCACTGACATTTTTAGTAGGTTTTAAAAACTACTAAATGCTCTCAAATTGTATGGAATGGTCTATCAGACTAAAGACTCTAATATGAAATTCCTTAGATCTCTTCCAAAGGAATGGAAACCAATGACAGTCTCATAAAGAAACTCACAAGATTATAAGGGGTTTACTTTGGAGAGACTGTATGGCATCCTAAAAACCTATGAGCTTGAAATAGAGCAGGATGAAAAGATGGAGAGAGGAAAGAAGAAAGGAGGATCCATTGCACTAGTTGCTGAGTTGGAAAAGGAGAAGGAAGTGAAGATGGAAGCTGTTGAATCAACTTCAAAGGTCTGTGAGAACAAGGGCAAGGGGCTTGCAGTAGAAAGTGAAGATTCATTAAGCCAAGATGACATGGAGGACATTGATGAGCACCTAACATTTCTTTCCAGGAGATTTGCCAAACTCAAGTTCAAGAAGAACTTTGGAGCAGCCAAGCCAAATAGAAACATGGTGGATAAGTCAAAATTCAAATGTTTCAAATGTGGCTTGGCAGGGCATTTTGCCAGTGAGTGTAGGAAGTCAGATTCCAGTAAGAAAAGGTTTGAGTCTGTGGATTATAAGCAAAAATATTTTGATCTACTCAAGCAAAATGAAAGGGCTTTTATTACACAAGAAAATGACTGGGCAGCAGATGGTCTGGATGAAGATGAAGATGTCAGCTATGTCAATCTAGCCCTTATGGCTAGGTCTGATGAAACAGAGACAAGTTCCTCAAGAAATCAGGGAAATAGAAAGAATCTTTGGTACTTGGATAATGGTTGTTCAAGACACATGACTGGTGATTCTACCCTGCTCACAGAGTTCAAAGAAAGAGCTGGCCCAAGTATTACTTTTGGAGATGACAGCAAGGGTTATACTGTGGGATATGGATTGATTTCAAAGGACAATGTCATCATTGAGGAGGTTGCCTTAGTGGATGGTCTCAAACACAATCTGTTGAGTATCATCCAGCTTTGTGACAAAGGCAATTCAGTAACCTTCAACTCAGAAGCCTGTGTTGTGACTAATAAAAGAAGCAACAAAGTGGTTCTCACTGGTGTGTGAAAAGGAAATGTGTACCTAGATGATTTTAACTCATCTAATGCAGAATATGTAACTTGTCTTCTCAGTAAAGCAAGTCAAGGCTATCCCATTTAAACTTCAAGACCATGAATGAGCTGGTAAAAAAAGAACTAGTAAGAGGCATTCCTCTAGTGGAGTTTTCAAAGGATGGACTGTGTGATGCCTGCCAAAAAGGGAAGCAGATTAAAGCATCATTCAGGAAGAAACTTGATTCAATAATTGAAGAGCCTTTGCAACTGCTTCACATGGATTTGTTTGGACCAGTCAATGTATTGTCCATCTCAAGGAAAAGATTTTGCCTAGTAATTGTAGATGATTTCTCAAAGTTCTCTTGGACATATTTCCTAAAGTCTAAAGATGAGGCTAGTGAAATCATCATCAATCACATAAGGCAAGTCAATAATCATCCTGATTTCAAGGTTAGAAGAATCAGGAGTGACAATGGAACTGAGTTCAAGAATTCAGTCATGAGAGCATTTTGTGAGGAAAATGGGATTCTGCATGAGTTTTCAGTAGCAAGGACTCCACAACAGAATGGAGTAGTGGAAAGGAAGAACAGATCACTTATTGAAGCTGCAAGAACAATGCTTGGAGAATCTAAACTACCTACATATTTCTGGGCTGAAGCTGTGAATACTGCATGGTACACTCATAATATTTCTCTGGTCAATCAAGCAAGATGCATGACTCCCTCTCAATGGTTCAAAAACAAGAAGCCAACTCTAAACTTTCTTCATGTCTTTGGCTGCAAATGCTATATTCTGAGAAATCAATCTGATCAAAATAGGAAGTTTGATGCTAAAGCAGATGAAGGAATTTTTGTTGGATATGCTGTTGGTAAAGCATATAAAGTCTACAATCTAAGAACAAACATTGTTGTGGAATCAATACATGTTGTGTTTGATGATAAAAAGATTGAAGGACTGAAAGATGGAGATTACCATGAGAGCCTCAAATTTGACAATATGGAGATGGTTAGTGATGACAGTGATGATGAAAGTGATCAAGAGAATGTATCTAAGGATAATACAGACAAATCTACCACCAATGAAGCACAAAACTCAACATCTGTCGAGTTGCATAATGCTTCATCTGTCGGAAGACAATCTGTGTTATCCGTCGGGAGACAACCTACTTCATCCGTCGGTACTCAAAATTCACCATCCGTCGAGTTTTCAAAAGGAGCAGGAAGTCAAGACAGATCACCTATAGAAAGTTTTCCTTTCTCAAATCAAAGATCAACAAACTCAGGGGGAGTTTCAAATTGTCAAAACTCAATCACACATTAAGACAACAATGAGGTCTCTCCATCTAGAGCTAATCTACCTCAACAAAGGAAATGGACAAAAGATCATCCCTTTGAGCTCATCATTGGTGATGTTTCTTCTAGAGTTCAAACAAGAAGAGCAACTCAGGAAGAATGTCTATACAACAGCTTTCTTTCCAAGGAAGAACCAAAGAAGGTAGAAGAAGCTTTGTTGGATCCTGATTGGATATTAGCTATGCAGGAGGAGCTAAACCAATTTGAAAGGAATAATGTGTGGAAGCTGGTACCCAAGCCTAAAAGAAAGAATCCAATAGACACCAAGTGGGTATTCAAAAATAAGATGGATGAAAATGGCATAGTTGTCAGGAACAAAGCTAGATTGGCTGCTAAAGGCTATTGTCAACAAGAAGGAATAGATTTTGATGAAACATTTGCTCCTGTTGCAAGACTGGAAGCCATCAGAATCTTCTTAGCCTCTGCAGCCCATGCCAATTTCAAGGTCTATCAAATGGATGTCAAAAGTGCTTTTCTAAAATGGAGATTTGGAGGAAGAATTATATGTCAGTCAACCTCCTGGTTTTAAAGATCCAAATTTTCCAGAACATGTCTATAATCTTTTGAAAGCACTTTATGGACTGAAGCAAGCACCTAGAGCCTGGTATGACACTTTATCAAAGTTCCTTTTGGAAAATCACTTCACAAGAGGTACTGTAGATAAAACTTTATTTTTCAGGAATGTTAATGGATCTAGTATACTTGTTCAAATTTATGTAGATGCTATTATTTTTGGCTCTACAGATGAGAAACTTTGCAAAAAGTTTTCCAAATTGATGCAAAGTAAGTATGAAATGAGTATGATGGGAGAACTAACTTACTTTCTTGGTTTACAAGTTAAGCAAGTTAGTGATGGAATATTCATTAGTCAAACAAAATATATTTTTGATCTTTTAAAGAAATTTGATCTAATGGATTGTACATCTACAAAAACTCATATGGCCACAGCAACTAAGCTTGAATTAAACACTACTGAAAAGTCTGTGGATATTTCAAGTTATAGAGGCATGGTTGGCTCACTTATGTACTTAACAGCTAGTAGGCCAGAAATAATGTTTTCTACTTGTTTATGTGCTAGATTTCAGGTTGACCCTAGAGAATCTCACTTAATAGCTATTAAGAGAATTTTCAGATATCTCAAGGGAACACCAAAACTTGGCATTTGGTACCCTAGAGATTCTGGTTTTGATCTAGCTGGTTATTCAGATGCAGATTATGCAGGTTGTAGAATTAATAGAAAGAGTACAACAGGAACCTGCCAATTTCTAGGAAACAAGCTTGTGTCCTGGTTCAGTAAAAAGCAAAATTTAGTTTCTACTTCTACAGCTGAAGCTGAATATATTGCTGCTGGCAGTTGCTGTGCACAAATTTTATGGATGAGAAATCAATTGTTGGACTATGGTTTGGAAGTTGAGAGGATTCCAATTTTCTGTGATAATACAAGTGCAATTGCCATCACTGAAAATCCAGTGCAACATTCAAGGACAAAGCACATTGATATCAAGTACCATTTCATAAGGGAACATGTAATGAATAGTACTGTGGAGCTTCATTTTTTTCCAAGTGAGAAGCAACTTGCAGATATCTTTACCAAGCCACTGGATGAATCCACCTTTTCAAGGTTGGTAAGTGAGTTAGGTATGTTTAATTACTCTTAAATCTGAGTTATTTTGCAAGTTGAAATGTAGACAGAAATTTAATTGATTTTTCAGTCCTGGATGAAATTTTGGCTAAGTCAAAATTTACATCTCTACGGATGACCCTTATCCATCGAGTTTGGTCATCCGTCGACACACAATTTGCTAATAAAAATCAATTACTTTTCTGGAATATTTTATGACTCGACGGATAACGGTTTATCCTCATCCGTCGAATTGTCTTAATCTCAGCCGTTAATTCCATGTACATTATCCATCGAGTATACTTACAGTTTGTAAGCATTACACGACGGATAATGGGTGGAATTTTTACAGTTTATTTTTAAACGGCTATTTCAGGCAATTTCTATTGGTTATTTTATTTTACCTTATTATTTTTATCAGTTATTTTTGAGATAGTATAAAAGCTTATTTCATTGCAATTGTTTTCTTTTATCATTCTCAAATTCAACTGCTCTAATTTCATTCTCTCTCAAGCACTTACTCTCCTTCTCTTCAAGCTTTTATTCTCTAAATAATGGCACCTGTTGTAAAGATTATGTCTCAAACTGGGTACATTTATGAGAAGAACAATTTCACTGCATTAGTTAACAAGGGTATTCAGCAATCGGATGACTATCACAAGATGATGGACTTTGTGAAGAATTGTAAGCTCAATTATGCCATGCTGGAATCACCCACAATCTTTTGTGAAGTTGTTGAAGAGATGTGGACCACTGCTACCTATAACTCTACTGACAAGACCATTACTCTAACCATCAAAGGTAAAGAATTCTGTATCAATAGTGATGTGATAAAAACATGTTTCAAAATTCCTGATAACAATGTAACTTCACCACACAATGACATTGATATCTTAAATATGCTTAATTCCATGCACTATGCACTTCCTACTTCTAAACTGAGTGATATTAGGAGAATGGGTCTTAGGAAGGAGTGGATTTTCTTGTGTGATGTAGTTACAAAGGTTTTCTCAGGAAAGATTAGTAATTTTGATTCAGTGAATATTTCCATGCTCAACATGCTATATATGCTAGTTACAGATAAATTTTATAATTTCAGTGACCTTGTCCTATTTGAGTTAGGCTTTAAATTAGGTGAGTTAGCTAAAAGAGGTAAGAATGTGTATTATGCTAGATTTCTTATGTTATTGGCTAACCACCTCTGTGAAGAGATTGTGCTTGAGAACCCTAACAACAAACTGGATTGTTGGGTTCAAGAGAGAAGGCTCATTGCAGATTTGAACAGGGCCAATCATCACAAGGATGTGCCAATGTTCTACTTTCCTGTAATGCAGGCACCTCAGGTAAGTGAGGTAATTTCATCCATCCCTACAACTATTCCAACCTCCATAATTTCTTTGAGTTCAGGAGAAGCTATGGAAACTGTGCCAATGACCAAACAGTTGCCTACCAAAGCTACCAAACCTACTACTGTTTCCAAATCCAAATCAAAGAAAACCCCTTCTGGTATCTCTCAAAAGATGCCAGTTGAAAAATCCACCAAAGCCAAAGAGGGGAGTGTAAAGGAGGGTAAGTTAGGTGAGGGAAGGGGTGAACATCAAATAAACCCCAAGAATAAGGTTGGAGAGTTGAGTGAATCCCAGCCTAGCCACACTGCAGTTTCCCAACAAACTGCAGTGCTTAAAAAGGATAAAAGCTCTCTTCTAGCTGCATCCTCCCAAAAGGATGTAGTTATTGAACAAAGCTCTCAACCAAGAGCACAGGCCAAAAGGGTTAGGGACACAAGCTCACCCCAAACTTATACAAGAAAGAAGAAATCTAAAACCTCTGGGGATGCACAAGATACACACACAGTGCAAACTGGTGCTAAATACACAGTCACTGCACCTTCTCAAGTTTAGTTTGATGTGGCTCCAATAAATGTGGAGTCACAGCCAAAATCTCTAGTTATAGAAGCACATCAAACACCATACTCACCAACAAATTCTCTGGATATGGATATGATAAACACATCAATTCCTGATTCCCCTTCTTTAACTCTGTTGGGGAAGCCAAAATCCAGTGCAAGTGAACATCATCTTTTAGATGATTTGTTGGCTCACTTGCCAATTCTTTCAGAAACTGTTGTGTCATCTGTGCCTAAAATTTCTTCAATCAACACATAGTCAACAATAGTTTCTCTTCCCACCTCATTCATTTCTACTCTCTCGACGGATATTGCTCATCCGTTGAGTAGTGATTGTATCCCGACGGATAAGCCTAACAACAGTTATCCATCGGATGGTAAAACCACTCACTCGATGGATATCACTCATCCGTCGAGTATCTCTGCACAACCTCAAACTTCAATTATTTCTAGTGCAGAAGATTTAGTGGTTGTACAGTCACTCTTAGGATTGAGAGAGCAGAGTGTCTTGAGTGAGAGGCTGGGTTGCTCCCAGGCAAAAGGAGAGAAAATGAGTGAAAATCTGCAATCCATTTCTTCAGGATTGGCAAAAGGGAGTGAGAGGAGTCCCACCTTAGTAGGTGAAGGTGAGGGTGGGGAGCCAGGGTGAGACCCTGATGCAACAAAGGAGAGAACATGAGAGAAAAGCAGGTACATAGGATATAAGGGTGGATCCAGCCATTGCTCATGAGTCAATGATTGTGGATGATGCAGAAAAGGAAAGACAATTTCAGCAACATTACAAAGCTGTAATTGATAACATTTCCTTGGATGCTGACACTTTTACTCATCCTGTGTCAGCCTATCAACTGTTGGCTGCTCAGGGAAATGAGGAGGTAGAGAAGACTTTAAATCTAGTACATACTTCAGAATCTCTACAAAGGGATAAAGCTGCTGTCAATTTAATGCCTTCTACAACTGGTGAGCCATCTGAAGAATTTGGAGTAAATTCTAATGATGATGACTCTGTTTCATTTGATGGAAGCATGAACTTAGGGGGAGATGAAGGCCCAAGTTCCATTCCAGATCTACCTGAATGGGCATTGACAAAGGAGTCTACACCAGGACCATTCAATGTATCCTTAGTCAAACAAATCATGTCTATCCAAAAGGCCATTCAGAACACCTCAAATGCTGGTACCAAGGCTATTCTTCAAGCCCACCTAGATTCTCTATATCTCATGAAGCTACAACAATTAAGACAAAATCTAAGTGTGGATGAACTCAAAAAGGATATAGCTGACTTGAAGACCTATAATTCTGAGAAGCTGGATTCAATAATGCCCTATGGTACCATGCAGGATCTACTCCTGAGACTGAGAAGAGAATCTGATGCTGAAAAGAAGCTGGCCAAATTGGAAGACAAAGTTGAAGTAATTGAAAACTCTGTGGCCACTATTCTTCAAAATCAACAGTCTCAGACCAGTCTTCTAATGCAACTGGCTAAAGCACAAGGCTTGACTCCTCAACTTGATGATAACAAAAAGGGGGAGAAAGGACCAAGTGAGGGGGAGAAACTTCAGATACAAATCAATAAAGTAATTGTGCCTTCAATTACTGTCTCAAAGCCACCAGTTGCAGATGATATATATCTGATTCAAGCAGCATCAGCTAACTTGAAAGTTGCTGAGAAAGAACAGTTGAGTTTGGTCAACTGGAAGAAGATTGATGAGGAGATACAGAAAAAGTTTGAACTTGTCAAGGAGCCAGTTAAGTCATCCATCCATCACTCTCAAGTCAAGCAAATTAATGTGAATGAGATGAGCATGAACTATCTGGAAAGAGGACAATCTTCCTGCATCAAGTCTCCAAAGGCTGAAATGATTCTTAAACCAAGGGCAAACTACTCAAAATCATCCTTGAAGAACCCCTTGGACACTGTATATGAGACACCCAAGCCTAATGAGAAGAAGCTTCTGTCAAGATCAATTGTCTTCTATAAAGATCCAGCTGATTCAGTTTCTAAAAGGAGGATTGCTAAGATTTTCAGAAATGGGAAAGAAATTTGTGTGGTGGCTGGATACCCTCAATTTGCTCAAGCAAAGAAAGAAGAAAAAGCTAGATTGAAGCATGAGAAGAAGTAGGTTGCTCCGGATGCTAAAAAGGCTAAACAAAAGAGAGAGCAGATTGCTATCTTGGCCAAGCTACATGCTGTAAATTCATCACAACAAATTCCCTCTCAACCATCTGAAGCAACTGAATCAGGAAAGCAAGTTGAAGAACAGAAGAAATCTCTAAGAAAGAAGCAATTGGCTAAAAGAACTAAAAGGAAACTGGATATTGTTGACAAGGAATTCGAAGATCAATTTCCTAAGGAATCAACACCAGCTATAACTCTAGCATCAAAGCCCTCTGTGGTATTTGAAGACATAAAGGTGGTGGATCCCTACATGAGTATTCATGGTGAACCTATTGTGCCCAAGGATGAGCCAATAGAATGGGAGAACATACCAATTCCAGACTTCAATCTACCAATCCTTAGCAAGCCAAAAAGGACAAAGTCAAGAGCAGTCAAGAAAGTGAAGCTGTCACCTCTAAAATCCAAGTTTGTAGTTAAATCTCAGCCCAAAGTCAATAAGGGAGACTACTTGTACTTGTGTGACATCAAAGAATTTTCTGATCTAAACCTCTATCTGGATGAACTAGATGAAGTAAGAAGTATTGATACATACAGGAACCTACCTGAAAGGTTAGTGTTCAAGTACAAAGGAAGAAAAGAGATTCAATGGCCACTTCACAGGATTCTTTAAGAGAGCCAAGCTGTACTGATTAAAGTTTATTCATCCTTCAAGAAAAACGTTGGGTTCAATATCACTGAAAAAAGACTAGTATTGAAGAAGATTGAAGAACTAAGGAGTGTTAGAGCTAAAGATGCACTCCCAAAGACTCTTATCATCCCATACACAGGGAGAAGAGTGCATCTAAGGCCCTACTGGCTGATGGAGTTCATAGATGATAAAGGGGTGAGAAGATTCTTCAGATTAGAAGACCAATTGAGCATCTCCAGCAATGAGACTCTCTTGGAAATGCAAGAAAAGATAAATCTCTCAGAATCTGATGAACTGAAATTCCATAGGTAGCTCCAAAATCAGATTGATGAAAACAACAGAAAGCTTGGAAGAAGATCTAGACCCTCAAGAAACTAGAAAAATTTGCTCAGGCTAGAGGAGCATCTTGAAAATGACTGTGAGCTAAACTTTGTACATTTTGATTAATTGAAGCACTTTTCAGTATTATCTACTTTTACTTAAAGCTGTATGTTTAGGGTGTTTTGTCATCATCAAGTATCTCTTAATTTATGGCTACAATTCCAGTAGACATAAATTGGGGGAGATTGTTGTGCATATGTTGTGTACTTGATGATTACATAAACAAAAAACCTAAGTAGATTTTACTTAGTGAAATAATGTAGCACTCGACGGATAAGGATTATAGTCCCGACGGATAAATCATTATATTCCCGACGGATGATAACTTATTATCCATCGAGTGAGTAGCTTATGTAATAATGAGTCTGTAGCACATTTCTGCATACACCTTTGTATACATTCTGTAGTAGCATATAAGTCATGTTGACTTTAACTAGATATGCATAATAGGTTGATTAATTGTACATAGATGATGTCTTGTAATTCTGCATAGATGAATTGAAGTCAAGTGCCAAAATAGCTACCGACGGATGATTAACAAAGCCATCGACGAATGATCAAATAGCTATCAACGGATGTTTAATATAGCAGTCGACGGATTATCAATGAAGCCATCAACAGATATTCATAAAGTTGACGGATGATCATGTACTCAACGGATAAAGAATTCAAATATCAGTTGACAGTGACAACTGGTCACATGCGTCGAATTGTATGCAAATGGAATGAGGAAGCCTATTAACTGGGTAATAGAGAACAAAGTAACAAAGCATTAGACTCGATAGTTTTTATAATGATCCTGTCTTTTGACTTTGTAATCTTGGTAATATATAAACCAAGAAGTAGCAAATAGAAACCAATATCTGAGATACAAAAAGTGAGAAATATTTGTAAGCAGAATTATTAGCATTTCTCTGTATTCTGAGTAGTTCATATTTGTAAGCAGCTGTGAGCATTCTTGCACACAGAGTTCTCTCGATATAATATATATCTCTGGTGGAATTGTTTAAATCCACCAGAAAGTTTTTAAAGACTCTTGTTTTTAATTACTTTTGTTTTGATTCACTTAAGTTTTTATTCCGCATTGTGCCAATCAACACACTTATATCTATATTTGAGTTCTAACATTTTTATTTTAAGAAGAAGGTTCAAGAATTCCATTCAATCCCCCTTCTGTAATTCTTGCTATATTGTTAAGGGACTAACATGAAGGTTGGATGAAGAGGTATATGTAGAGCAACCTCCCGATTTTGAAGATCCAGATCATTTTGATTTTGTCTACTTTCTTTTTAAGGCTATCTATGGTCTCAAACAGTCTCCGATAAAATGGTATGACACTCTTTCTGAATTTCTAATTGAAAATGGCTTTACTAGAGGTGTCATAGACAAAAATCTCTTTTCTAAAAAATATAAGAATGATACTTTATTAGTCCAAGTCTATGTGGATGATATAATATTTGGGTCTACTAATGATAGTCTCTGTAAGAGATTTGCTAAGTTAATGCACAGCAAATTTGAAATGAGCATGATGGGAGAGATGAAGTTCTTTCTTAGATTACAAGTAAATCAAAGGTTAGATGGAATATTTATTTGTCAATCCAAGTATCTCAAGGAACTCCTCAAAAAGTACAATCTAGAGGATTCTGCATCAGCAAGGACTCCGTCATCTACAGTTGTCAAGCTTGAACCATGTGAAAACTCCATTAAGGTAGACATCACAAGCTACAGAGGTATGATTGGCTCATTACTCTATCTTACTGCAAGTAGACCAAATATTATGTATGCTACATGCTTATGTGCAAGGTTCCAAGCGGATCCTTGAGATATTCATCTCGTTGTTGTTAAACGAATCTTGAGATATCTTAAGGGAACACCAAATCTAGGTATTTGGTACCCTAAAGAATCTGGTTTTAACCTTGTTGGATATACATATTCAGATTACGCAGGGAGTGTTGTTGATAGGAAAAGCACCTCAGGGAGTTGTCAATTCCTAGGTAGCAGACTAGTCTCATGGTACAGCAAGAAACAACAAACAGTTTCCAACTCAACGACCGAGGCTGAATATATTGTTGCTGGAAGCTGTTGTGCTCAGATCTTGTGGATTAGGAACCAGCTACGGGACTATGGCTCTGTATTGAACAAAATCCCTATTCTATGTGACAATACAAGTGCAATAGCTATCACCAACAACCATGTGCAGCACACAAGGACCAAGCACATTGACATCATGTATCATTTTATTAGATAGCATGCCATGAATGGTACTGTTGAACTATTTTTTGTTCCAACAGAAGAACAAATAGCAGATATTTTCACTAAACCACTTGATGAATCCACATTTACCAGATTAGTTGGTAAATTAGGTATGTTGAAATGCTTTAGTGATTAAACTAGTTAATATCTGAGATCTGTTCTTGAATGAATTTACAAATGAATTTTTCATGAATGAAAAATTCATTTGCAAATTTATTTTATCATATTTACCATATTTCATGCTTAATTCTATATAATTGTTATTATCTTATCTTATTTATTTATTCTACTTGTTAATTTTAATATCTCAAAATATTTTATTTTCTCTAAAAATATTTTTCTATGAATTTTATTTGCTAAAATTTAACATAAATCTATTTTTGGACGAAAATATAATTATTTCTGAATATTTTAACTTTGTAAATATTTTCTGTAACTTGTAAATTCTGTTTATATTTGTTTTATAACTGCAATGACAATCGGCAAGACTTTTGCAATTGTCCTGCTGAAAGTCATTTCAGTGTAACTGTGCTTATTTTAATTATTCAGTACAGTTTTATACTGGCATGACAATCGGTATGACAATCAATTATCATGCCAGTTATAAAACTTATATTATATATTTCTATATTTATTTTTTGTACTAGAATGACAATCGGTATGACAATCCGATTGTCTTTCTGGTTTATTTATTTTATATTCCTAGTTTTGCCCAGTATAACTATCGGTATGACAATCGGTATGACAATCCCAGTTATACTACTTAATCTTTTTTTTGTTATTTTGTTTAGTAATTTTTTTGTTATCTCTCCTGTTAGTGTTTCTTCCTCCCAAACCGCTGCCTCTCTCTCTGTTCAATCAATCGCCATCTCTTACCTTCCTGCTCGAGTTTTTACTCAGCAAACCAAACTTCACTTCTGATATATATACATACGTGTGTATACATACAGAAGTGCTGCCCGTATTATTAAAAAGAGGGGGAGTTTATCATTTCGTTTAATTGAAATTGGGTGTCTTTTTGTTACTTTTTTCTCCTAAACCCAATTCAGTTTTTTTCGGGTATTGTGTTTAGTGTTTGCTTCCTCTGTTATTACAGTGTGTTTGTGGGACTAAAAATCAACAAGACACAATTTTTTAAATTTTTTGGATTTAATTGAATTAATTCGAATTATTAATTAATTTTTAATTCGAATTTTCTTAATTTCATTCTTAAAATTTTGAAAGTGCATGTTTTATTGAACCTTTTTAATGGCTCTCAATTTCCAATTTGTCTCACATAATCATGTTGGTTATTTTAATCCAGAAAAGTGTGATGTGGAAAAATTTAAGCCGTGGATTAGATTTTTAAATGACCATTCGATTGTTAGCTCTGCTATTAAATCAAATGTGCTATTAAATGTCGATCTGCTTAGACTGATTTGCACAACCTCTACTATGGCAGCTGATTCTAAATCTTTTTCATTCACCGTGGCAAACACACAGTATGTAGTTGATGAAACAGTCATCAATTGAGCGTTAAATTTTCCAATGGACAATTTCTGTAATTTTCCCTCTGACAATGAGATTTCAAATTTTTTCCATGCCATTCACTATCAGGGGGTGATTAACTTAACCAAACTGTCTAAATCCAATTTGGTTTCTGAATGGGATATTTTCTTCGATACACTTTCCAAATTGTTTGCCAACTGCACTAAATCCAACTTTCATAACATCACTTCCACTCTGCAGTATATTGGTCTTGCGGTTGTTTTCAATCAAAGGATCAATTTTGGCAAACTACTTTTACCCATTCTTATGAGATGTCTCACTGCAGCTTTGCGTGATCATTCTACGAATCGCAGGGTTTTATGCTACTATGCTCGTTTTCTTATGCTATTAGCAGAACATCTTCTCTCGCCTGAGCATAAGGCTCTTTTTGCTAACTCATCAGTAGCTGAACCCCCTCCGGTAAGCAAAAATATTTACACACGCCAAGACACAACCTTCAAATTCATGCAAGTTCCAGTACTTGTATCTGCTTTCATGGCCACTTTCATTCCTTTACCAATTTTCAATCTTCCCGGTCATGAACAACAAGCTCAACCTCCAGTGGTTCAAGCCACCCAGGCACAAACATCTGATGCTCTTCCACTGCAGGTAATAATTCCTCACTCTCAAATTATTCCTACTTCTGTTGAAAGACCCCCAGTGGTTGATAGGGCTGACCATGAAGTTGTAAAACCGCAGCTTCAATCCCAGGTCATAGAGCCAAACACAGAGTCACAACCTATAACGGTCCGTGTATTTTCGAATTATTTAAATATGTGATTATTATGGAAATTATTAGATAAAACATGTGTATTGGTTTTTACCGCCATGCGTAGTTTGATTATTATCTAGGTGTAATTTATGATGAATCGGATTGTTCGCGTGATTAATTAAGGAATTATATTGAATTGTTTCACTTTTAAAAGTGGATTTAGTGCAAATTTATTTGCATAAATATTTGAAATATCTCTAAAATTGTTTTTATGATTTTAAAATTACAATAATTATTTTTAGGATTTTATAAAATTGAGAAATCAATATTTTATTAATTATTTATCTTTAAATGATTTTCTGAATGCTTTTAATTGTAAAATCCATATTTAATTCTAGAATTCTTCAAAAATTATGAAACTCATATTTATTTAAGTTTGGAATATTCTGAGAATTTTAAAATTAGTTTGGAAATTTTCGGGATTAATTTCACATGCTCGTTGTTTCGCTTCATTGATAAAAGCTAATATAAAGTGCATTTTAAAAATCGTTTTAAAAATTCCAAAATTCATGTTTTTATTAAATTCGGGATATTTGTACCATTTTAAGACTATTTTCATGATTTTCTGAATCTGTTTTAAGTACACCTCGGTTCGTTACTTGTGAAATACGGGTATAAATTACGTTTCAGAAATTATTTTAAAATTACGAAATTTATGTTTTTGTAAACTTCGGGATATTTATGACATTTTAAGATTGTTTTCATAATTTTCTAAAATTGTTTCGCGTGCACCTTTGTCCGTTAGTTTTGAATTTCAGGACTAACCGGGTCTCGGAATCTTCAATATACGTATTTACATTACAGGAATTGTACTACTAGTTGTACTACAATATGTACTACAGTGATTGTACAGCATATAAAAAAAATAGCAAAACCACAGCACAAATACACGAACACAGTCCCTGTTCGTTAGTTGGACTCTCTCTTTCGGGTTCTAATCCCTCGGGTCAGAATTTTCTTTCCAATGATTTCTTTGTATCCTTCATCTGATTCCTTCCCATGGCTGGTCCCTGAGATTTGCGCCGCTGGCCTCCTCTTCCGGCAAGGTTGTATGTATATATATGCCGCGTATATCTATATATGTGCGTGCATATGTTGACTGCGTGGGTGTGTTGATTGTGCCTATTTTACTCCGTCTGGTAGCCATGGCTGCTGCCGCCTCCTCGGGTTTCCGGTGAGGCATGGTGGTGCTTTGGTGCCGCATGTATATGCGAGTCCCCTGTGTTGTACTCTGTTGCTTTTCGTTGTCCTAATTTCGTTTGTTGTGACTTGGTTCAAGTGTGTTTGATTAATTCGAACATTTTTTTTAGTGTCTGAATGGTGATTGCGAATTATTAGTGCAATAATTCGATGATGATTAGTCGGGAAATTATTCTAATTATTCGAGGATTAATCGGTAGAATTTGCGTTGGAGACCCGAACTTAATCGGGTACCCACGAATTTTATCGCCGTCGGCGATGAGCCTCGGTGAGCCGACGGTGGACTATGATGTTTATTCTGAGTCCTAATATTTTAAAATAAATAAATTAGTTCATAAGATTATCTTTGAAAACGAGAATTTAACTTTACATTAAAGTCGAGTACGTAAATTAGTTGACGAATTGTGATTGGATTGATTGTTGAATTGAACTGGTGGTTGGAATTGTAATTTCGAAATTGATTATTGTTGGTTTGACGTCGATTGATGCGACGGGTAGTCCGATAAATAAAGGGGACGCTGCCCGATTTACGGGAAAATCAAACTATGGAAATACGGGAACGTATCCGAGGATTATCAGGGCGTTAAGCGAGTATAAGTAAATACATATACGCATATTTTATACAGAACCTGATTGTATGTTGTGTTGTATGTTTTGACCAAAACACAGTAACCCTAATTTCATAAAATGACGAGTATACGTATTTTCTGAAAATGAACATTAGATCGATTTCGAGAATGTGAACCCTAATTGTTTTCTGTATTATTCTAATATGAATAATTATGAGTCAGGTTTGAATATCGTTGGGTAAGAATTAGTATCGAGGATTTGTCAAGCATACCTAGACGTCTAACGTAGGGTATTTCAACCCTGTAGGTTATAGTCGGGAACCTGAAGGTGGACGATGGACTAAAGATAATATAATGGTCAGTCGATGAGATCAGTAGAGTTTTAACAGAAAGACCTGAGTGTCGAAGTCGAATCCAACGAGATCTAGTGGTTGGACGTTAAAGCCTGAGCAGCAGAGTCGGCTCAGAGTTGATCAGTAATAGTTGTAAAGCCTTGTAAGGCAAGTATTTCTGAACTTTTCTTCAAGATATATTACCAATGTTTTCAAACTGTTTCATAACATGTCGTTAATTATCAAAATAACTCTTGTTTTATATTGCAAGTGTTTTAAGCTATTAAACCTTGAACCCTGATTTTCTTGATCTCGAGCCGTAAGCCTTATCCTTTGTAAAATATCCTTTGTTGATCCTCAGATACAAACCACACAAATATGATACTACTTTCCAAATGTATAACTACCAAACACAAATCACTGAAATAAAATTGTTTGAAAACACATAAACTTTTATACTTCAACCATTATTTAAAACCTCAAAGAACTATACCTTGAAAAACTATTATTTGTCTAATACGTGATCCACTTACAGGTTGAAAACTGTTTCTCGTACATACCTTGATATACCCTTATGATACTCATGAAACGTATTATGCTTTTGTACAAATGCTTTATCAATGTGGATTATGATCTTGCTTATTGAATTACATTGTTTATTACACTGAATTGTTTTAGAATTGGATAGTTTTCTTATGTAGACCAGATTCGTGGTAAGACCAGATTTGTGGTCGAATTAGGCCAATGTGTGCCTTGGATCCAGTAATTAGAGGAGTGATGTGTGCTTGCTCGGGGTTAGTGCGTGACTGATCAGCAGCCTAACCTTGGTTTTTAAAACTTAAAATGAATATCCAATTCTAATGACTAGTTAAAAAAGAAACTTGATTCCTCGGAATCATCTCATTTGATTATTGTTTAACCTCAGTTATCGTCATTGTGACTTGCTGAGCTAGTTAGCTCACCCTTGCGATTATTTTATATATTTTACAGTTAAAAAGAATATGGATGATAGTAAAGTTCCCCAGTCCAAAGTGTGGGCTAAGGTTCCAGTTGAGTTGGATCGAGCTGGCAAAGGCTTCATGCGGTAGAGAGTTAGTCAGATTGTAAGAATGATTTTATTCCAATTATAAGTTAAACTAGTTGGGATTTGGTATATTGTAATAAAGGTTAAGATTGTGGCTTGTTTTCATTCTTTAACCTGTTGCGGTCCGTGGTTTTATGAAGCAGGGTCATTATAAATAATAGTTCTTATACAGGTAAATATATTGTGTTTGTATTGTGGACCCCAAACTTCTGACCCGGGTTTGGAGGGCGCCACAGGTTGGTATCAGAGCTACATGTTATAAGTCACTGAAACAAGCCTAGATTGTCGGTACTGGGTAGAGGGTTAGGATTAGGAAATAGAAAGCTAAGACATCGTAAGGATGAGTGCGACTACATAGTAGGTCTCCGGCACGATTCGTATTGCGATCCGAGATTTTTAACTTGCGAAGTGATTCCCAGACAACGGCAATGGCAAATCTTGATTTCCTGTGTCATTTGATCATTTGGAGCTTTCCATTCGAGGATCGTCATCTTCTCCCAGATTGGATTTGCACCTTGTTCCTCCACCAGCGTTAATGGTATTATCTTCTGTTATAACAGTTGTACTTCTTCAAGCTATTCAACACTAATTTTCCACCTCTTGATACGAGATTACCTATTCAAGAACCTCTATCTGTTTATTCTTATTTCACTGGACATTCGGCTGTGAGTGTAATAACCCCAATTTTTGGAAAATTTTGAAACCCTTATGAATAGTGTTTTTGCTGAATGAGAAAACTTTTCATGCCACGCTATGTAGGGGTTCTGTTATTGATCTTATGGGATATTATTAGTACTCTATGGAGTATATAAGTGTATGTAAAGATCGTCAGAATCCAATTCCGAACACTTTGGTTTTTCCCGGAAATCCACAATATACGGAGAGAATTGAGTATAAGGTAACAGGATAAAAAGGATTTAAATTAAAGGATTATAAAAGAGGATCATAGAAGGAATATAATATATTGAGAAAGGTTAAGGGAACCTAAGTAATAAGATCCCGGGTATGATCCTTCAAACGATAAAACGAGAACGAAAGTTAAGCGAACCGTATAGCAGATCAACGGTCATTAGGCAAACGATTAGGAAGTTAATCAAAGGGATTAATGGGAATGATGTCATCCAACCAATAGAAAGAAGACAAGGAAGGAAGGATGACATCATGAGGATGAGGTAAGCATGACATAGGAAGGAAGGAGGTGTGGTTGAATAAGAACCACACAAATTCAAGGGCAAGGTAGTAATTTGCTAAATCAAAAACAAAAACCAAGCCAACCAAGCTAGCAAAATCATTTCATCAAAAATCAAAATCAACCAAGGCCTTGTTCTTCACTTTGCTCTCGGCTTTTACACATTTTAAAGGGTAGATTTTTCAAAAATCAAGATCCAAGCATCCTTAATTGGTAAGAAAATTCCCTAATCATCTTCATGCTTAGTTATGGCTATATCATGAGTTTAAGCCATTAATTCTTTCTCTAACTTCTTCATTTAACCAATGAAGAAGACAATGAATAGTGTTTTCAAGATTTTTAACTTGAAGTTTGTCTTGTTTTCTTGAAGATCCAAGCTTTCCTAAGGCTTCTCAAAGTTTCTTAAGGCTTCTTAGCTCTACCCACCACTCCAAGGAAGGTATACCATTTCCAAACCCTAGGTTCATATATATTATAAGGTGATTTTGATGAGTAGGATGTTATGGTATCTTGTTGTTATGATTAGAGTTTGAGATTTGGAATGGTAGTGAAATGAAATGGTAATTTTGTGGTTTTGATTTAAAGAAACTTAAGTATGATTAAAGTTAGGTTTAAGCATATGTATGAATGATTAAAAGTGAATTGGTTGGGATTGTTATGATGTGATAAGGATGGATGTTTGTTGTGTGTTGGATTTGAGGATGGTTTGGGTTGATTGTGGATGGTTTAAAAAATGGGAAATCGCGTAAACATAGCCGTCATAACGTCCGATTTTCTTTGGACTGTTTTTGTGCATAGCATTAGGACCCGAGAACCCCCTGCTAGATTGTGACCACTGCCATGTTTAGATAGCTCATGTTACGAGCTTCGTTTTGATATGTAGTTCGTTCGATTCCGATTTACGGTTTAGGAGAAACGACCGTTTCAGGTAACGGCGTTTCACGAACGAAACTTTTTCCCTCGCCTTACTTTGAAATGTAGGTTAAAGACCAAAAAGGGTTAATTAATGCATGAAACATTTATGGTAAGTGTTTTAGGCAGTTGGTAAGTCACTCGCGAAGGAATCGCTTTAAAACTCGTAAAGGTTAAATTATTAAAAATGGTGGAGCCGAGGGTACCCGAGTGACTTAAGCGAATCAGTGAGCGCAAAACAAGCGTTAGAGTCTAAGTTAGTTAAAGTATAGATTTACAAGTGACTTTGGTTTAATTCCAACTTACTTGTTGTTTATAGGTTACCAGACTCGTCCCGAGCCATTCGTAACCCCCAGTCGCTCAGGCAAGTATTCTATCCGTTATACTGTTGTTGTGATGAATACACTTGTATATGCATTATCTTGCGATAGATGCATGTTGGTTATTTAGCAAACTCTTGCGATATATTGTAGCATGTGATATGGTATATATGCATGCCTGTTTCATATTCTTGAAATATATATCTGTTGGTTCAGTTGATAATACCTATGCTAGAGGATAGCGGTATCTTGCATATACCCTTAGTATAGGGACCCAAAGGTGAAAATATTTTCTAAAACCGGGAGTCGAGGATCCCGAGTAATCTTGTATATATGGATATGGATATATATATATATATATATATTTATATATATATATATGGTTATAGTTTTCCAAACTATTAATCGAATAAGGTTTATTCGATAACTTTAAACTTTATTTTATTATTGAATATTATTTGAATATTCATTTGAGGATGTATGACTCCTTTATTTTATTTAATGAATATTATTTATAATATTCATTCGAGGTGTTATAACTCAGCTTATTTTATTTATTGAATATTATTTGAATATTCATTTGAGGATGTATGACTCCTTTATTTTATTTAATGAATATTATTTATAATATTCATTCGAGGTATTTTGACTCAGCTTATTTTATTTATTGAATATTATTTGAATATTCATTTGAGGATCTACGACTCCGATTATTTGCTGAAATATATTCTTTATTTTATTAAAGAATAAGGTGTAAATAATCAAACTTATTTTCGATTATTCAAATAAAGATAATACTTTCATATAAGTATATCTTTGGTTATTTAATACTCGTTTCAAGTATAAATTTTAATACTTCTACTTCAATTATTTTTTTATAAAGATTATTCTTTATGGGAATATTATTTAATTAATAATATTCAGATATTTTCTAATATTCTGGGGACTGATTTACTTCATTAAATCAGCTTTACTCCAAACACTCTTTAAAGTGTTTTCGAGTCTTCAAAGTGATTTTTAAAAGTCAGAGCGGATCCCAAAACTCATTTTTATATTTAAGATCTTCCTTTTTAAGGGGATTTAAATACTCGCTCAAAACCTGGGGAATCCGGCTCTGTGGTGTATTTTATATTCGCAACAAGGTTGCAGATTTGGTAAATGAATTGATTACTTGCCCAACGTTCGGGAAGTAAGCCCCTCTCATTGAGTCGGCATAAGCGACAGGCCGGGGTACGGTCTATTATTGTGTAAGTGGCTCAGTGGGAGTCCATCAAATGCATAAGTGGCTGAGTGGCAGTCCAGCATAGGTCTTAATTATGACCAGGGTGATGACCAGTGGGGAATTCGTCCATCTACTAGTAGAAAAGGTTACTTATTGGTATCTTTGCCTGATCAGCGAGATATCGGGTTTATGCCAAAATTCTTTTCCTTTCCAAAATTCATTGGATGTTTCAAACTCTGTTCATACTTTGCATAACAGAGATTCCAGGAAATGTTTAAAGGGATATATATATGTGGATATATATATATCGGGACTAAATAAAGTATCTCATAACTTTTTCATTCAATAATATTTCAAAGATTGAATCTATTCAAGTCTTATCTTGTGGTCTCATCAGTGGGATGAACTTTTGAAACTGATTATAACTTGAATGGTGGTAGTTCAAGTAGTATTGGGAAAGATATAAGTATATTGGGGTATTTGGTAACCTCATCTTTTAAACTTATATCTAATTAATAATTGTCTTATGAATGACAAAGATTTTCAGAAAAACGTTGAGACAAGGTTAGATATATGAGATCACCTTGCAACGATATTTTTATACAGTTATACCCTGGGATTTTGTGTATATTATGCATGGAAGAGGACTTCCATTACTTTGAAAAGTATATATGTATATATATATACTGAATATTTTGCGACTTCATCGCATTAAGTTATCAACTTGGTTCACTTCTTTTGACCAAGACTTTCATGAGTATTATGAGTAGACTCATATATTGTTAATCATTATACATATTATTTTGGTGGGCTTGCTGCTCACCCTTGCTTTCTTCTTTCATCACACAACATCAGATAGACAAGATGAACCGGACCAAGCTCCCGATTCGCAAGAGGTTAGAAATCGTTCGGCAGTCTTCTGGAAGCGTTAATGCTGCTGTAGCTGAGGTAGGAACTACCAATAGGCTAGGCCTTCAACTTTTGATGTACCAGACTTATGTATAATATGAATTGTAGTAATGGCAAATAAAATGTAAATCTATTCAGAAA
The DNA here is from genome assembly GCF_009905375.1 of Apium graveolens. Classification (NCBI taxonomy): domain Eukaryota; kingdom Viridiplantae; phylum Streptophyta; class Magnoliopsida; order Apiales; family Apiaceae; genus Apium; species Apium graveolens. The sequence continues at coordinate 66,303,864 of NC_133657.1, forward strand.
ACCTTTTAAGGTGTATTGGCAGATAATTGTGGAATATAATTACTTGTGGTTATATTTTTTTTATGTTCATCTCTGAGACTATAACGGGTTGTGGTGTGTGTTAGTGTGGGGTCACAGCATAAGGTTATTTTTATTAAGTAAGTGAAGTGGTATTGTGGAATGAAAGACCGTGACGACCCGGATCCCCGACCCCGGATCTGGGGGTGTTACAGAAATGGTATCAGAGCCAAGCGTTATAAACCTCAGAGATGATGGGACGTTAAGATAATAAGTTCACTAAGATAATAAGAACTCTTGCCAAGTTCATAGTCGGGCTACCTAACGTAGCACTGACAGTTAAAACCCTTATGGGAACCCTTATAGGTATCGTGATAGTAACATAGTTTGTTCTCGTATAGGGCAGCGGGGCACCAAACCTTGAGGTTCAGGAGCATCAGCATGAGGATGTTTTATTACAAGTTGGAGATCAAATTATGAATCCGATGGAGTACCCTAATGAGGGACCGGATGAGGTTCAGCTAGAGAATGCTGCGGTTGAGGATGTTATCCCGGAAAGGATTGTGGCTGAGGAGGATCTCATGGAGGATCCTGATGAGAATGAAGAGAGGACCGTTGAGGAACAGATGACCGTAGTCAGGGCGACTACCAGAGCAAGAATGGCCGCGAGGGTGGCCCTAGAGAATGAAGAGTTACCAAGGGCACAAAAGTTAATGAGGGCAGAAGGAGTGGGGCCTTCCACGACCCCAATTATACCAGTATCAGACCCTCTTCCAGAGGCTCCTGTAGACCTCCATGAGGTTCCACCAATTCCTGTTCCCTCCCCTGTACAGAGCCCAGCACATACTGAGGAAATGCCACCTTTATCCCCTGCACCATTGTCACCTGATACCGTGCTTGGTTATCCATTTGGATCTCCTGGGTCTGCACCACCTGTTCCCCATGGACTGCTAGATGCTACCACTCAGGCTTCTCTTATCGCTGATTATCATATGACTTTGGGTGGCCTGTCAGAGGCCCGGAATGTTAGGAGTGATCTGTTGGATCGACTTACTGCACCAAGGATTGAGGGTGGGATACTTCCGGCAGGATTAGCGTATAGCATGGAAAGGATTGAGGCTACCACCCGTGTTACAGCTAGAGGCCATCTTGAGGGTCAGGTTGATCCAGCTCTACTTGCGACTATCTTAGACCTCATCACCTCTGTGATGGAACAGGTTAGGGATGTTGTGCGTGCTCGCACCTCTTAATCCATGGTAGTGTGCAAGGCCAGAGCAATCAAACAAGGGTCTCATGTAGCACCGCTTTTGGATGATTAGCCTAAGTTATGAATGATTAGTATTAATGACGAGATGACTATTTATGGTAGTACTTTTGGGATAGGAGCGATAAGTTCATATGATGTAATCCTCTTTAATATGTTCAGTTGTTGTACCCTCGAACAAATGGTTATGTATATATTCGTTAATTTCAGTTCAGATCAGTTTGATTGTGATAAATCACATTGTTAATTGCTCTATTAACACTTAAGAGAGTGTCATGAAGTTTATCGAACTTAAGAATTCATAATTTGCAATCGTGCAAGGACTAAACGAGGGGAAGACTTAAGCAAAGTAAGTAAGACAAATATCCAGAGACTCTCAAAATTTTCCAAGTAATATGCCCCACAAGGAATAAGGTTAGAGCAAACCCTGAATGTGATAGTCAGGGAGGACGCCATCAAGAGATAAAGAACCCGGAAAATAAAGTGGAAAATGAAGATTTTAAATTAAAAGATGACTCCAATTATGGGGAGTAGGAAGAAACGTTAGACTGAGGAAACAAAAGTCGAGTAAGGAAAGGAGACCCGAGACGGTACCCCTATATGGCAATTCATGGACCTGTCTAAAAAGAACTTAGACTATTATCCCCAACCACCACCCTGAGGAAGCAATGCGGTGAGAAATTCTTTCAGGACCTTTAAGTCGCTAAGTTCTCAGAGTTCCAAGGAACAAGCTGACCCAGTCGAGGCAAGAGCCTGGCTAAAGGAAATATAGGAATCATTCGAGATTCTGAATGATTGACGAATCACAAAAGAGTGTTTTTGTCACTTACCCTCCTAAGGGAGAGACCACCCGCTGGTGAAAGACCAAGAAAGGCATGGAGCCAGAGATTATAATAAACTGATTAAAGTTTAGTCAATTGTTTTCGGGAAGGTAATTCCCAAGGTTATGGAGATAGTGTAAAAGCTTTAGAGCCAGAACAAAGGCGGACGAGTATGATGAATTATGAATCTAAGTTGTAAAAAGTTGTCAAGATTCGTTCTGAGGGCACGAATCCAGAATGACGGGATATTTGAAATCAATGCTTATGTTGTGTTTGTTCATGAAATAATGATAAGAGAAAGAAAAATAATAAGAAACTGAAGTGGAAAGGAATATAAAGGCAATAGAGTTTGAGGTATGATAAGGGAGTTGGGTATAAGGAAACCCTAAAGACTCATAGCAATAGATATAGAAAAGTATGCATTCGTAAGGATGAGGGTGATTCACCATGAGTTAAAGTTGATGGTGGAAGGCATAAGAGATATATATAGTTTACCCCCTGTAAGTTGGGGGGATTTGAGGAAACCTTGAGATAGTTTGAAGGATAAATAATGAGACGCGGATAGACTGAGGAGACAAGGAAGTAAGAAATTAGGAAAATTGGATGAAGGAAGTGACCTTCAAGAATGAGAAGTGTAAGACCGGTGGCTTGATACCCAGAAAGGGAGACGCCAGGTATGAGAGATATCCCAACATTGAGGTGACTGTTGAGATAAACAACAAAAGTAAATAAGGAATTATTAAGAAGAAGTTCATGTTGAACACGACCAATATCTTCCAGAACATCCTTGTTATCGTTACCAAATTAGGCAAGACAAGCGGATAACCGTTGTTATCTTTTGGAGGCCATATTTATTAACCTCATTTGAATACAGATGTTATTGTGAAATTAGGCATTTACTATCGAGGTGGGAATGATTGAATAAGATACCCATATCAGGGATATATGACCTTATTTATCCATGGAAGGATGCAGGTACCTTTTAAAGGTGGAATTAAGGATAGAACATCGGTAACTTAAAATGAATCCTAGGGGAATGCATAAAGGTTGGCATTTCACCCTTAATAGGGATAGTATGAGTTTTGACAGTATGAATTGGAAAGGGTTAAGGTAGTAACAACCTTTAAGGATCAATGGAGAAATTTTTTTCAGAAGTATATAGACTATGATTCTGGTATTAGTAAATGGTATTTTGATATGCCCTGTATCTAGGAAATACAGGAAGAACGATTGAAGGATAACCTTAGAGGTTTACAAGGAGAAAGGTAATATTCAAAATTCTCAAGAATAAAAATGTTGATAAAGGAAATATGACGTAATTATAATGTTGCCAAGTGGGGCACGTGTTAAACCACGAGAAAGTATGGATCGAACCAGTAATGGTCGAAATTGTTCAGGGCAATTAGGGCCTAGGATAAAAGATGTTCTAAGTATGATTGAGAGTCAGTCGTGACAGTGATTAACCTCTAAAGACTGAGGCAATAACTTATGGAAAAATGGTGATTTTTTTTTTACTCATCAGATATTAAGGAAAACATCTTCACTCAAGCAGTGATCGGAAATAAGGTAGAAAATTTATTTGGAGGTGGTTAAAAAGACATTGACTGTAAGGAAATTTTACTATCAGGAAAGGCCAAAGAGGTGGCCGACACTTTAAAGGTAAGTGGATAATTATAGGCGCGTGTGCCAAAAGAATACAGTGATGATGGTTAGAAATGTGAAGGTTGAATTATGGTTTGGAAGATTGACATTCCTTCTGATGACGGTGCAATACCCAACCGTAATAGTAGTAGGTAAAGGTTTAATTCGTGTAATCGCCATGAACGGGCTATCTATCTTAGAAGGTCCTATCTTGAGAATAATCCAGGACCATATTTCAAAAAGGACTACACGAACCTTTAAGTTAAGTCTTCTATTGAAGGCATATGATTAAGAATGGTATTAACCCGCTATCGGTGCTTTGATTGAAACTCTTCTGCAATTTTATATGCTTCATGTCATGTATGTATGTCAGGATCAGGAGTGTTCTTCATGAATCAGGAGTGGTGATTATGTTACCTCCTTAGAATGATTTGATACGACATGGATAGACTCCGTATGGTTAGCTATTAAGACTTCATGGAAAATGAATGACTACAGTAGGTCAGTGGTGGACCGTAGTAAGGCAGCAATGATTCTGCGAGTAATGAGCTGATTACAACCGTGAGAGTTGTATTGGAATGGGTGTTGAGATTGAGTACCACTAATCGGGTCGTGGTAGTGTATAAGTTATCATTGATAGACTAATTAAGTAGAGTATCTACCTAGTGAATTATTATTCTTTCTTATCAATAGAGAGTCGTATTATTATACGAGGAAGGTTGCGGTGCAAGCATAGAATTCAAGTAACGATGATGTCTAGAATGAGATCCCAGATTCGATTTTCGATGTCGAGGGAGTTCCAAAGGTAATTGTGTATAAGCTCGAGGAAGAGCATGGGTCCATAGAATGATGGACGGGATAGCGAAAATATTTAGGCACGTGAAATGTGATGCTATAACACTTGATGTTGATATAAATACATATATGTTTTGTTCTTCTATGACAAACCTCTATAGTTCAGAGGTAGATTCCAAGCCAGATATTTTATGGCAATAAAATTTTTATGAATATACAATTCTCTTCAATTCGTTCTTTTCTCTTCTTTCATTTCATATAAACTGAGAAGAACAACCCTTCCAAAAGGGGAGGTATTGCCGAATGACTATCTATCTGTGTGATAGAAGCCTAGTAGGATACCATCTATTGTTTAATTGCTTGTCAAGTACTAAAGGCTGGCCACCTTCTGTACTAACTATGCGATATAACAAGTGTTCATGATCATAGTGATCTCTCAACAAATTCCTTTAATTCTATTTGATTGATCAAATTTTGGAAAATAGAAACAGCTGAAAAAGGAGTAATAAAGTTGTGGTAGTATTCGGAATGGAAACACATTCGTGATACTAAGGTTGGCATGGTTATTAAAAGGTTATAGAACGCTAACGAGCAAAAGTATAACCAGTATAATATTAGGAACGGAAGGTAGTAGCGATTACGAACTGGAAAAGAATGGGTATTGAGAAGTAAAAGCTTTAATGTTAAAAGCTATAATGAGGGTCTGTGCAATAGACTTGAAAGAAATTAGAATGATCACTTAACACGGATTGAGTTTTCTTACGACAATAGATCATATGTCAGTATTGAGATATCGCCGTATGAGATCCTTGAGGGAAGACAATGTCGATCTCCCTTATGTTAGGATGAAGTTGTAGAGCGCAAGATGCTCGGACCCGCAGTAGTCCCAAGGACCAAGGATATGATAGATCTAATCAGAGGACGGCTGGTAGTAGCCCAAGATGGACATGATAAGTATGTTGATTTGACATGAAAGGATAAAGAGTATGAAATAGGGGACCTAGTAATGTTATAGGTATCCCTTGGAAAGGATTGATGAGGTTCGGAAAGAAAGGAAAGCTAAGTCTACAATTTGTTGGACCCTTGGATATATTAAGACGTTTGGGAAGTTAGCATATGAGCTAGCCTTAACCCAGAACCTGTAGCAAGTTCGTAACGTGTTTCACGTATCAATGTTAAGGAAGTGTAATTTAGATGCCAGATAAATAGAGGCATATGAGCGCATAGATATGCAACCCGACGTAACCTATATGGAGCAACCAGGAAGGGTTACAGAGTGAAAAGGAACAAGTGCTTAGGAGAAGGGTTATCAAACTAGGCAGAGTTTGGTGGTAGGACCACAATGTGGAGAATTGACTTGAGAGTTAGAAAGTGCAATACTAAGGAAGGTATCCCTATTCATTTTCTATCTGATTCCGGGACGGAATCCTTTTAAGGAGGGGAGACTGTAATAACCCCAATTTTTGGAAAATTTTGAAACCCTTATGAATAGTGTTTTTGCTGAATGAGAAAACTTTTCATGCCACGCTATGTAGGGGTTCTGTTATTGATCTTATGGGATATTATTAGTACTCTATGGAGTATATAAGTGTATGTAAAGATCGTCAGAATCCAATTCCGAACACTTTGGTTTTTCCCGGAAATCCACAATATACGGAGAGAATTGAGTATAAGGTAACAGGATAAAAAGGATTTAAATTAAAGGATTATAAAAGAGGATCATAGAAGGAATATAATATATTGAGAAAGGTTAAGGGAACCTAAGTAATAAGATCCCGGGTATGATCCTTCAAACGATAAAACGAGAACGAAAGTTAAGCGAACCGTATAGCAGATCAGCGGTCATTAGGCAAACGATTAGGAAGTTAATCAAAGGGATTAATGGGAATGATGTCATCCAACCAATAGAAAGAAGACAAGGAAGGAAGGATGACATCATGAGGATGAGGTAAGCATGACATAGGAAGGAAGGAGGTGTGGTTGAATAAGAACCACACAAATTCAAGGGCAAGGTAGTAATTTGCTAAATCAAAAACAAAAACCAAGCCAACCAAGCTAGCAAAATCATTTCATCAAAAATCAAAATCAACCAAGGCCTTGTTCTTCACTTTGCTCTCGGCTTTTACACATTTTAAAGGGTAGATTTTTCAAAAATCAAGATCCAAGCATCCTTAATTGGTAAGAAAATTCCCTAATCATCTTCATGCTTAGTTATGGCTATATCATGAGTTTAAGCCATTAATTCTTTCTCTAACTTCTTCATTTAACCAATGAAGAAGACAATGAATAGTGTTTTCAAGATTTTTAACTTGAAGTTTGTCTTGTTTTCTTGAAGATCCAAGCTTTCCTAAGGCTTCTCAAAGTTTCTTAAGGCTTCTTAGCTCTACCCACCACTCCAAGGAAGGTATACCATTTCCAAACCCTAGGTTCATATATATTATAAGGTGATTTTGATGAGTAGGATGTTATGGTATCTTGTTGTTATGATTAGAGTTTGAGATTTGGAATGGTAGTGAAATGAAATGGTAATTTTGTGGTTTTGATTTAAAGAAACTTAAGTATGATTAAAGTTAGGTTTAAGCATATGTATGAATGATTAAAAGTGAATTGGTTGGGATTGTTATGATGTGATAAGGATGGATGTTTGTTGTGTGTTGGATTTGAGGATGGTTTGGGTTGATTGTGGATGGTTTAAAAAATGGGAAATCGCGTAAACATAGCCGTCGTAACGTCCGATTTTCTTTGGACTGTTTTTGTGCATAGCATTAGGACCCGAGAACCCCCTGCTAGATTGTGACCACTGCCATGTTTAGATAGCTCATGTTACGAGCTTCGTTTTGATATGTAGTTTGTTCGATTCCGATTTACGGTTTAGGAGAAACGACCGTTTCAGGTAACGGCGTTTCACGAACGAAACTTTTTCCCTCGCCTTACTTTGAAATGTAGGTTAAAGACCAAAAAGGGTTAATTAATGCATGAAACATTTATGGTAAGTGTTTTAGGCAGTTGGTAAGTCACTCGCGAAGGAATCGCTTTAAAACTCGTAAAGGTTAAATTATTAAAAATGGTGGAGCCGAGGGTACCCGAGTGACTTAAGCGAATCAGTGAGCGCAAAACAAGCGTTAGAGTCTAAGTTAGTTAAAGTATAGATTTACAAGTGACTTTGGTTTAATTCCAACTTACTTGTTGTTTATAGGTTACCAGACTCGTCCCGAGCCATTCGTAACCCCCAGTCGCTCAGGCAAGTATTCTATCCGTTATACTGTTGTTGTGATGAATACACTTGTATATGCATTATCTTGCGATAGATGCATGTTGGTTATTTAGCAAACTCTTGCGATATATTGTAGCATGTGATATGGTATATATGCATGCCTGTTTCATATTCTTGAAATATATATCTGTTGGTTCAGTTGATAATACCTATGCTAGAGGATAGCGGTATCTTGCATATACCCTTAGTATAGGGACCCAAAGGTGAAAATATTTTCTAAAACCGGGAGTCGAGGATCCCGAGTAATCTTGTATATATGGATATGGATATATATATATATATATATATATTTATATATATATATATGGTTATAGTTTTCCAAACTATTAATCGAATAAGGTTTATTCGATAACTTTAAACTTTATTTTATTATTGAATATTATTTGAATATTCATTTGAGGATGTATGACTCCTTTATTTTATTTAATGAATATTATTTATAATATTCATTCGAGGTGTTATAACTCAGCTTATTTTATTTATTGAATATTATTTGAATATTCATTTGAGGATGTATGACTCCTTTATTTTATTTAATGAATATTATTTATAATATTCATTCGAGGTATTTTGACTCAGCTTATTTTATTTATTGAATATTATTTGAATATTCATTTGAGGATCTACGACTCCGATTATTTGCTGAAATATATTCTTTATTTTATTAAAGAATAAGGTGTAAATAATCAAACTTATTTTCGATTATTCAAATAAAGATAATACTTTCATATAAGTATATCTTTGGTTATTTAATACTCGTTTCAAGTATAAATTTTAATACTTCTACTTCAATTATTTTTTTATAAAGATTATTCTTTATGGGAATATTATTTAATTAATAATATTCAGATATTTTCTAATATTCTGGGGACTGATTTACTTCATTAAATCAGCTTTACTCCAAACACTCTTTAAAGTGTTTTCGAGTCTTCAAAGTGATTTTTAAAAGTCAGAGCGGATCCCAAAACTCATTTTTATATTTAAGATCTTCCTTTTTAAGGGGATTTAAATACTCGCTCAAAACCTGGGGAATCCGGCTCTGTGGTGTATTTTATATTCGCAACAAGGTTGCAGATTTGGTAAATGAATTGATTACTTGCCCAACGTTCGGGAAGTAAGCCCCTCTCATTGAGTCGGCATAAGCGACAGGCCGGGGTACGGTCTATTATTGTGTAAGTGGCTCAGTGGGAGTCCATCAAATGCATAAGTGGCTGAGTGGCAGTCCAGCATAGGTCTTAATTATGACCAGGGTGATGACCAGTGGGGAATTCGTCCATCTACTAGTAGAAAAGGTTACTTATTGGTATCTTTGCCTGATCAGCGAGATATCGGGTTTATGCCAAAATTCTTTTCCTTTCCAAAATTCATTGGATGTTTCAAACTCTGTTCATACTTTGCATAACAGAGATTCCAGGAAATGTTTAAAGGGATATATATATGTGGATATATATATATCGGGACTAAATAAAGTATCTCATAACTTTTTCATTCAATAATATTTCAAAGATTGAATCTATTCAAGTCTTATCTTGTGGTCTCATCAGTGGGATGAACTTTTGAAACTGATTATAACTTGAATGGTGGTAGTTCAAGTAGTATTGGGAAAGATATAAGTATATTGGGGTATTTGGTAACCTCATCTTTTAAACTTATATCTAATTAATAATTGTCTTATGAATGACAAAGATTTTCAGAAAAACGTTGAGACAAGGTTAGATATATGAGATCACCTTGCAACGATATTTTTATACAGTTATACCCTGGGATTTTGTGTATATTATGCATGGAAGAGGACTTCCATTACTTTGAAAAGTATATATGTATATATATATACTGAATATTTTGCGACTTCATCGCATTAAGTTATCAACTTGGTTCACTTCTTTTGACCAAGACTTTCATGAGTATTATGAGTAGACTCATATATTGTTAATCATTATACATATTATTTTGGTGGGCTTGCTGCTCACCCTTGCTTTCTTCTTTCATCACACAACATCAGATAGACAAGATGAACCGGACCAAGCTCCCGATTCGCAAGAGGTTAGAAATCGTTCGGCAGTCTTCTGGAAGCGTTAATGCTGCTGTAGCTGAGGTAGGAACTACCAATAGGCTAGGCCTTCAACTTTTGATGTACCAGACTTATGTATAATATGAATTGTAGTAATGGCAAATAAAATGTAAATCTATTCAGAAAACCTTTTAAGGTGTATTGGCAGATAATTGTGGAATATAATTACTTGTGGTTATATTTTTTTTATGTTCATCTCTGAGACTATAACGGGTTGTGGTGTGTGTTAGTGTGGGGTCACAGCATAAGGTTATTTTTATTAAGTAAGTGAAGTGGTATTGTGGAATGAAAGACCGTGACGACCCGGATCCCCGACCCCGGATCTGGGGGTGTTACAGTGAGTGTATCTCTTTAGTTTACCCTACATCCTGTTCTATACCCCCAGTTTAGAACTTGTCTTCGGAAGCGATTGTACCTACGAGGATGGATTCGAGAGCTACAGTAAATGGTGAGCGCTTGAGTTATAAATAAAGGTGAGACGAAGTTTAGAGAAGAGATTTATGTGTTTCAGAGGATAGCTGTTATCGGTTTAAAAGGAGCCCTTAGTGACTAAGCCACCCGTGAATAATTATGGGATGAACTAGATGAATTTTGAAAGAATAAGAGAGAAAAGTATAAACCTGGAATTTTTGTGAAATTAAATGATGATGATATGATAAATGCGATATGTAGAAGTAATGTGATGTGATACGAGCAAACTTTGTTCGATGAAATAGACTTATTGACTATTGGATAGCATGTTCTACTTAACTACTGCAATAATAATGTCGGGAGTATCACCAGTATAGGAGCCTTGAAGTGAAGCTACGAATAAGATAATGTGCGACAACAATTAAAGTTTCGTCGATTAAGGAAGGTAAGTGGACACGATGAAGAAGAAAAGGTAGATTGAAGCGAATGGACCTTTATATGATCGATCCATTAATTTGGTACCTTGTTATAGGTCGGAAGGACAACAACCAACTCATATAGTAAGGACAACCAGATTTGTGACTTTCAAAATTTTTAAATAAGTTTTTGAAAAAGATTTTTCCTTATAAAATTTCCAACAGTTTTTTTTTAAAAATAAGTTTTAAATATTGGTTGTCAAGTTACTATTTGAGTTTCTTATTTGTTAGAAAGCCCGGATCACCTGGAAGGATGCTGTTTCAGACTTAGTATTGCTAATTCCAAGAACAAAGTAACCCGTGATTATGAAGAAGCTGATTATTTCTATCGGTAAGGTGTAAATGTTGTTTGACAAGGTTAATAACAGAATTCGTGTACGGAGTGATTATTCATCGAGTTGCAGAGACCATTAAAGTTTAAAAGAATTTATCGATTTAAGAAGAGCCTGGGCGTGATCGAAGGAGATTGGAAAGATTTCCAGACTCTCCTAAAAGAAGAGTATTATTAATAAAAAGATTGTTATGTTGAATAATTTGTGATTAAAATGAGGAAATTCTAAGTTATCTGGTAGGAACGCCATTATGATCAAATTGTTAAAGTATTATCCGTGTGGGTGCGATATTAAAGACGCAAGACGTGACAAGTAGGAATCTACTATAATGCTTAAATTACAAAAGCATTTCAATATACCCTTTTAAAGTTGTTATATGATGCAATCGAAATGTGATCAAACAAGCTCGAAAGATGAATACAAGTGAAATGAGGATGGTGACCAAGGGTATCGTTCTAATTTTCAATATTACAGCGTATATTCCTTCTCAATTCCTAAAAATGTATGAACTTCTTTTCTCAAATAATCTCTTTTCTATGATATCGAAAAGGAGGATATTCCATTCCTTTCAAATTTATTTGCTTTCCTCAAGTTTTGCTTCCTGATTGGGATAAACAGTGTTATGGTGAGACACTTTGTCAGAATGACGAAGAGTCGGGTGGGACGTCACCTAATCATGTGCTGTATGCCATATGTTATGAAAGACTGGCCATCTTAAGTACCAATGTGGCTGTCTCATTCATATTCAAATCCTTGTTTCGTCTTTCTTTCTAACTCTAATTTTTGTTGAATTTTGAATCCTTCTAGTCGTTTTGTTGTACTGTCGTTCTTTACAAAAGGTTTTCAAGCAGAAATCAACGTATTCTTAATCAAGCGGATGAAGTTCCATCTACCTCTTATGTATGAAAAGGAAACACGGGCACATGACGAGGATTGCAAATCACTGGCCCCAGTAAAGGATCCACTAAGAGTCAAGGGAATCTACTCTAATGAGGAATACGTCTTCAAGAACGAGAAACTATGATGACATAGATGATTAGGGTGAATACCTTATGTGTTAAAGTATTAAAGGAGGTGAGAGAAACTTAATTATTTATCTCTCAAAGTTTTGTTGATAAGATAAATTACTTTGTTGAATTGATAAGATTGTAATTAAAGGACTAGCAAGTCAAGAACGTGTAATTGTTAAATAAGTGAGTACCAATGGTGAAATCGAGATTTTTGGCAATAAGTGATGCGGAATTGATATCATGGAAGATAAGAGGATTTGATATTATTCTAAGAAATGGATTGACTACTAAAGTGTGATGACCAGACAGACCTTCGTGATGAAAAGATAATTCTGAGGATGCCAAATGAGAAGATGAGGAGGTTCAGAAGATGAAAGAAGGTAAAGAATTTATTAATGATGATTATGATGATCAATATATGAGCATTATGGTGATTACGGGATACATAAATGTCAGAAGTAAACAAAATTTGAAGATTTAATAGCAATTAAGGAATTTCAAGATATGTTTTAGATGAGTTATCAACATTTCTTCCCGATAGAGAAAGGAAGCTCGTGATTGACTTAACGCCTGAGACGAAGCCAGTGACTACGGCCTTACCCAAAATGGCACCAGTTAAAATAAGGAAGTTAGCAAAGTAGACGCAAGAGATATTTGAAGAAGAAGCGATTAGACCCAGCATATCCTATAAGGAGCACCAGTACTAATTGTTAATAAGAAAATGGAAGTATGAGATTATGCGTCGACTAGTGAAAACTTAACAAGTTTAGTATCAAGAGCAAGTATCTACTACCTCGACCCAATAATTTGTTCGATCAATTGCAAGAAGCAAAGTACTTTTATAAGATTGATTTAAGACTTGTTATTTCACCAATTGAAGATTAAACCTATGGATATAGATAATTTTCAGAACCAAGTACTGTTCTCATATTGTCATTTAGATTAACCAATATACTAGTGATATTTGAACTTGATGGACAGAATCTTTAAGAAATATCAGGAGAAGCTGTAGTTGTAATACTTAAAGTCAACGGAGGACTAGGCAAAGCATTTAGTGATGATTGGAAAGTTAGAGAAGAAAGAAGTTGTATGAAGTATAGTTTTTAGTATAAACAGTCCATGTGGAAAAGATCAAAAAGGGATTCAGTAGAAATTAAAGTTACGATGAATGAAAAAAAACCAGAACCACCAACAAAAGTAAGAAGTGTTATCATAAGCCGGTTACTATCAAGAATTTGTGCAAGATTTCTTGGAAGTTGCCATATCTTGAACAAAGCTAACCAGGAAAAAATAAGAAGTTTATATGAAGTAGAGAAGGGTGAACAAAGTTTTACGGAGTTAAATGAAAGAATGGTTACATCACCTGCTTTATCATTTTGAAAATATCAAGGAGATTTGATAGTCATAGTGATGCTTCTCATAAGGAAGTAGGATGTGTGTTGATGCAGCACAACAAAGTTATTGTATATGCACCCCGACAACCGAAACCTTATGAGCAGAAGTATCCTATTCATAATTGGGACTAACAGTAATAATATTTCTTTTGAAAGATTGAGAAACATGATATGTATGGAGAAAGGTGTAAGATCTATACGGACCATAAGAGTTGAAGTATGTATTCACGAGGAAAAGGAAAAATGGTGACAAGCGATAGGCAAAAAGGAGAGAACGAACATAGAGTCTGCACCAGAAGAATTGACTATGGAATTTTGGAAGTTGGAATTGGAAGCTAAAGGTTATAATCCAAAAGGAGAAAGGATGGATATTATGACGAGATGTCAAGAGAGGATAATGGATCACGATATTAACAGTTAGTAAGAGGAAATTTATGCGCCCAGGAAAATGATCATGATATTTCCAGATTTTCTTCCAGCACTTGGATGCTACAAGTAGAAGAATTAAGAATTGAGATCTCACAGGAAAATTCACAACATTAAGTATTTAAGTTATTGAATAGATGCCAAAATATATGGAAATCTAAAGAAAAATAGTAATAACCAGGTATACGAAGCGAATTTCAAAATAGATTGGGAAGTGTTGGACACGCCAAAGAATTAAGGCGGAGTATCGGAAGCCTAATGAACAAGGAAGACCAAGAAGTGGTTTTACAACAAGCGAATCGTAAAATGTATCAATGATATTGTTGAAGAAAATAAATAAAATTATGAGATTATGTACTGATTAGCGGGAGTTCAACAAAACAACGAATAAGAATAAGTGACCGCTATAAAGAATTGACTACCTATGAGACCTAATTCAAGAGATGTGATATGTATCAAGGATTAACTTAAGATCCGACCTGAGAACATATCAGAGATTATGATTAAAGTGAGTTAAGAGCATTGCAAGCTCTGGTGATATTATGTGAAATAACAAGTGTACCAGGTGGCTATAAGGAATTAAGGAATTTGGTGTATAAGGAGTACTTGGATAAGCAAACTGTATTTATTGATAACATCCTCAGCTACTCAAGGAATAAGAAAGCCTGCGTGGGATGCCTAAGAGTTTTTCTCCAAAGATCAGAAGGAAAGCAACTATACGTTGAGTTTTCAAGAATGAAATTTTGACTAAAGTTAACAAAAGATTTTGAATTAATCCATTAACAACTATCTAAGCAAAGCCGTATGGTAGCAGATGCCTTATGCTGACAGAAAGGGATTGAATGTAATTAAGACCACCGAGGAGTTAATAGACGAATTGGAAAGAGTGGAATCTGAAATTCAAATACTTAGAGATGATAATACGTGAATACATGAGATTACTTTTCAGCCTTAACTAATGAAAAGGAGTAAGAAATATTTAAATGTTTGGAAACCAAGTTGAAAACGAGCACCGCCTATCATCCTTAAATGAAGAGTCAAAGTACGGAAGTGGTTCAGCAACTGTAAGATATGTTGAGAGGATGAGTCTTAAAGAAACACCGGAATTATCATTTATCAGTGATGTCAGCTTTGGAATGCCATTTTACTAAGCTTCATATAAATGCAAGTGTAGGTCCCCATTTCTATTAAAATAAAGTGGGAGAAAGAAAGTTATCAAATTCTAAGTTAAATCGGCACACTAAGAGCGTAGTGATATTGATTGAAGCAGCTTGGAGTAGACAAAGAAAGAAGGCGAAATTGTATCGAGAGAGAATATGAATATAGAAATAGGACCGGTAGTGCTAATACAAGTTTTATCTTGAAAGAGACTGCATAAGTCTAAGTAGAAGGAACATGTCAAGTCCTAAAACTAGTGAACTATTCGAAGTATTGATAAATATAGATGAAGTTATTCATGAGTTGACGTTACCGTCACAACAATGTGCACATATAGTGTGTTTAGCCTGTTAATATTAAAGCGTTAAGTATTTGATTTTAATTAAGTGAGTGATTAGGAGCCATTGGGCTCTTGTCCAAGTTTGTTTTGTACATAGTGATCGATCTAAATTCTTGATCGTGAAAAGCAAGTCATTGAAAAATGAGTGTATAACTATAGTAAGTACGTTTGAAATCCTCGAGTAGAAGAGTCTACTTGGAACTAGAGTCAGATATGCTTGAAAAATATCCTCACTTGTGTAACTAGACCAGATTCTGAGGACAGAATCTTTTTAAGGGGGGAAGGATATAACGATCCGTGTATTTTCGAATTATTTAAATATGTGATTATTATGGAAATTATTAGAGAAAATATGTGTATTGGTTTTTACCGCCATGTTTTATTTGATTATTATCAAGGTGTGATTTATGATGAATCGGATTATTCGCGTGATTAATTAAGGAATTATATTAAATTGTTTTACTTTTAAAAGTGGATTTAGTACAAATTTATTTGCATAAATATTTGAAATATCTCTAAAATTGTTTTTATGATTTTACAATTACAATAATTATTTTTAGGATTTTATAAAAAAATCAATATTTTATTAATTATTTATCTTTAAATGATTTTCTGAATGATTTTAATTATAAAATCCATATTTAATTCTAGAATTCTTCAAAAATTATGAAACTCATATTTATTTAAGTTTGGAATATTCTGAGAATTTTAAAAATTATTTTGGAAATTTTCGGGATTAATTTCACAGGCTCGTTGTTTCGCTTCATTGATAAAAGCGAATATAAAGTGCATTTTAAAAATTCCAAAATTTATGTTTTTATTAAATTCAGGATATTTGTAACATTTTAAGACTATTTTCATGATTTTCTGAATCTGTTTTAAGTACACATCGGTTCGTTAAATGTGAAATACGGGTATAAATTACGTTTCAGAAATTATTTTAAAATTACGAAATTTATGTTTTTGTAAACTTCGGGATATTTATGACAGTTTAAGATTGTTTTCATAATTTTCTAAAATTGTTTCACGTGCACCTTTGTCCGTTAGTTTTGAATTTCAGGACTAACCAGGTCTTGGAATCTTCAATATACGTATTTAAATTACAAGAATTGTACTACTGGTTGTACTATAATGTGTACTGCAGTGATTGTACATCATATAAAAAAATAGGAAAACCACAGCACAAATACACGAACACAGTCCCTGTTCGTTAGTTGGACTCTCTCTTTCGGGTTTTAATCCCCCGGGTCAGAATTTTCTTTCACATAATTTCTTTGTATCCTTCATCTGATTCCTTCCCATGGCTGGTCCCTGAGATTTGCGCTGCTGGCCTCCTTTTCCGGCAAGGTTGTATGTATATATATGCCGCGTATATCTATATATGTGCGTGCGTATGTTGACTGCGTGGGTGTGTTGATTGTGCCTGTTTTACTCCGTCTGGTAGCCATGGCTACTACCGCCTCCTCGGGTTTCCGGTGAGGCGTGGTGGTGCTTTGGTGCCGCATGTATATGCGAGTCCCCTGTGTTGTAATCTGTTGCTTTCCGTTGTCCTAATTCCGTTTGTTGTGACTTGGTTCAAGTGTGTTTGATTAATTCGAACATTTTTTTTAGTGTCTGAATGGTGATTGCAAATTATTAGTGCAATTATTCAATGATGATTAGTCGGGAAATTATTCTAATTATTCGAGGATTAATCGGTAGAATTTGCGTTGGAGACCCGAACTTAATCGGGCGAATTTTATCGCCATCGGCGATGAGCCTCGGTGAGCCGACGGTGGACTATGATGTTTATTCTGAGTCCTAATATTTTAAAATAAATAAATTAGTTCGTAAGATTATAGTTGAAAATGAGAATTTAACTTTACATTAAAGTCGAGTACGTAAATTAGTTGACGAATTGTGATTGGATTGATTGTTGAATTGAACTGGTGGTTGGAATTGTAATTACGAAATTGATTATTGTTGGTTTGACGTCGATTGATATTTCGACGGGTAGTCCGATAAATAAAGGGGACGCTGCCCGATTTACGGGAAAATCAAACTACGGAAATACGGGAATGTATCCGAGGATTATCGGGGCGTTAAGCGAGTATAAGTAAATACATATACGCATATTTTATACAGAACCTGATTATATGTTGTGTTGTATGTTTTGACCAAAACACAGTAACCCTAATTTCATAAAATGACGAGTATACGTATTTTCTGAAAATGAACATTAGATCGATTTCGAGAATGTGAACCCTAATTGTTTTCTGTATTATTCTAATATGAATAATTACGAGTCAGGTTTGAATATCGTTGGGTAAGAATTAGTATCGAGGATATGTCAAGCATACCTAGACGTCTAACGTAGGGTATTTCAACCCTGTAGTTTATAGTCGGGAACCTGAAGGTGGACGATGGACTAAAGATAATCTAATGGTCAGTCGATGAGCTCAGTAGAGTTTTAACAGAAAGACCTGAGTGTCGAAGTCGAATCCAACGAGATCTAGTGGTTGGACGTTAAGGCCTGAGTAGCAGAGTCGGCTCAGAGTTGATCAGTAATAGTTGTAAAGCCTTGTAAGGCAAGTATTTCTGAACTTTTCTTCAAGATATATTACCAATGTTTTCGAACTATTTCATAACATGTCGTTAATTATCAAAATAACTCCTGTTTTATATTGCAAGTGTTTTAAACTATTAAACCTTGAACCCTGATTTTCTTGATCTCGAGTCGTAAGCCTTATCCTTTGTAAAACATCCTTTGTTGATCCTCAGATTCAAACCACACAAATATGATACTACTTTCCAAATGTATAACTACCAAACACAAAACACTGAAACAAAATTATTTGAAAACACAGAAACTTTTATACTTCAACCATTATTTAAAACCTCAAAGAACTATACCTTGAAAAACTATTATTTGTCTAATACCTGTTCCATTTACAGGTTGAAAACCGTTTCTCGTACATACCTTGATATACCCTTATGATACTCATAAAATGCATTATGCTTTTGTACAAATGCTTTATCAATGTGGATTATGATCTTGCTTAGTGAATTACATTGTTTATTACACTGAATTGTTTTAGAATTGGATAGTTTTCTTATGTAGACCAGATTCGTGGTCAGACCAGATTCATGGTCGAATTAGGCCAATGTGTGCCTTGGATCCAGTAATTAGAGCAGTGCTGTGTGCTTGCTCGGGGTTAGTGCGTGACTGATCAGCAGCCTAACCTTGGTTTTTAAAACTTAAAATGAATATCCAATTCTAATGACTAGTTAAAAAAAGAAACTTGATTCCTCAGAATCATCTCATTTGATTATTGTTTAACCTCAGTTATCGTTATTGTGACTTGCTGAGCTAGTTAGCTCACCCTTGCGATTCTTTTATATATTTTACAGTTAAAAAGAATATAGATGATAGTAAAGTTCCCCGGTCCAAAGTGCGGGCTAAGGTTCCAGTTGAGTTGGATCGAGCTGGCAATGGCTTCATGCGGTAGAGAGTTAGTTAGATTGTAAGAATGATTTTATTCCAATTGTAAGTTAAACTAGTTGGGATTTGGTACATTGTAATAAAGGTTAAGATTGTGGCTTGTTTTCATACTTTAACCTGTTGCGGTCCGTGGTTTTATGAAGCAGGGTCATTATAAATAATAGTTCTTATACAGGTAAATATATTGTGTTTGTGTTGTGGACCCCAAACTTCTGACCCGGGTTTGGAAGGCGCCACACAACCTGTCTCAAACTCTCCCCCACTGTCAAAAATGTTACCGAGAAGGTTAGTAGGAAGTAGTGTGTTTTTGGATGTGAATGAACCCTCAGCTCTGCCTCCTCCTAAGAAAAGAAGAACATTTACTGAGGCATCTGAAAGCCCATCCTTGTCCTCCCAACAGGACATGGACTTTGAAATGGCCAATGAACAGTTACTAGAGACATTCTCTCAACAGGATGAATCGATTAAAATTCGCCATAGGGCCATGGAATCTTGTACTGAGTCAAGCACATTTCCATTACTCACAATGGAAGTATACATACCAATATATGATACTCAGGACACAGACAGAGGAGTGCACATTGAGTCGGTTACAGTGCCTGCCATAGTTACGGGAGAAGAGCAGTCACATACTTCAGAGGGTAAATCTGAATCTCAGCCACCTCTAATAGAGTCATTTTCTCCCCTCCCAGATCCAACACCTCTGGCTCCCTCACGGGATTCTCCACTCGCAGATTTATCTGGAGAAAGTGGAGGGTAACTCGGTCGATCTATCCCTGAATCAATTCAGACATCTATTTTACATGAAAAGATAGATTTGACTGAGGATCGGGACTCGTGAATTCCCATTGCACCACCACTGACCTCTCTTGAAGAGGCTAGGGTGATTTCAATTGCAGTTACAGAAGACCAGCAACAAGATGGCTCCTCACAAGCTATTATATTGAGAGAAACACAAGCACATGAGATGAGTGAACCAAACACAAGAGATATTCAGGTGAGCGCACACACAGACACAAACACTGAAAACCTGTTAGCTCAGATTGCTACTCTGAAAGAACAACTTGCTAAAAGTCAGGCTGAGGCTCAAACATTCAAAGCACAAGTGGTTGAACGGTCTTCTTCTTCCATCTCTATCAACAATCAGCTGGCATTCATCAGGAATGATATCTCCGATTTGAAGACCACTGTGATACCAAAGCTTAATTCCATTTAGGATTCTCTGACTTTATCAGCCGAAGATATTGCAAACTTCTGCTCTATCCATACTAGAATGAATTCTCTTGAAGACCTGGTTGAAATGAATCACTCACTGGACTCTTCCAGATTCCTGAAGATAGAAAAGGGCATGGAACATCTCAATGAAGGGATGAAGCACTTGTATTTCATGATAAAAAATTCTCACTGCCCTAATGAAGAGCAAAGGACTTTCTTTGAAGGGTCGTCTGGTGGAGGCTCGGGCTCTGGAGGTAATGGAGGTCATGAAGGGTCTAAAGGAAAATATGTAGAGGATTCCTCAACTAAGGGGGAGAAGCAAGGGAGAAGTACAAAAGGAAAAGAAAAAGATTCTTCTGCTGGAGAGACAAGGAAGGCTGATGATGTCTACTATAGTGGAGAACAAGATGACTTCGATATTTTTTATGTTCCCACTGAACTAGTCTTGGAAGATAAAGCTGGTATCTTTGAAGCAGAGGAGGAGAGTAATTTTGAAGAATGGGAAGAGGAAGCTCAAGTGGATCCTGTTTTTAAGAAAGAGTTCCAGCAGCAGTAGTCAGAGTTGAAGAGAAAAGAAGCTGAACTTAAAAAGATATCCCAGATCATTGACATGAGGAAAGACATCCAAAGAACAGAAAGTCTTCAAAAACAACGTCTTCATGACATTAAAGCTAAAGAAAGGAGAAGAGATATCAAGCTGAAGATTGGTGTTAAATGGGATGAAGCAAGAAGAGTTCTTGATATACCTCAACTGAGTACAAACAATGATAGGGAGTTTCTTCATCTTCTCGACAGGCTGGAAATTTCTAGTCCAAACAATGACGTGTACATGAATGCTATCAAGACTGAAATCTCAAGGATCTCAGCTGCTTTAGACAGATCACTAAATGAAATGAGCATATTTGTATATTGTCAGAGTGAAGGATCTTTCAAGGTATCACTTCATCTGTTTGAGAATCGTTCTTTATCAGAGATTTGGGCTCTTCTCAACAAACTCAAAAGAAGCTCAGAATTGAATGAAGTCCTTCGTGAAAGGCTAAAAGAGTTTGCTAATAGGGCTAGTCCTCAAGTGGTCAACTTGCCCTTTCAAGTAAGATTCTTTAAGTCGGACTGTCTTCAAATCTGCCAGCTCGATTCAAAATCTTTTAAAGACTACTCTACTAAGCATCTTGTCTGGATGGAACATCACTTAAGAACTGCTGGATACTCATCTGAATTGAAATCTAAAGCTGCTGATCTGATTCAAGCTTACTGTGAAAAGAACATTAAAAGGTACAATCAGTTGAAGAATAAGCTAAAGTCAGTTGGAGTTCAACCAGTTAGACCAGACAGTTTCACTTCAGAAAGGGATCGTGTCTTTGACAAGGAGTTGCTTCAAGATTTGGAAGAAGGTGAATTCGGAAGGGAAGACAACTGAATTCAATTAGCTCAAAACTTAATGTAATATGCTTAGAGCTTTATGAATCAAGATAGATAAATGTAGTCATATGTTCAGTCTAGAAGAACATCTATCTTGTATTCACTTGTAAATTTCTTTTGGAATCTATAAAATGTTAAATATAATCCAGAACTTTTCTGCTGTTTACTTGCATTACTGTTTATATCTTTTTCTTATTTGTTAGTTGTTATCCTCTAGGTATTTGGTGTTATTGTCTAACAAACAAATAGGGGGAGATTGAAAGGCATATGTCATAGCCTATTTGTGTATTCGAGGATTTAACTCAACTCAACTCAAATAAGAATGTAACAAGTAAATAGTGTTTCTATCGTCAAAGAGATCTCTCAAAGTAACCTATGTCAAAAGATTAAGGAACATTGTTCATCTACATACTTGAGGACTTAATTCACTGGAAGAAGCTCAAGAAATTGATCAAGCCTCAGTGATATAAATCAAGCTTGTGGATTTAATCAAGTGAGAGAGATCTTGTCAGGGTATCAATTAATTACAGGGATTTAATCTAAAGAAAATCATGTTATCAAAGTCAATACATGAAGAAACGTCACGGAAGTTAGTCATTCATGAACCGGACAGTACATCGAATGTCAACATTGAAGTGGTGGAATTGATTCATAATTTTCAGTGATTTTCATAAGATTGTCAGAAGAGTGGTTGTTGTTCAAGAATAGTATTAATTCTCTATTAATTAATTAAGTCATATAATTTAATTAAAAAAATAAATTATATCTGCAAAGATTAATTTATTGATTAATTGAATTAATTGAATAATTAATTCTGAATTAATATTATGTATTTTCAGAATTGATTTTGAATTAATATTCAATATTAATTCAGCAAGACAAACATTTGAACTGGTATGACAATTGGATTGTCATACCGAAAGTCTTTCCAGTTCTTTTATTGTCTTGCCGAAAGTCTTTCCAGCTCAAAGGATTGTCTTGCCGAAAGTATTTCCAGCTCAAAGGATTGTCTTGCCGAAAGTCTTTCCAGCTCAAAGGATTGTCTTGCCGATAGTCTTGCCAGTACAATTCAATTGGATTGTTTTGATTAATTAAAAACAGAAGTAGATCATTTAAGAGAATTGAATATATTTCAACCAACTCAAGAACACAGAAACAAAAAGAAAGCAGAGAACTTATTATCTTCAACTGCAATATTACAGGACATTAATTTCTAGTATTTATTGTTAAATTTAAACCACTAGAAATCCTTCTCTTGTTCTTGTGTAACTATCTAGCGGATCAAAATCCCTAGAACTTAATCTCAAATTGCTTTTAGCATTTGATCTTTTTATTTCAAAAATAGAAAAAGTTCATGTCAAATTTATTCTAGATTTGGAATAATTTATTTGAGATTAATCCCTTGTAAATGATACCGTTGTTGTAACACCTTTCAAGTTTAATAATAGTTTTATTTAACTTGAATTTGGTTTCACTTTTTTATTCCCCATTATATTCGATTAAACGATATAGTTTGTATTCAACCCCCCTTCTACAAACATATTGGGACCTAACAGTCACTATCAACATATGTTTGAATTGATCATCCATCGGGTACATGATTATTATCCGCCGGGTTGCCTTGTTGATCATCCGTCGGGAGCTTTGTTGATCATCCGTCCGGTAGCTATTTGACACTTGACTTCATTTCACTTATGCAGAATTACAAGACATCTTATATTTACAATTAATCAACCTATTCTGCATATCTAATTAAATTCAACATGACTTATATGCTAATACAGAATCTATACAAAGGTGTTTACAGAAATATGCTACATGACTTATTGTTACATAAGCTACTCACTCGATGAATGTTAAATCTGAAGGGTTTTTTAGCACATAAACGCAACGAAAACGTAAATTTAATTCTTAAAAAATCGAAACCCTCCGCTGGATCCATGCGAAAAATAATATTTAATTCGTAGTTCAGTATGTTTACCTTAAGAAGCTTTACGTTAATGGAAAGATGGAGGTCTTGAATGATCACCACGTAGCCTGTCGCTGGAACGATCTACGCCTTGAAGGTATCCACACGAATGATTGCCCGGAGGATGGGTGTGTACTAGCACGTTCTTGAGGCCGCCTTCTTGCTCTCTCTATCTCTCTTCAAGTTCTAGGGTTTATGTTTTATCAAATAAAACATGTAACCCTAATTCTATTAGAAAAAGATATTATATAGGCAAGAGCTATTGGGCCTCCAACCCTAAACTTAATTTTAGAGTTATTATTATTATTAAATTCAAAATTCTAATTATTGTATTATTAAGTCTCACTTAATCATCCAATAACTTAATTTCAGATTTAATACTAAATTCGAATATCCTATTTATTTAATTAATTAAGTCAAACTTAATTAATAACAAATAATTTGAATTACTTACATTTAATTTAAATCCGAATTTAAACTAAATAATCCACCAATCATTCTTTTTGCGACCCTTTAGGTTATTATTACGTTGGCAACAATTTTAAATCTAATTTAAAATCATAAACAATGAGCGGCATCTAGTAATACATCATTGTTACCCAAGTAATAATAATTAAATCGGTGATCGATTAAACCTTTTGTATATAATGTACAATGTACTATAATCCTTTTAACCATATATTATAGATTAAACTCGAGGCATGTTATGTGTCATCCTCTTCATAATTTAATCCATATTTCCTTGATCGATGAGTAGACTATAACATCAAATCAACATTTGAGCATGACCATGCATTTCATAGTCTAACTCAAACAAGAGGCCAATAATATCACTCCTATAATAGGAGGGTTAAATCCTTTCTAGATCATTCATATTTCTCATATGATTCATAATATACCCAATATACACTTTTATCATCACCCGATCAAAGGTAACTTTTAATGCAACCAAAGTATATTAATTCTCATATAGAAATATAATGATTTCAAGTCTAAGGACCAATACATCATTATCACTGTGAAAATTACTTATGACACAACAGACATGTAGAATCTCACATTGGGTCTTCCAGCACCATGTATATAATACATGTGCCTGTGTTTTGAATTTAGTATCACTATACCTATGATCAATGAGATGTGATCATCGGTCAACATTCACACTAGTCTTAATGCATTATTATTGTCCCTAAATAATAATACTCGACTAGGGATCTTTAGGAATATCGATACTATTCTCATAATCTCATTTCTAAGCCACGTACTTAGAGATATAAAATTACATATCATATTCCAAGGATATTTATTAATCTAACATCTTATCGCAGAAAATAAAGATATAATAAATTACTAAAGAATAATCCATATAATCAGAATTAATAATCCAAATGTTTCATAATATAAACATAATAGTGTTGTCTCTAGGGCACAAACACTAACAATCTCCCACTTGCACTAGAGCCAATCACCCATGTATCTAATACCCATGGAACTAGTATGACCTTCGTGCTTTTGCTGCGATAAAGCCTTAGTCAGTGGGTCTGCAACATTATCATCAGTATGCACTTTACATATATGTATATCTCCTCTTTCATTAATCTCTCGAAGGAGGTGATATCTCCTAAGTATATGCTTTGCCCGGGAATGGGACCTTGGTTCTTTAGCCTGCGCGATGGCTCCATTATTATCACAGTAAAGATCAACTGGATCTGTGATCGATGGAACCACACCAAGTCCCGTTATGAATTTCCGTATCCAAACAGCCAGCAATATACTCAGCTTCCATTGTAGAATCAGCTACTGTCTTTTACTTTTAACTCTTCCAGCTTACAGCACCTCCATTAAGGCAAAACACAAAACCTGACTGAGATACTGAATCGTCTCTGTTTGTCTGAAAGCTGGCGTCAGTGTAACCCTTTACAACCAGCTTATCATCTCCTCCATACACCAAGAATGAATCTTTAGTCTTTTTCAAGTACTTAAGAATATTTTTGACTACTTTCCAGTGACCCTCGCCAGGATTAGACTGGTATCTGCTCGTCATTCTCAAGGCATACGAAAAATAAGGTCGAGTATATATCATCGCATACATTATAGATCCAATTGCCGAAGCATATGGAACTGTGCTCATACGGCCCTTATCATCTAATGATTTAGGGCTGTTTTCTTTTAAGATCAATATCCCATGAGACATTGGGACATATCCTCTTTTTGCTTCTTGCATCCCGAAACGATGCAATACTTTGTCAATGTATGTACTCTGACTTAGGCCGATTAATTTCCTTGATCTATCTCTATAGATCTTGATCCCTAATATATAGGTAGCATCACCTAAGTCCTTCATCGAGAAACTATTTGCCAACCAAGTCTTAACAACCTATAGAGAAGGTATGTCATTCCCTATTAGTAATATGGCATCTACATATAGTACTAGAAATGCCACGTGGCTCCCATTAACCTTCTTGTAAACATATGGTTCATTTTTATTTGGAATAAAGCCAAATTCTTTGATTGTTTCATCAAAATGACGATTCCATCTCCTTGAGGCTTGCTTCAATCCATAAATAGATCGAAGCAACTTACAGACCATCTTAGCAAACTTGGGATCGACAAAACCCTCAGGTTGTATCATGTATACATCCTCTTCAAAGCTCCCATTTAAGAAAGCGGTTTTGACATCCATTTGCCAAATCTCATAGTCGTAGTAAGCAGCTATTACTAGCAAAATCCTGATGGACTTGACCATAGCAACTGGTGAAAAGGTCTCATCATAGTCTATACCATGAACTTGTTTGAAACGTTTTGCTACCAGTCGTGCTTTATAAGTCTGTACTTTACCATCCATGTCAGTTTTCTTCTTGAAAACCCACTTGCACCCTATAGGTTTTACCCCTTCAGGTGGATCAACTAAAGTCCATACTTTATTTTGATACATGGATTCCATTTCGGATTTCATGGCCTCTAGCCATCTCTCGGAGTCTGGACTGTTCATTGCATCTTGGTAGGTAAGAGGCTCATCATTATCTATGAGCATTACATCATCATCTTGAGTCAAGAGAAATCCATAATATCTCTCTGGCTCATGACGAGCCCTACTAGATCTACGAACAACCTGTGTTTCCGGAGCAGGAACATCTTGATGTACTTCCTGCCCATTTTCCAACTCTAGTTCAATATTATTTTATACAACTCGATCTTCATCGAGATTTATAGTCCTCCCACTAATTTTCTTTGAAAGTAACTCTCTTTCAAGAAATACAGTGGTTCGAGCAACAAACACTTTGTTCTCGGTAGGATTATAGAAAGTATACCCTTTAGTTTATTCAAGATATCCCACAAAATAACATTTATCCGATTTTGGTCCCAGCTTGTCAGACACCAAGCGTTTCACAAATGCTTCACATCCCCATACTTTCATAAAAGACATGTTGTGACGTTTCTCAGTCCATATCTCATATGGAGTCTTTTGAACCGATTTAGTTGGAACTCGGTTTAGTGTATATGTAGCCGTTTCTAGAGCATAACCCCAGAAACTTATTGGAAGATCTGCTAGACTCATCATTGATCGCACCATGTCCAACAAGGTACGATTTCTCCTCTCAGAAACTCCATTTCATTGAGGCATTCCAGGAGGCCTAAGTTGTGATACGATACCACACTCCTTCAAGAAACCTTTAAACTCGAGGCTTAAGTATTCTCCTCCACGATCTGATCGTAGAACTTTTATACTTTTGATAAGTGGCATTTTATACCACTTAGAACATCTTAAAATGGCTTAAATTGGTGCCTTGAAATCAAGTATTTTGTGTATTTGATGCGTTTTTCTAGTGTTTATGCATTTCAGGGTATTAGTTGCATTTCGGAGGAGTAATCATCAAGAATAAGCCTTGGCATGTGTTCACCATTGAGAGAGGAAAGGACGGGGCAGATTACGGCGAAGAAATGGAGCAAACTCAGGATTTTTCCAGTAGGGTCCTGAGCGCCCGCTCAGCAATGCTGAGCGGCCGCGCAGGGTCGGGAAAAAAGATAATTTATTTTAGGACTTCTACTTCTGTTTGGCTTCCACTTCTATGTAATCTGAGTTTTATGGGACTATTATATAAGTAGATTTGGAGACGTTTTCACGAGAGAGGATCGTGGTATTAAGCAAGGAGCGAAGGAGATAAGGAAAAAGACCGTTTTAGCACACAGCAACGAAGAGGAAACATATTTTCTTGTGATTCTTGTTTCGTTATAACGTTGGATGCTAGTTTTCTTACTTTGAACCTATTTACTCTTGTGACGTACTCTGATTTAATATAATTAGTTTAGTTATTATTTTCTTGTGTTTGTTTATCATGATTTCATATGAACCCATGATGACGATAAGTGCTATTATGGGCTAATCGTGATCATGGGGTTGCAACGGATTTACTATGGAATTCTTTAGTTAATTGTTTAATACTTTAGTGTGTGATGATTGTATGATATCTAGTATTGGTTGTGCGTATTCATCTTATGTGCGTCGTGAACATATAAGATAGGGTGTTAATCTCTTGTGAAGCGACGGTGGATCTTGAGATTTAGAACTTGCCATGCTAGCATAGGTTCATGTATGGTGTGCATGATTAGTGGGTAACTCTAACAGTTTTATTCGCCCTGTGTAATTAAAAGGAATAACTTGTGCTTAAATCGTTGTGTTGTCAATTTCTGTAGACATATAGGAACTCAGCATAATTGATGACTATTCAACTTCTATCTTAATTGTGGATGTTTGGTAGAATGGTATTAGTACAATGAAAGTTGGCTTTTATCAGTTTCGTGTTCTTCGATTAATATCATCACTGTCACATGCTAAAGGTAATAACAATAACTATTGAAGGAAGTAGTAATGAAGTTGTGATCTCATGAGTGTTTTAATATTGTTAATTTGAAGTGATTAATTAAGTAATTAATTGTAGTTAATATTTAGTCAACAATTCTAAGTGTTAGTGTCTTAACATTGAGAAGTAATCATACATTGGTGCGTGAGTTTAATTAAACAATAATTAGTCTGAGTCTCTGTGGGAACGAATTAGAAAGTATTCTATATTATTTGCGAATGCGTATACTTGCGTGAATATTAGCGCGTGTTTTCGCCTTAACAAGTTTTTGGCGCAGCTGCCGGGGACTCGGCGTATTTGTTTAGTTTATGTACTTACCATCATTGGTCATTAGGACTCAGTGATTAGGACATAGTAGTTATTGTTTCCAGTTGTGTTTCAGGTACTTTAGTGAGCGTTTATGCAAACTCGTTCTCGTACTCGCAAGAGGACTTTAGATACAGCTGAGGATACAGACGAAGTTCTTGATATTCCGGAGAAGATAGATTTTAAAGATTCGGATTTAGTAACTGAGCAGAAAGAACCAGTAAACATGGGTGATCATATTGTTCAGGCTGATCCAGCTCTTATGGATTTTTCTCGGCCAAAAATTGATGACATTCAGTCATGCATTCTTCATCCGGTTATTCAAGCTAACACCTTTGAAATCAATCCGGGCACTATTCAGATTGTGCAGAATTCTGTTTCTTTTGGAGGAGCTGCGACTGAAGACCCCAACATGCACATAAGGAATTTTGTCGAGATCTGCAGCACTTTCAAGTATAATGGCGTAACTGATGATGCTATCAAGCTGAGGCTTTTCCCATTCTCACTGAGGGACAAAGCTAAGGACTGGTTACATTCTGAACCAGCTGGGTCCATCACTACTTGGCAAGATCTTGCACAAAAGTTTCTGGTGAAGTTTTATTCGATGGCAAAGACTGCTGCTATGAGGAGTGCTCTTACTTAGTTTGCGCAGCAACCTACAAAATCTATGTGCGAAGCTTGGGAATGCTACAAGGAAATATTGAGGAAGTGTCCACATCATGGAATGCCTGATTGGATGATGATCACTGGTTTCTATAATGGTTTGGGGGCCCAATCTCGGCCCATGCTCGATGCAGCAGCTGGAGGCGCCTTATGGGCTAAAAGCTATACTGAGGCTTATAATCTTATCGAGACTATGGCTGCAAATGAGCATCAAAACCCAAATCAGAGGATGATGCCTGGGAAGGTAGCAGGTATTCTGGAAGTCGATGCAACCACCGCTATTGCAGCGCAGCTCCAAGCGTTGTCAATGAAGGTTGATTCTCTGGCTACATATGGAGTTAATCAAATAGCTATGGTTTGTGAGCTTTGTGCAGGTTCTCATACTACGGATAAGTGTTCTCTTGTCAACGAATCTGTTCAGTATGTGAATAATTATCAACGACAACAGCAGCCTGTGCCAGCTACTTATCATCCTAATAACAGAAATCATCCAAATTTCAGTTGGGGTAATAATCAGAATGCTATTCAACCACCATATCAGCAAGGTGTGAGTAAACAGTTTAATCCACCTGGATTCCAGCAAACATAACAGTATGCTCAAAGGCAATCATATCCTCAACAGGGAAGTGCAGCTGCACCTACTAGTTCTGATTTTGAGGAACTTAAGCTGTTATGCAAAAGTCAGGCGGTTTCTATCAAGACCTTGGAAAACCAAATAGGTCAAATAGCCAATGCAGTGCTCAATCGTCAACCTGGCACTCTTCCCAGTGACACTGAAGTACCAGGCAGGAAGGAAGCTAAAGAGCAAGTCAAGGCTATTACCTTAAGGTCTGGAAAGTGGCTGATGCTAAAAAGCCAAAAGAAGGAGAAGCTGAAATTAGAGATGAAGAAGCTAAGCAAAAGGAGAAAGCGGCAGAACCAAGGAAGACTACTGTTGAACACACTCTGCCTGAGGGTAATACAGGGGAGAAACAGCTTTATCCTCCACCACCTTTTCCTAAGAGATTGTAGCAACAAAAGCTGGATAGACAGTTCGGTAAGTTTCTGGAGGTGTTCAAGAAACTTCACATCAATATACCTTTCGCTGAGGCTCTGGAGCAAATGCCTAGTTATGCTAAGTTTATGAAGAGTATTCTTTCAAGGAAGGTGAAACTGGATGACCTTGAGACCGTTGCTCTCACGGAAGAATGCAGCGCTGTTTTGCAGCAAAAGTTACCTCCAAAGCTGAAAGATCCAGGTAGCTTCACCATCCCTTGCACCATTGGCAAGTTGACTTTTGACAAGTGCCTTTATGATTTGGGAGCAAGCATCAATCTGATGCCGTTGTCGATCTTTAAAAAGTTGGATTTGCCTGATCCAAAACCCACATACATGTCTCTACAATTGGTTGATCGTTCTATTACTTACCCAAGGGGCATAGTGGAGGATGTGCTAGTCAAGGTGGATAAGCTGTTCTTTCCTGCGGATTTTGTTATTCTGGATTTTGAGGAAGATAAGAAGATTCCCATAATCTTGGGAAGACCTTTCTTGGCTACTGGTCGTACCTTAATAGATGTGCTGAAAGGCGAACTTACGATGCGGGTACAAGATCAGGATGTGACCTTCCACGTATTTAGGCAATGAAATTCCCTACAGAAGATGAGGAGTGCTTAAAAGTGGATGTGATTGATTCTGCGGTTACTTCGGAACTCGATCGCATACTAATGTCTGATGCATTGGAAAAGGCCTTAGTGGGGGATTTTGACAGTGATGATGAGGATGGCAACGAGCAATTACAATATATGAATGCTTCTCCCTGGAAGCGAAAGCTGGACATGCCGTTTGAATCTTTTGGTGCTTCTGACCTCAAGAATGCTGAAGGAAAGCTCAAACCATCAATAGAGGAAGCACCTACTTTGGAGCTCAAGCCATTACCTGAACACTTGAGGTATGCTTTTTTAGGTGATGCATCTACTTTACCTGTTATTATTGCATCTGACCTTTCAGGTAGTGAGGAAGACAAGCTTTTAAGGATTTTGAGAGAATTCAAATCGGCTATTGGATGGACCATAGCAGACATCAAGGGGATCAGCCCTTCATATTGTATGCATAAAATTTTGCTAGAGGAAGGTAGTAAACCGACTGTTGAACAGCAGCGCAGACTTAATCCTATCATGAAGGAGGTGGTGAAGAAAGAAATTCTAAAATGGCTAGATGCAGGCATCATTTATCCTATTTCTGATAGTTCTTGGGTGAGCCCCGTATAATGTGTACCTAAGAAAGGAGGTATCACTGTGGTAGTAAATGAGAAGAATGAGCTCATCCCCACTCGAACAGTTACAGGATGGAGAGTATGCATGGATTATCGGAAGTTGAACAAAGCCACGAGGAAGGATCACTTCCCTCTTCCATTCATTGATCAGATGCTTGACAGGTTGGCTGGTCATGAGTATTATTGTCTTCTGGATGGCTATTCAGGGTATAATCAGATTTGTATAGCACCAGAGGATCAGGAAAAGACTACCTTCACTTGTCCATTTAGCACGTTTGCTTTTCGCAGAGTTTCATTTGGTTTATGTGGCGCCCCGGCCACTTTTCAGAGATGTATGATGGCTATATTCTCTGACATGATTGGAAATAATGTCGAGGTGTTCATGGACGACTTCTCCGTCTTTGGACATTCGTATGATGAATGTTTGAATAATCTTCGTGCCGTACTCAAAAGGTGCGTGGAAACTAATTTGGTGCTCAATTGGGAGAAATGTCATTTTATGGTGCGTGATGGCATTATTCTTGGGCATAAGGTCTCTAGCAAGGGTCTGGAGGTGGACAAGGCCAAGGTGGGAGTCATTGAAAATCTTCCACCACCTATTTCTGTGAAGGGAATCCGTAGTTTTCTTGGTCATGCGGGTTTTTATCGGTGATTCATCAAGGACTTTTCGAAGATATCTAAGCCGTTATGCAATTTGCTTGAGAAATAGGTGCCTTTCAAATTTGATGATGAATGTTTGGCGGCATTCGAGACTCTCAAGAAGAGTTTGATCACTGCACCAGTTATTACAGCACCAGATTGGACAGAGCCGTTTGAGATGATGTGTGATGCGAGTGATTATGCGGTAGGTGCAGTTCTGGGACAGCGCAAGAATAATCTCTTTCATGTGGTCTACTATACGAGTAAGACCTTAAATGGGGCCCAAATGAACTACACCACTACGGAGAAGGAGCTCTTGGCTATAGTCTTTGGTTTCGAGAAATTTCAATCTTATCTGCTTGGGACTAAAGTAATAGTATTCACTGATCATGCGGCCATTCGCTATTTGGTTTCCAAGAAGGATTCGAAGCCGAGACTCATTCGTTGGGTGCTCTTACTTCAGGAATTTGAGTTAGAGATCAAGGATCGAAAAGGTACTGAGAATCAAGTAGCTGACCATCTCTCTAGGTTGGAGAATCCCGAGTCTGCTTCACAAGATAGGACATTAATCAATGAATCTTTTCCGGATGAGCAGTTGTTCGCAGTTCAGGAGGAAGAGCCATGGTTTGCAGATATTGTAAACTATCTTGTCAGCAATATAATGCCTCCTAATTTGACCTCAGCTCAAAAGAAGAAGTTTCTGCATGAGGTGAAGTGGTATATATGGGATGAACCATATTTGTTTAGGCAGGGAGCTGACCAGATCATCAGGAGATGTATCCCGTTCTGTGAGACAGAGGGGATATTACGAGACTGCCACTCCACGGTTTATGGTGGACACTATGGTGGTGAGAAGACGGCAGCTCATATTCTGCAAGCAGGTTTTTTCTGGCCTACTTTGTTTAAGGATGCTCATCAGTTTATTTTAAGGTGTGATCATTGCCAAAGAGTGGGAAATTTAACGAGAAAGGATGAGATGCCGTTAAATGTGATGCTTGAAGTCGAGGTCTTTGATGTTTGGGGAATCGATTTCATGGGGCCTTTTGTCTCGTCCTGCAATAATCAGTACATCTTGCTGGCAGTCGATTATGTCTCAAAATGGGTAGAAGTCAAAGCTTTGCCGACAAATGATGCAAAGGCAGTGCTGAATTTTCTTCATAAGCAGATTTTCACAAGGTTTGGAACACCTCGGGTAATCATAAGTGATGAAGGGTCGCATTTCTGTAACCGTAAGTTCACTTCTATGATGCAGCATTATAATGTGAATCATCGAGTTGCTACTGCCTATCATCCGCAAACAAATGGTCAAGCGGAAGTGTCTAACAGAGAGATCAAGTGCATTTTAGAGAAGGTTGTTTGTCCGTCAAGGAAGTATTGGTCTTTAAAGCTCGATGAAGCTGTTTGGGCTTACAGAACAGCATACAAAACTCCACTTGTTATGTCCCCGTTTCAGTTGGTGTATGGTAAGGGATGTCATTTACATGCGGAGCTTGAGCATAAGGCCTACTGGGCGTTGAAAAAGTTGAACCTGGATTTAGATGCAGCAGGTAAGAAAAGAATGCTTCAGCTTAATGAACTTGATGAATTCCGACTTCAAGCGTACGAGAATAACAAAATGTACAAGGAAAAGGTGAAGAGGTGGCACGATAGAAAGCTACATCCTAAGTTATTCGTGTTGGGGCAACAAGTTCTCTTATTCAACTCTCGTCTCCGACTTTTTCCTGGGAAGTTGAAATCAAGGTGGTTTGGACCTTTTATTGTCAAAACTGTGTTTCCACATGGAGCGGTGGAAATTTTTGAGAATGATCCGGACCAGGCATTCAAGGTTAATGGTCAGCGTTTGAAGCACTACTATGGGGACATGGTCAACCGAGAAGTGGTTAGTGCCATTTTATTGACTACGTGAGAAAGGTACGCAACGTCAAGCTAATGACGAAAAAGAAGCGATGTGTGGGAGGCAACCCATGATTTGTTGTTACAGGATCCCTTAGAAGTTAATAAACTATCCAAAAACACAAAAAAATCAGAAAAGCATGACTGAAAAAAAAAAATTCAAGTGGCCCCCTGAGCGCCCGCTCAGCCTTGCTGAGCGACCGCTCAGGGGTCGGCTGCCAGAATTTTTTTTACAGTTCATAAAATACAAAAAAAATCAGAAAATTAAAAAACCCATCACAGCCCATGAACCCACGAATTCTTTTCCTATTACCCCATGATTTTATCCCTCAACCCCACTCCTAATCTAATTTAACCTAATCCATACCCTATATATACATACACCTATCCTACATATCTCCCACAAATTTTCTACACTCAAACTCTCTCCCAAACACAAAAACTCAGTTTTTAAACACTTTTATTCAAGATTCAATGGCACCCAAGAGAGCACGAACTATTGATAGCAGCACAGTCCCTACTGCTGATTCATCGAGGGGCACTACTGCAAGGCTTCGGTTGAATGACAGAGCTGCGGAAGAGGAGTACACTAGGCTTTTGGGGAAGCCGATTCTGAAGGAGAGAGGGTTTTTACCATCGGGGAGGGATGGTGAGTTGCTACCCATGATTGCAGAGAAGGGGTGGATAGCTTTTTGTGAGTCGCCCGAAGCAGTGCCGATGAGCATGGTTCGCGAGTTCTATACGAACGCGAAGGCCGAAAAGAATAGGTTTTCTGTGGTCCGAGGGCTGACGGTTGATTATCACCCAGCGGCGATTCGCCGTGTGATTGGGCAGCGAGAGAGGAAGCCCGAGGAGGAGAACTGAAATGAGAAGACTGCTGAGGATTTTGACTTGGATTTGATTTGTGCTACTCTCTGTAGGCCGGGCACAGTTTGGACCTTCAAGACCGGCACTAATGAGTATCGTCACTTCCCGGCGATCACTATGAACAGGTATGCCCGTGCATGGAATGCATTTATTTGTGCTAATATTTTGCCTTCTTCACATGCACACGAGGTCACAGTTGAGAGAACACAGTTGTTGTGGGGAATTCTTAATGAGAAGTACTATATGGACCTTGGTGAGTTTATCTACCAAGGAATTCTGAAGTTTTTCAGGGGAGCTAAGCATATGAACATCCCTTATGTATCCACGGTTACAAAGCTTTGCCGAGCAGTGGGAGTGAACTGGCCGGCCCATAAGCAGTTGCAGTTGCCGGCCGCTCCGATTGATTCTGGGACTCTGAATGGGATGCAGGAGTGGACCGGTGGTGAGCCCGAGGAGCATGGGCTAGGTTATCGTCTTCTAGGAGGGCGTCCAGCAAGAGGTGCTACTATGGCTAGGCCTAGGCGTGATGAGGCTGGTTCTTCGAGAACTCAGGAGGGTGCTGGGATGGCTGATACCCAGTATAGGAGGCTTTCACGGCGGATGGATGCCATGTACGAGACGCAGAGCAGGTTTGTTCAGGAGCTCACCCTTGCGTTAGGGACTGCTTTTCGGGGCCTTGGAGCTGATATCCAGTGGCCAGTTTTTGGTGAGGACTCTGCATACCCGCCGCCTGATACTCCACCCACTGAGGGTGATGATGATGATGACTCCGAGTAGGTATACCATGAGTTCCTTTCTACTACCTTCACTAGGGACAGTGAAGATTTTAAGTTTGGGGGTGGTAGTTAAGGAATATTTTGTATGTGTCATATAGCTGCATATTCATAATAGTTTAGTTCATATAGTTGCATAATTTTTTCCATATAGTTTTTTTTATTTTTATAGCTTTATTTGTTTATCATGTCATGTAGCTCATGCATATACCATGATCCCTTTTGCGATGATTTATCGACTAAATTGTGATATTGATGCGAGTGTAGTGATAACATTAAAGTGATATTGAGTCGTGTAGGTTGATATGCATGCTAGAAGCACTTGTAGTTTCACTAAGTCTTAGAGAATGCTTAAGGGCTAGATTGTTGTTATGATCTGATTGTTTTCGAGGTTAATCTATTTATTATGCTTAGAATTCGATAATAGGTTCTTAGTGATAAAGGCATGAAAAAGAAAAAAAAAAGGAGTAAAAATGGAATTTGTTGCTAGTTTTGGCTAGGCGTCAAATGGCTAGTAGCCGGCTCGCATGTTATGCGAGTAGTCTAGGGTTGAGCAAGATGGAGCGAAACGCACTTGCTCAGAAATTTTTTAAAAAAAAAAAGAAAGAAGAAAAGGAAAAAATTTCTGGTGTTTATGCATAATTGATCACGAGTGGGCTCTTTGGTATTCGAGTTATTAAGTTCTTAGGGGACTTTGTGCCTAGTGACCTAAGGCTTTTAGAGTCAGGGATCCGCTAACCTAACGCTCGTTACATGGATACCATTATATAAGTCTTTTATGGACCTCACTCATTGCACGGTCAAATAAGCATTGTTGTCGTAAATAAAAAGCATGATTCCGTAATAAGCTCCAAAATTCTTGTAGTGTTATATGTCGCTTTGTGCCTAGAATTTTTATTCTTTGTATAATCATGTGATTGCCTTGATCATAATTGAGTCATAATAATTGGTCTAGTTCTGAAGCATATCTGTTAAGCATCTGCACACACCACGTTTCTGGCTGTATGTTCGTTTGCATGAGTTTATTGATCTTTAGTCGCCTAACTACATTTGTTGAGATGTTGCAATTTGGTTGGTTTGTTCGTAGTAAGGGGGATCGCTGCATTTTCATATAGATTGCATTAATGCATGTTTTTATTTATTTTTGAGTCTGTGACGCTTGAGGACAAGCATCGATTTAAGTTTGGGGGTGTGATAAGTGGCATTTTATACCACTTAGAACATCTTAAAATGGCTTAAATTGGTGCCTTGAAATCAAGTATTTTGTGTATTTGATGCATTTTTCTAGTGTTTATGCATTTCAGGGTATTAGTTGCATTTCGGAGGAGTAATCATCAAGAATAAGCCTTGACATGTGTTCACCATTGAGAGAGGAAAGGACGGGGCAGATTACGGCGAAGAAACGGAGCAAACTCAGGATTTTTCCAGTAGGGTCCTGAGCGCCCACTCAGCAATGCTGAGCGGCCGCGCAGGAAGCTGAGCGCCCGCTCAGCTATGCTGAGCGGCCGCGCAGGGTCGGGAAAAAAGATAATTTATTTTAGGACTACTACTTCTATTTGGCTTCCACTTCTATGTAATCTGAGTTTTATGGGACTATTATATAAGTAGATTTGGAGACGTTTTCACGAGAGAGGATCGTGGTATTAAGAAAGGAGCGAAGGAGATAAGAAAGAAGACCGTTTTAGCACACAACAGTGAAGAGGAAGCATATTTTCTTGTGATTCTTGTTTCGTTGTAACGTTGGATGCTAGTTTTCTTACTTTGAACCTATTTACTCTTGTGACGTACTCTGATTTAATATAATTAGTTTAGTTATTATTTTCTTGTGTTTGTTTATCATGATTTCATATGAACCCATGATGATGATAAGTGCTATTATGGGCTAATCGTGATCATGGGGTTGCAACGGATTTACTATGGAATTCTTTAGTTAATTGTTTAATACTTTAGTGTGTGATGATTGTATGATATCTAGTATTGGTTGTGCGTATTCGTCTTATGTGCGTCGCGAACATATAAGATAGGGTGTTAATCTCTTGTGAAGCGGCGATGGATCTTGAGATTTAGAACTTGCCATGCTAGCATAGGTTCATGTATGGTGTGCATGATTAGTGGGTAACTCTAACAGTTTTATTCGCCCTGTGTAATCAAAAGGAATAACTTGTGCTTAAATCGTTGTGTTGTCAATTTCTGTAGATATATAGGAACTCAACATAATTGATGACTATTCAACTTCTATCTTAATTGTGGATGTTTGGTAGAATGGTATTAGTACAATGAAAGTTGGCTTTTATCAGTTTCGTGTTATTCGATTAATATCATCACTGTCACATGCTAAAGGTAATAACAATAACTATTGAAGAAAGTAGTAATGAAGTTGTGATCTCATGAGTGTTTTAATATTGTTAATTTGAAGTGATTAATTAAGTAGTTAATTGTAGTTAATATTTAGTCAACAATTCTAAGTGTTAGTGTCTTAACATTGAGAAGTAATCATACATTGGTGCGTGAGTTTAATTAAACAATAATTAGTCTGAGTCTCTGTGGGAACGAATTAGAAAGTATTCTATATTACTTGCGAACGCGTATACTTGCGTGAATATTAGCGCATGTTTTCGCCCTATCAACTTTCCCCTGTTTGCTTTTCCACTTCATCCTTGTATTCTTTGAACTTTTCAAAAGAATCGGATTTGTTCTTCAAAAGATACACATATCCATATCTACTGAAATCATCAGTAAAAGTAATGAAGTAGTAAAAGCCACCTCTTGCCATCGTACACATTGGACCAAATACATCACTATGTATAAGTCCTAATCGTTCGGTGGCCCTTTCACCTTGTCCGGTAAAAGGAGCTTTAGCCATTTTGCCAATGAGACAAGATTTGCATTCTTCGTATGATTCAAAATCAAACTTAACCAAGTAACCATCTTTATGTAATTTGGAAATGCGTTTCTCATTTATGTGACCTAAACGACAATGCCAAAGGTATGTTTGATTTGAGTCTTTCATCTTAATACGTTTATTATCATTATTTATGTTATAGACAGGAGTATCTATATCAAGAACATATAAACCATTAAGCAAATGTGCAATCCCGTAGGTAACATTATTGAATGAAAAGGAACAACTATTGTTCTGAATCAAAAACGAAAAACCTTTCTTGTCCAAACAAGAAACCGAAATAATGTTTCTGCAAATCGCAGGCACGTAAAAACAGTTATCTAGTTCTAAAATAAACCCAGTGGGCAACGATAAATGATAAGTCCCTACAGCTAAAGCAGCAACCTTTGCTCCATTGCCAACTCGTAGGTCGACTTCTCCCTTCGCCAATGTCCTACTTCCCTGCAGTTCCTGTACATTTATGCAAATGTGAGAACCACATCGAGTATCTAATACCCAATATGTAGAAGTAGACAAATTGACTTCAATAACATAAATACCTAAATCAGAAGCAGTAACAACAGCCTTCTTCTTCTTCAGATCCTCCAAATAAGCATGACAGTTCCTCTTCCAATGACACGGTTTCTTGCAATAGTGACAATCACCAACCTTTGGAACACCAACTTTAGGCTTCAAAGCCTTGGTCAGATCAGGTTTCGGATTGGCATTCGATTTAGATCCCATCTTCCTCTTGCCTTTCCATTTACCCTTTCCTTTGGCCTTCCCCTTATTCACCATCAACATGGGAGCAGGGGATGTCTTCTGAACGTTGGTCTCAGCAGTTTTCAACATAGCCAACAGTTCGGTGGGGTTCTTATCTATCTCATTCATAATGTAATTCATCACAAATTGAGAATAACTGTTGTTTAAAGATTGCAAAATTAGTTAAATCTGGTGCTCCACAGCAATCGGGGCACCCAACTTGGCAAGGTACTCAATATACCCAATCATCCTTAGAACATGCGGTCCAACTGGATCACGTTCTCCCTGCTTACATGCATGCAACGATTTAAAAGTATCAAACCTCTCCTGACGAGCCTATCCTTCAAACATACGTTTAAGGTGCTCAATCATATTATAAGAATCCATATTCTCATGTTGTTTCTGAAGTTCCGCACTCATGGTCGCTAACATGAGACATTGAACATCCGTGTCATCATCGATATGTTTCTGATAAACATTATGTTTAGCACGGGATGCCCCTTCAGTGAGAGGTGCAGGGCGAGGGATATCTATGACGTAGAGCTTGCTCTCTTGTTTGAGGACAATCCTCAAGTTCCTCCGCCAGTCAAGGAAGTTTGTTCCTGTCAGCTTGTCCTTCTCAAGGACTGATCGCACAGAGAAGTTATTTGAATTGATTGCCATTTGACATCTACAATGTTTAATATAAATAAGATAAATTAGTTTACAGATGATTATTAAATTATGTTCAAGTGATTATTCATATATATTCAAAATATATATCTCCCACTATTTTATCAAATTACCCTAACTATTAATTCGGAAAGAGTATCTTCTATATACTTTCTAGTGAGCCAAGATCCAAAATTTCACAACGTTTTAGTTCAGCTTTGGTTTTACTCCTAAAACATGATTCAATAAGGTATACAACATTTGTCAATTATATCAACTATATAACTCTTGGATAGTTTAGTGGAATAACATTTATTCTTATTTATCCAATAAATCTCACCAAACTCTATGCCTGTAAGTTCACAATCATATTGTGGTAACTTAGTTAAGTTAAAACCCAAAGGTCTAAAAGTATCATATACTTCAACACGCCGTCCCATGATAGATGGGAGTACTTCGCACTAGCGAATCCACTCCTTATCGATCTAGGGGTTAACGCGTTGGACATATTGGAAGGCATCTAAATAACTTAATATAAACATTAGGGTTTTGTTAGTATTATAACGATCATGATCCCATCATAAAGAGATTCTTAATTTTTTCCTTGAATAAAATACTTCAAATCAATGCTCGTCAATGGTTTGATTTCCAGGTAGTGGAGGAGTCACATCGGTCTCGCTTAAAACCCACAGCCTTACAAGTTCTATGAACCCGTTGTTGACAAAATTGCCCCATATCGGAAATAAAGAAGATTCGTGTTTCATTCCGTGTTTCATAAACACAAGAATCTCATAATCGTTTGTAAATTTTAAAATCTTGAGTCGTTACAGATTTTATCTTGTTTAGGCATGGCATGGGTGACGTATCTAATACATACATTCATGCATGATTAATCTAATTAAAGCATGCATCATTAACTATTCTATACATACATTCATACATCAATATGTAAAGTGCAATAAAGTAAATGTGTTTGGTTATGGCCTCATCCAATGTGATATTTATCAAGCTCATGATAAAGATCAAGGTCAGTCTAATGTGGTGATGGAAATAAATACAACTACTTATTACATAAGTCTTCTTCTTTGTTTAGACTTCTTGTATGCCTCGTCTTCTTCTTTGAATCACCTCCATTGGATAGCCTTCTTGAGTCTTCAATTACATTAAATGATTGAAAGTAAAAATAATCTAATGAACTTACAAGAATAACTCGAGTTACATTCGAGATTTATGATTACAAAGATTGACGACATGTAAGTCATATTTAAAACCAAAACCAAAACCATTACACTAAGGTCGAAAGGCCATAACCATCCACCATGCTCATACAACACATAAAAACATGTTAAAACACATAATCTGATCTTAACATATCATATTATCCATGATCTAATCATAAAAAAAATATGACAAAAATCAGAATCAAATCAGAAAAACAAGAACCACTGTTTACAGGCAGTAAACGACGTCAAACACCTTACAGAAGAGTCGTTGATAGCTATAGTTATTAGTTTTGTTCAGAATCTCGTTTACCTATCGAATAGGGTATTCGTTTGCGTAAATCGGACACCAGACCCAGATTTCAGCAAATCTGCAGCAGCCAATTCAGAATCCGTATCTAATATGATTCTCATAATTAGAACAAACATAAATCATGTATATATCACTATATATACAGATTACATAATCATCTTATGATTATACAACTCACATGAATATCATATATTCAAAACCATACATATACAAGCATATTATATCAACATCAAATCATGGCGAATCACGTACATGCTCATATATCGAAAATGGTTAAGCACATAAACAAATTAAAAACTTTTCACAAGTAGCTCTGATGCCATTGAAGGGTTTTTTAGCACATAAATGCAACGAAAATATAAATTTAATTTTTAAAAAATTGAAACCATCCGCACGATCCATGGGAAAAATAATATTTAATTCGTAGTTCAGTATGTTTACCTTAAGAAGTTTTACGTTAATGGAAAGATGGAGGTCTTGAATGATCACCATGTAGCCCGACGCTGGAATGATCTACGCCTTGAAGGTATCCACACGAATGATTTCCCGGAGGATGGGTGTGTACTGGCACGTTCTTGAGGCCGTCTTCTTGCTCTCTCTCTTCAAGTTCTAGGATTTATGTTTTATCAAATAAAACGTGTAACCCTAATTCTATTAGAGAAAGATATTATATAGGCAAGAGCTATTGGGCCTCCAACCCTAAACTTAATTTTAGAGTTATTATTATTATTAAATTTAAAATTTTAATTATTGTATTATTAAGTCTCACTTAATCATCCAATAACTTAATTTCAGATTTAATATTAAATTCGAATTTCCTATTTATTTAATTAATTAAGTCACAATTAATTAATAACAAATAATTCGAATTACTTACATTTAATTTAAATCCGAATTTAAATTAAATAATCCCCCAATCATTCTTTGTGCGACCCTTTAGGTTATTATTACGTTGGCAACAATTTTATATCTAATTTAAAATCATAAACAATGAGCGTCATCTAGTAATACATCATTGTTACCCAAGTAATAATAATTAAATCGGTGATCGATTAAACCTTTTGTGTATAATGTACAATGTACTATAATCCTTTTAACCATATATTATAGATTAAACTCGAGGCATGTTATGTGTCATCCTCTTCATAATTTAATCCAGGTTTCCTTGATCGATGAGTAGACTATAACATCAAATCAACATTTGAGCATGACCATGCATTTCATAGTCTAACTCAAACAAGAGGCCAAACATATCAATCCTAAAATAGGAGGGTTAAATCCTTTCTAGATCATTCATATTTCTCATATAATTCATAATATACCCAATATACACTTTTATCATCAACCAGTCAAAGGTAACTTTTAATGCAACCAAAGTATTTTAATTCTCATATAGAAATATAATGATTTCAAGTCTAAGGACCAATACATCATTATCACTGTGAGAATTACTTATGACACAAAAGATATGTAGAATCTCACATTGGATCTTCCAGCACCATGTATATAATACATGTGCCTGTGTTTTGATTTTAGTATCACTATACCTATGATCAATGAGATGTGATCATCAGTCAACATTCACACTAGTCTTAATGCATTATTATTGTCCCTCAATAATAATACTCGACTAGGGATCTTTAGGAATATCGATACTATTCTCATAATCTCATTTCTAAGCCACGTACTTAGAGATATAAAATTACATATCATATTCCAAGGACATTTGTTAATCTAACATCTTATCGCAGAAAATAAAGATATAATAAATTACTAAAGAATAATCCATATAATCAGAATTAATAATCCAAATTTTTCATAATATAAACATAATGGTGTTGTCTCTAGGGCACAAACACTAACAAAATCATCGTTCGTCGGGACTATATTGAGTCATCCGTCGGGACTATATCTGATCATCCATCGAGTGCTACATTTTTCACTAAGTTGAATCTACTAAGGTATTTTGTTAATGCAATCATCAAGTTCATAACATATTTGCAATAATTTTTGAATATATTTTTATAAATATATACAAATTATATGTATATATACATATATTATTACAAAATATGTATATTTATATAAATATAAATACCTTATACATTTAAATATTTATTACTATATTTATTAATTTTGTGTACTCTCGTGTTGTGTCATGTCGTGTACCCAAGAGTTAACACATATATCAAAGTACCTGTTTTGGTAGAAAATTGTAGGTTTTAATTCTAAGAATAATTTAATCGATCAATAATATGGCACAAGTATAAAAGACTAAAGACACGAGAATTGTTGACGCGGAAAACCTCCATTAAGAAGTAAAAACCGCGGGTGGGACTTTCCCCAACCAAAAGTAGAGTTTCGCAATGTAATAATTATGAGTACAGGAGCGTATATTCTACATTTTTCTGAGTAGATGTGGTGTGTTTTATGTCTAACACTTAACTTGTATTTATAGTATATATCCACAACTAAAATGCCTATTTTTACTCTATGCTCCACGTTCAAATTCCAACTGCATGCCCTCCTATTTCTTCGGGTTGGACTCTTTCTTCAAATATGTTTATTATTTGACCCTTTCTAAATCCTTATCCTTATATCTGCTATGTTGACAATTTCCCAGCTTGTTCCTATCAAAACATTCTTGTCTTGCCTAGATGTCGTCATGTCTTCACATCCTAACTGGTTATCGTCAAGCCTTCACGTCTTAGAAGGTTGTCGTCAAGTCTTCTAGTTGTCATCGTGTCTACAAAATCCTGGTCATAACAATTGCCCCAATTAAAATGATAAAAGTAACCTTATCATTTTAATTCACCTGTAGCGTGTAGAATTAGATTTCAATGATGAAACGATAAGACACACCCCTTCTTATACCCTACCTCTAGATTCATGCTCCTCGTAAATCGGTTCATTAACACTTATCTCCTTAAATCTGTATTTAACCCTTCACTCCACCCTCTTTCATCATTCATTCATGCCCAAAAAGAAATCAAAACTATCCTCTCTTAAAATTGTCAAAACTATGG
This sequence comes from Apium graveolens, assembly GCF_009905375.1. Classification (NCBI taxonomy): domain Eukaryota; kingdom Viridiplantae; phylum Streptophyta; class Magnoliopsida; order Apiales; family Apiaceae; genus Apium; species Apium graveolens. Next base: position 66,348,465 of record NC_133657.1, read on the forward strand.
TTGATTCAAGTGAGAAAAGCGAATGGGCTCCTACCAACATACTCGACCCTCGAGATAATGGTAAGCAAAACTGGAAAGACGATCGAATTGCTGAAGCCGTAGCTTTGTTCAAGGACAAATTCAACATGGTGCTTCCTTCTTCCGAAGAGCTTGCCGACTGATATCGAGATGGATGAATTTGCTTCTACTTCTATCCTTTCAGCATCGGACTTTCACTACCGTATTCCGACTTGATTAAGGGTGTCATTACGGCTTTGCATGTTTCACCAAGGCAATTGATGCCGTCCGCTTAGAGAACCCTAGCCTGTCTTGACACAATTGAAGCAAAACACAAGTTGGGCATCAATGTGGATGTGGTAAAATACTCTTATTCTCTCAAAAAGTTTAGTAATTGTCATTTTAGCCTTGTAAATAAGGACAAGAACAACCCCCTGATTCTGAATAATGAGACGGTGAACAACCGTAGATGGAAAGGTGAATATTTTTATGCGGAGAAGTCGACTCTGGGAGATGACGTGGGCTACATGTTGGAGAAGTGGAATATGGATGGTAATTTCTTTATTTGTAAAGTTTTGTTGAATAACTTCTTTCGTCTTTAATCCATAGATCATGTTCTACATGTCATACTTTTTTAAAGTAAGCACTGTCGTGTCACACTTTTCTTATGTTTCCTTCTCGTTCATGCTTTAGGTGTTGAATTCGAGGCTAAAGAAGATGACGTAGTGGCCAAGGAGATTACAGAGAGAATTTTGTCCCTTCCTGTAGCCGATAGAGTGTGGCCGAATTGCCTCAATCGTTCAATCAGGAACGCTTCAGCAATTGACGCGAGTGGACTTATTTCTTCAATGAAGAAACCTGCTTCTAAAGGAGATGTCGTTCCACCATCGGCTATGACTGCAGCAAAGGGTGTTTCTTCAAGAACCCGAAGTAAATTTATCGCTCCTAAGCCTTCTTTGTCCATTCAAAGTATTTCCTTAGAATCTAGAGAGAGTCCCAAACCTTTGAACGATATTGAGATGAGCTCTGGACGCAAATATGCTAGAGGTATTGGTCGCGTGCTTTACAACTTGATATGTCTTCTTTTATTGACTAGTTATGTGTTGATTCTTTTATGTTCAATGGATCCGTTCTTTCTTATTGTAGAATATGCCAGTAATACCCCATACAAAGTATGTTACATGACAAGCTTCTTCCACCCGAATGATTACCACAATCTCCTTCATGTATATCTCGTAGGACATCGTTGGCTTCTGATTCTTCAAGACACCTTTGAAGTAATCCCGTCACAGATTTTTTGAATAATATGTCATCAATGATCATGAATCTCGTAGCCTTTATCTTTAACGATTTTGCCTCGTTGTTGTCCTTTGGTAATTCGCCCTTTGTAATGTAGTCTTTATATTTCTGAGTCCAACTTCCACGCTCTTTATAATTGTCGATAGCCATTATTGTGACATCTCTTTCCTTCTTAGCTCTAACTGTGGCAGGCTCTAGGATGTGAATTACCGGGACTGTGAGCACATTTTCCTTTTTGAGGACAACACCCAGACCTGTTAAGGCATCAGCCTGAGAGTTTTGTTCTCTGGGTATTTGTTGAATACTGAGTCAAATTTTCCTTGCAATTCTTTATCGATTTCTAAATAGGCCAACATCTTGCAATCTTTTGCTTCGTATTCCCCCTTTACGTGATTGACAATGAGCAAAGAGTCACAGTTTACTTCTATATGTACGATCTTCATGTCCACAGCCGTAGTTAATCTAATAATCAATGCCTCGTATTCGGACTCGTTGTTGGTAGCCTTAAATTCACAGCAAATGGAATAGGCTAGGGTGTCCCCCTGTGGCGACTTCAGTACCAAACCAAAACCTGTCCCATTCATATTTGAGGCTCCGCCAGTGTACAATGACCACAATTCCATTTTTCTGGTAGAAAGCATTTGTTGAAGTTCTTCATCTACCTCATTCAGTAAGTTGGGACTAAGTCAGCCACAAAATCGGCTAAGACTTGTGATTTGATGGTTGTTCGTGGTTCATAGATGATGTCATACATGCTCAATCTAATTGACCATTTTTCCATTCTTCCCGTCAACTCTGGCCTACTAAGTACTCTTCATAATGGATAATTCGTCCTAACACAGACCTTGTGTGATTCAAAGTAGTGTCGAAGTTTTACAGAGGTCATGGATAATTCCAATACTAGTTTTTCCATTGACGTGTACCTTGTTTCAGCGTCGAGTAGACTTCTGCTTACGTAGTAGATGGGGAGTTGAGACCCACCTTTTTCTCGTGTCAAGACTCCGCTAACAGCATGATTTATGACAGACAAGTAGACGTATAGTATTTTTCTATCTCCTGGTTTTGACAGTAACAGTGTAGAGGACAAGTACTTCTTCAAGTCATCAAGAGCTTTCTCATGTTTCTCAGTCTATTCGAACTTTTTGTTTTTTCTCAAGACGTCATAAAATGGATGACATCTGTCAGACGAACATGAAATGAACCTGTTCAGGGCTGCTACTCTTCAAGTTAGTTTCTGTGCATCTTTGACATTTTTCGGACTTGTAATCTCGTAGATGGCCTTTATTTGTTCTGGACTTGCCTCTATTCCTCTTCTTGTCACCATATGTCCCAAATATTTTCCCGAAGATACGGCGAAATTGCATTTAAATGGATTTAGTTTCATGTTGTACATACGTAAGATGTCGAATACTTCTACTAGATCTTTGACATGATCTTCTTCATTTTTCGACTTTATAACCATATCGTCGATGTATACTTCCATCTTATGTCCAATTTGTTTTTTGAACATCTTGTTGACTAACCGTTGGAATGTTGCCCCTGCATTTCTCACACCAAAAGGCATTTCCAAGTAACAAAAAATTCCTCTAGCTGTTATGAATGCCAACTTTTCCGCGTCAGATGACTCCATTTGTATTTGATTGAAACCACTCGACGCATCAAGGAAAGTTAACAATTCATATCCTGCTGTTGAGTCAACCATGGTGTCGATATGTGGGAGAGGATAAGCGTTTTTCAGACAAGCCTTATTTAAATCGGTGTAGTCTACACACACATGCCACTTGTCGTTCTTCTTTTGGACAATCACGACATTTTCCAACCATTGAGGATAGTCTACTTCTCGAATCATACTGTTTTTTAGTAACCTGTTTACTTCTTCATTGATTATGTTATTTCTTTCAGCTCCAAACTTTCGCCTTTTCTGTTGGACTGGAACATGGTTGGGGTCCACGTTCAACTTGTGTGTGATGACGTCAAGATCTATTCCTGTGATGTCTTCTTGTTCCCATGCGAACGTGTCTAGTCGTGTCGTCAATAATTCCACCAAGTTGGCTTCTATATCAACGGGATGTCTTCTCCAATCAATACTTTCTTTTCTCCTTCTATAACTGTTACTTATTTGAGAGTTTCCGGACCCTTCATTGCTACGATTCCTGCTTCCTTTTGCTTGTATTGCACTGTAGTCTTTAAGCATGTTTTGTAACATTCTCTGGCCATGACCTGATCACCTCTAATCTGTTGTGTCCCCCAGGGTGTTGGGAACTTGACGACTTGGTGAACAGTTGATGGTATAGCCCTCATGTCATGTATCCAAGCTTGCCCCAGAATTATGTTGTAGGTTGAGCCTGCATCAATGCCTAAGAACTTTTGAAGTAAATTGATTCCACCAGCATATGTGGGTAGGTGTATTTCTCCAATAGTCCTTTTCTTTTCGCCACTAAAACCCACCAATGTCGTATATCATTTCTCTATGTCAGCTTCCAATAATCCCATTTGTTGTAGCGTATTGAACATCATTATGTTCGTAGAACTTCCATTGTCCACCAAAATTCTCTTTATCAGACAATTTCCAATTGGTAAAGATATTACCAGTCCATCTTGATGTGGTGACTGGACATGTCCCATGTCAGATGCGTCAAATTGTAACACTGAAGAGTCATCTGTCACAACCTCAGCATGTGCAACTTGTATCCCTTTCCTCTAGCTCGTCTTTTGGCTTGTGAGTACGTTTCCCCACATATTTCTGATCCTCCAGCAATAAAGTTTATGACTTTGTGATGAGGTGGAGGAGGAGGTAAGTTCGCAGGTGTCTTCTCTGTTTGGACATGATTACTTCTATGTGACGACATGTACTCAGTCAAGTATCCCCTTTTGACTAAAGCTCTAATTTCCCTTCTCAGAGCCACGCAAGCAATAGCTTTGTGACCATAATCTCCGAGGAACTCGCATCATAGCTTTGAATCTGGATTCAACTTTGGCTTGTTAGTTTTGGCTGGCCATTTCACCACATCGCTTAACTTAGCGAATTCCATAACGAGAACTGTAGGGGTTACACTAAACCCATAGCTATCAAACGTTGGGGGTATATTTGGGTCTCTTCTCCAATCTGGATGAATTTGTGATGAGTTGACATGTTGTTCATCTCTTATCATCCTGACGTATGGCTTGTTGTCGTTCTTGTAGTCTTTATTTCTTGTTGACGTGATTTTCCTTTTTGGCCGATAGTATTTGTCATCGTCTTCTCTTTTGTCCTCCTCCAGACGTATTTGAGCCATTGCCTTGACTTGCACGTCATCCATTATTTTCCACAGATACTTCGTCAATTCATCATAGAGTGGCAAATCTTTTTCCAATCCTCTTCTAAATGCTTCTATTACAGTTGGGACATCACAGTTTATGATTGTAACCTTTTCTCTGTTGATTCTGGTCAGGTAATCTCGTAATGGTTCTCGATACTTCTGATACACCTTATAGAGGTCACTCGTGGTTTTTTCAAACAGTCGGCTTCTGGAAAATTGTAGGTTCAATGTGTCAACCAAGTCTACTCCCATTTGGTAAACCCACGAACCATTATAGAGCAGGTCCTATTAGTGTTGATCCAAAGCCCTTACACATGCAAGGCTCTCAATATTCCCTTGGAATTGGCACCATAAACATTCATTGTTTATACTGAGCAATATGTCCTTGTGGATCAGACGATCCATCGTATTGCTTCATGTGTGGTATAGTGAATCTTTTTGGGATCTCGACTAAAGCAATGTCGTCAGCGAAGGGCGAATCGGCATAACTTGTAGGATTTGCCTTCTCCAATGGCTTTGGAACACCAGGGATACGTTGAATCATATCTTTACCGCGTGCAACTCTTTCCTTACCGACTCAGGAATTTCTGAACGTGACTTAGATTTTTTGTGTCTGTGACTTCTTTTTCTGGTACTCTTCTCTGTCGTACCATCATGTGTGCTTTCTCCCTGTTGGTCTACGTTGGTGTGAGTCTCCAAGACATGTCCATCTTTGTCTATTATGATGATCTCATTTTCGTGTAGCTGTTCTTTTTCCTTTCCGTCATCGTCGAACAGTTGTCGTGCAACGATCTTTGTTGCTTGTTTAGTTTCTCCCTTGTTGTTGGACTTGATCGTAGTTATTTCTTTCTTTGAACTATCGTTCTCAGACCGTAGAGTCTCCATGTTATTCTGCAACTTCTTTATAGCTGCTAGTAAGTCACTATTGTCGCCTTGTTGAGACCCTTCTCTCTACTATTGTGGGGTGTCATCGTCCGTAGCTGTTAATCGAGTTAATTCTTAGAAAAATTCCCACAGACCGCGCCAAACTGTTTTCGTAGAAAATTATAGGTTTTAATTCTAAGAATAATTTAATCGATCAATAATATGGCACAAGTATAAAAGACTAAAGACACGAGAATTGTTGACGTGGAAAACCTCCGTTAAGAAGTAAAAACCGCGGGTGGGACTTTCCCCAACCAAAAGTAGAGTTTCACTATGTAATAATTATGAGTACAAGAGCGTATATTCTATGTTTTTCTGAGTAGATGTGGTGTGTTTTATGTCTAACACTTAACTTGTATTTATAGTACATATCAACAACTAAAATCCTTATTTTTACTCTATGCTCCACGTTCAAATTCCAACTGCATGTCCTCTAATTTCTTCGGGTTGGACTCCTTCTTCAAATATGTTTGTTATTTGACCCTTTCTTAATCCTTATCCTTATCTCTGCTATGTTGACAATTTCCCAGCTTGATCCTGTCTAAACCTTCTTATCTTGCCTAGCTATCGTCATGTCTTCACGTCCTAACTGGTTATCGTCAAGCCTTCACGTCTTATAAGGTTATCGTCAAGTCTTCTAGACGTCTTATAAGGTTATCGTCAAGTCTTCTAGTTGTCGTCGTGTCTACAAAATCCTGGTCATAACAGTACCCGCTCTACTATCTTATATTTATATAAAGGAAAAACACAGGTGGATGACGTGTCATTGCTAAAATGGTATTAAACTTAATTTTTCAGGATTCTAGCCCCTCATTCATTTGTCTCTTTTTAAAAAAAAATTACATGATAATTACTCAGAGAAAATCAACAGGCAAACTATTTAAATTTAGTGTTGCGCTTCGTCTGCCAAATCCGCTCGAGTGATGAACCCATTTATGGTTTTATATATACTCACAGGCAGCTAAAAGATTTATGGGCTGAAATCAGGGAGAATTGAAGATCAACTCTTTTGGAGAAATATTTTGTTCAATTAGGTGTCAGGCGTGTCTGCTCATTCTCGAGTCGAACGGGTTATGTGTACATACACGAGGTATTTTCTTTAGTTTTAGTGCTTTATTTTCAAATATATGTTTACTATGTAGGATATATTTGAGCATCTATGTTTTCAGTTTATTGTGTTCATATTTTTTGGGTCTTGCTGTCAAACCCCTTAATTCTTGTTGGTGTTGTATTGTTAAAAAGGACCAGAGGAGTTGGGGAAAAACTGAATTATAAATATCATTTGGTTTGCTTCTACAATGATGTAAAGATATAGTGTGATTTGTTTCAATTTTTTTGCTTCTTGTGTAGTAAATTTACTAATGACCATCTTAATATAAAGGAAGATATCAGGCCGCTGGCGTGGCTTTACTCAGATGTTCAACACCAATTTTTTGAATTTTATTTTGAATACCTTATGTAGATGATCTCAAATTAGATAATTATTTGATATTTTTTAGGATTTTAGGTTTTTCCCTTTGTATGTAATTGTTGCCTGATACTTTTGGCTTTAGTCTATTTCATACTTCCTTTTATTCTTGACCTGGTTTGATGATACTCATCAATGTGTTGGTTCTTCAAATATTGTGGGGAATCTTTTATTAACAAGTTAAATTCTGCTTAATTTTGAAACAAGTTAAGTATTCTACTGACCAATTTATTAAAATTTGTTGTAGAATTGATTTGAATTTGTGCGGGTCAGCTCATTTTTGTACTGAATCATATGATAACCCTTAGTCTAGGTTTGCCCTATGCACCCATACATTTATCTAAGTAATGTTAAAAGTTCATACTTCTGCATTTCTATTGATGTCATTTAGAAATAAGAATTTTTTATTTTCCAAGTAAATAATCAACATTGGTCCTCTATATATATTTATATATCCGTATACAGTGTACATCATTAAGATCACTGATATAATCTTAAGAGTTAATGGTGGAAAGGTTGCAGCAAAGAAATTCTGCTGATCAGTTATGAAAAGTTATAAATTCACGTTTGCAGGTGATATGAGAGAAGATTGCCAAGAACTGGTACCATGATGCAAAAAGGTAACTGAAATGTTATTTTTCCATTTTTTATTGTGATGCTAATTCCCTAGGGAGATGCTAATTTTTTTGGGTCTTGCTGTCAAACCCCTTAGTTCTTGTTGGTGTTGTATTGTTAAAAAGGACCAGATGAGTTGGGGAAAAACTGAATTACAAATATCATTTGGTTTGCTTCTACAATGATGTAAAGATATAGTGTGATTTGTTTCAATTTTTTTGCTTCTTGTGCAGTAAATTTACTAATGACCATCTTAATATAAAGGAAGATATCAGGCCGCTGGCGTGGCTTTACTCAGATGTTCAACACCAATTTTTTGAATTTTATTTTGAATACCTTATGTAGATGATCTCAGATTAGATAATTATTTGATGTTTTTTAGGATTTTAGGTTTTTCCCTCTGTATGTAATTGTTGCATGATACTTTTGACTTTAGTCTATTTCATACTTCCTTTTATTTTTGACCTGGTTTGATGATACTTATCAATATGTTGGTTCTTCAAATATTATGGGGAATCTTTTATTAACAAGTTAAATCCTGTTTAATTTTGAAACAAGTTAAGTATTCTACTGACCAATTTATTAAAATTTGTTGTAGAATTGATTTGAAGTTGTGGGTTAGCTCATTTTTGTACAGAATCATATGATAACCCTTAGTCTAGGTTTGCCCTATGCACCCATACATTTATCTAAGTAATGTTAAAAGTTCATACTTCTGCATTTCTATTGATGTCATTTAGAAATAAGAATTTTTATTTTCCAAGTAAATAATCAACATTGGTCCTCTATTTATATTTATATATCTGTGTACAATGTACAACATTAAGATCATTGATATAATCTTAAGAGTTAATGGTGGAAAGGTTGCAGCAAAGAAATTCTGCCGATCAGTTATGAAAAGTTATAAATTCACGTTTACAGGTGATATGAGAGAAGATTGCCAAGAACTGGTACCATGATGCAAAAAGGTAACTGAAATGCTATTTTTTCCATTTTTTATTGTGCTACTAATTCCCTAGGGAGATGCTAATTTTGCTTACTCATGAGGATTACTAACAAGGATGTGTTGCTTGATGAGATTATTAACTTTATGTAATCGCTGCAACGACAAATTGATGTAGCATTAACTGATATGCTTTTTATTAATTTATAACGAGTCAAATTAAAACTAGCATGAATCCTTTTTGCAGTCTCTAGACTTAATCTTTTACAATTATCTATTGGCTAAGGTTGTGCCCGAACGTGTTTTGCAGGTCCTTTGACTTTCACTTCAACTAGAGGCAGTAAGATTTATTGCTCATGTATCCTCTGTAAGGGAAAGATTTCCCGCCCTATCCCCCAGAGTGGTAGTTGTTGAAGGCCCCGCGGTTGTGATGCTGCCCTTCGAGGAGCCTATGTTCATTAATCGAACGACTGTCAAAATTCTGGTGAATGTTACCTATGTTGGTGAACTGAAGGTATGCCCTTGAGTCCCGAATAAAATAACTTAGATTGGTTGTTAATGATAACCTGACTCGTCATATTTAAATGGCAGTTTTACCAGTCCCTAATTTTGTACGGCGAGGCAAGCAAATCCAAATGTCACCATTGTTGTGTGTGCACCTTTGCATAGCAAAACTTGCAGGTTTTATCAATTATCATATTAGTCCTTTTGTTAGGCTACCACATGTGTTTTATAGTTACTTGTTGTGTATTTATGATGTTTTATAACACCCAAAGAAAAATACTAAAATACTAAGAGAAATAAGAAAAGATCTTTTAAAAATTTATTCTCATTAGACTCTAATAAATACTCATAAGCTCATTTTCTTTGGTCTAGATGTAAAATAATATTAATTTAGGTATGCTTATATCTTGTATTAATTGTAGTATGCAAAAAATATTTATCAGCTTTTATACCACTTTTTAAAGTCTATATGATTTAAGGATCAGAGATTTGTTAGAGTTGCATACTATGTTATATGAATTCAGGTTGGCCACTGGTCAGAATTTATCTAATTGACTCAATCTCTGTCATTATGAGATTATTATTTTGAAAAAGTTGCTCTATTATTAAATTTATGTGCTCACATTTTATGCCAAATGTGCATTCTCACCTTAATAAAGAGTGAACCCGTATAATGTTGATATGAAATGATTCATGTTAAAACATGCAAGTAAACACCAATATTTTTGTACAAGGACAATTTTAGCAATTTCATCTATCCGTTATGAGTTTCATCTTTGCATTTTCCACTAGGAAATTTATCGGGAGTCCCAAATACGTCTATGCTAGCGGTTTAACAATGTCCGTAAAGGATACATCACATACCTTTGCAAAAGACTTATTATCGATATTTTTACTAAGCTGATACTTTATTTAAACAGTAAAACTGAATATCTGATCATGATAATATGCTAAATTTAGTTCATTTTACCCGCTCCATACAATACTTTCATGTCTTAATGATTATAATTAATTTTGACATTTTTTTGTGATATATTTTGATTGGGCTATTTAGATGTGAATTTTTTTATGTGATAGTTGTTTATTTCTTTACAGTTGAGTGAGATTAAATGTCTTCCATTGATGAGCCAGTGTATCATATAGTTTTGATCGCTAAGCTATAAAAAAAGACATGAGGTTTTTGGTTGCATTCTATTCTGAAGCTTTCTATAATTGCTCAAGAGTTTGGTGTGGAGCGAAAATGGAAGAAAATTATTTCCTTATTAACCGAGAACAATGATCACGGCGATGAGGTGCTTCTTGCTATGTTGAAGAGCCGAGGGTGTTCTTTCCTGAAGTTGGAAGCGTGCAACATTCTTTAACTTCATGAATTTATATATGTTGATTGTTGACTATCAATACACTCTTTATTTTAGCATGTGATCCAGAAAATAAATGTTGTGTATATGTTGTGTACTTGATGATTTCATTAACAAAACACCTTGGTAGATTTTACTTAGTGAAAAATGTAGCACTCGACGGATAAGGATTATAGTCCCGACGAATGACTTAATATAGTCCCGACGGATGATGATTTATTATCCATCGAGTGAGTAGCTTATGTAACAATAAGTCTGTAGCACATTTCTGCATACACATTGTTTAGATTATGTAAGTAGTACTCAAGTCATGTTGACTTTAACTAGATATGCAGAATAGGTTGATTAATTGTACATAGATGATATTTTGTAATCCTGCATAAATTAACTGAAGTCATGTGTCAGATTTCTACCCGATGGATAAACAACAATGCCATTCGACGGATGATCATGAACTCGACGGATGATAATGAACCCGACGGATAAAGAATTCAAATATCTGTTGACAGTGACAACACAATCACATGCGTCGAATGTATGCAAATGGAATGTGGAAGCCTATTCAACTGGGTTTTAGACAACAAAGAAGCATTGCCATTTCCATGCTATTATGAAGATATTCAAAGATGCTGGAATAGAGTAATGAAGTAGCATAGTATTAGACTTGATAGTTTTTGTTTTATTATCTTGTCTTATTGCTTTGTAATCTTGGTGATATATAAACCAACAAGCAGCAAAAAGAAAAACTAACTAAGCAACCAAGAGAGGAACATTTGTAAGCTGTATTCTCAGTATTTCTCAGATTTCTTAGTTGTTCATTTGTAAGCAGCTATGAGCTAATTGCTACACAGAGTTCTCTTGATATATTATATATATCCGGTGGATACATTCAAATCCACCAGAAAGTTTTTAAAGACTTGTGTTTTTAATTACTTGTGTTTTGATTCATTTCAAGTTATTATTCCGCACTTTGCAAATCAATTCACACTGATATATATATATATATATATATATATTTAAGTTAGAACAATTTTATTTGTGAAAAAGTTTCAAGAATTCCATTCAACCCCCCTTCTGTAATTTTTGTTGCATTGTTAAGGGACTAACAATTGGTATCAGAGCAAGCTCTTGATAAACAAAGAGTTTAAAGATCAACAAAACAGCAAGATGAAAAAGAAGGATGTTGGAGTCAAGATTCATTTTCTGGATAAAGATAATTACCATCACTGGAAGGTAAAGATGCATCTTCATTTACTTTCTCAAGATGAGGCCTATGTAGATTGCATAGAAAGAGGCCCTCATGTACCAGTGAGAGCTGCAACTGGAAATGAGCCATCTGTCCCCAAGTCAAGGCATGAATGGTCTGATCCTGATATTGAACAAGTCAGGAAAGATAATAAGGCCATGAATATCCTGTTCAATGGAGTTGATGGTGATATTTTTGACAACATCATCAATTGCAAAACTGCCAAGGATGTTTGGGATACAATACAGATTATCTGTGATGGCATTGAGCAAGTTAGAGAAAACAAGATGCAGCTACTGATTCAGCAATATGAGAATTTTCATAGTGAAGAAAGTGAGTCTCTCACTGACATCTTTAGTAGGTTTCAAAAACTACTAAATGCTCTGAAGCTGCATGGAAGGGTCTATCAGACAAAAGACTCCAATCTGAAATTCTTTAGATCTCTTCCAAAGGAATGGAAACCAATGACAGTCTCATTAAGAAACTCTCAAGATTATAAGGAGTTTACTCTGGAGAGACTGTATGGCATCCTGAAGACTTATGAGCTTGAAATAGAGCAAGATGAGAGGATGGAGAGAGGAAAGAAGAAAGGAGGATCCATTGCACTAGTTGCTGAGTTAGAAAAAGAGAAGGAGATGAAGATGAAAGCTGTTGAATCAACTTCAAAGGTCTGTGAAAACAAGGGCAAGGGGCTGGTAGCAGAAAATGAAGATTCTTTGAGCCAAGATGACATGGAAGACATTGATGAACATCTAGAATTTCTTTCCAGAAGATTTGCCAAGCTCAAGTTCAAGAAGAACTTTGGAGCAGCCAAGCCAAATAGAAACATGGTGAATAAATCAAAATTCAAGTGTTTCAAATATGGCTTGGCAGGGCACTTTTCCAGTCAGTGTAGAAAGTCAGATTCCAACAAAAAGAAGTTTGACCTTGTGGATTATAAACAGAAATACTTTGAGTTGCTCAAACAAAAGGAAAGGGCTTTCATTACACAGGAAAATGACTGGGCAGCAGATGGTCTGGATGAATATGAAGATGTCAGCTATATCAATCTAGCCCTATTGGCCAAGTCTGATGAAACAGAGACAAGTTCTTCAAGTAATCAGGTAATCACTACTAACCTTGCATATTTATATAAAGCTGAGTGTAATGATGCTATAAATGACATGTCTACAAAATTATACCATTTGCGTGTTACACTTAAGTCTCTCACTAAAGAAAATGCTAAAATCAAAGAAAACAATTTATTTTTAAGTGAGAGGATTAATGTGCTAGAGTCTCAGTTTATTGAATTTGAAAAATTAAGAATTGAGTGCAAAATTGCTAAGGATGAATTAACTGAGTCCTTGAAGAAAGAAGAGATCTTGAAGAAGCAGCTTGAACGTGAACAAGAGGTGATTAAGGCATGGAAAACATCTAGGGATGTTCATGCTCAAATCACCAAAGTTCAAGGGATTGAGTCCTTTTGTGATGCATCCTGGAAAAAGAACAAGAAGAAGCTGGAATCCAATCTGGTGGAAGGATTGCTAACATATGTAGACTCGACGGATGATGAGGGTCATCCATCAGATAGCAAAAAGGGTTATCCATCGAGTGACATAAATCCTCATCCGTCGACTGTGAGCAAGCCTGTGAGTAAAGCCAAGCTTGTCAAGTTAAATGAGAGATATGGATCAGTTTCCAAGAATTTTGTTCCAGGAGAATCTAGTCAAGTGAAGAAGGAAAAGAAGGCTAATGTTGGTCATATGACTGTCAAACAATTGAGTGACAGACTTGAAAAGATTGAGGTTAAAACAGAGGCTAAAAATAAAAATAATAGAAATGGTAAAGTAGGGATTAACAAACACAATAAGTACACACCTGATAAATATGCTCCTAGAAAAATCTGTGTCAAGTATGGTAGTGTAAATCATTTGTCTGTTAATTACAAATCTGCCATGCCTACTTCCATATCTGTGCCACCTCACTTTCCCAACATGAATGTCAGGCCTCCTATGCCTATGAATGCTATGTCTACACAGAATATGAATGCACAATTTGCTAACATGCCATTTGCACCTAATCCTTATTATGCTGCATTTAGTATGCCACAAATGCCATTTAGCATGCCTTACTGGAATAACATGTTCACTAATAGCATGTCATTCCCCATTAATCATAATATGCATGATAATTCTGCTGTAATGAATGGTGTCAAAGGTTCAACTCAAATGACTAAGGGTGAATCTGATATCCCCAAGTCAAATGAGATCAACCCTAAGAAATAGAAAAAGAAAGCTAACAAGGCAGGACCCAAGGAAACTTGGGTACCAAAATCAACTTGATTTGATTTTGATGTGTGCAGGGAAACAGGAAGAATCTATGGTACTTGGATAGTGGTTGTTCAAGACACATGGCTGGTGATTCTACCCTGCTCACAAAGTTCAAGGAGAGAGCTGGCCCTAGTATTACTTTTGGAGATGACAACAAGGGTTATACTGTAGGATATGGCTTGATTTCAAAAGACAATGTAATCATTGATGAAGTTGCCTTAGTGGATGATCTCAAGCATAATTTGCTGAGTATCAGCCGACTTTGTGATAAAGGTAATTCAGTAACCTTCAACTCAGAAGCCTGTGTTGTGACTAACAAGAGGAGCAACAAAGTGGTTCACACTGGTGTGAGAAAAGGAAATGTGTACCTAGCTGACTTCAACTCATCAAATACAGAATATGTTACTTGTCTTCTCAGCAAAGCAAGTCAGGATGAAAGTTGGTTATGGCACAAGAAGCTATCCCATTTAAACTTCAAGACCATGAATGAACTAGTAAAGAAAGAACCGGTGAGAGGCATTCCTCAAGTGGAGTTTTCTAAGGATTGATTGTGTCATGCTTGTCAAAAAGGAAAGCAGATCAAAGCATCATTCAGGAAGAAGCTTGACTCAACAATTGAAGAACCTTTACAACTGCTACACATGGATTTGTTTAGACCAGTCAACGTGTTGTCCATTTCAAGGAAAAGATATTGTCTAGTAATTGTAGACGATTTCTCAAAGTTCTCTTGGACATATTTCCTAAAGTCTAAAGATGAGGCTAGTGAAATCATCATCAATCACATAAGGCAAGTCAATAATCATCCTGATTTCAAAGTGAGAAGAATCAAGAGTGACAATGGAACTGAGTTCAAGAATTCTGTCATGAGAGCATTTTGTGAAGAAAATGGAATTTTGCATGAATTTTCAGCAGCAAGAACTCCACAACAGAATGGAGTAGTGGAAAGGAAGAACAGATCACTTATTGAAGCTGCCAGGACAATGCTTGAAGAATCTAAATTTCCAACATATTTCTGGGCTGAAGCTGTAAATACTGCATGCTACACTCAGAATATTTCTCTGATCAATCAAGAAAAATGCATGACTCCCTATCAATTATTCAAGAACAAGAAGCCAACTCTAAATTTTCTTCATGTCTTTGGCTGCAAATGTTATATCTTGAGAAATCAAATTGATCAGAATGGGAAGTTTGATGCTAAAGCAGATGAAGGAATTTTTGTTGGATATGTTGTTGGTAAAGCATATAGAGTCTACAATCTAAGAACCAACATTGTTGTGGAATCAATACATGTTGTATTTGATGATAAAAAGATTGAAGGACTGCAAGATGGAGACTACCATGAGAGCCTCAAATTTGACAATGTGGAGATGGTTAGTGATGACAGTGATGATGAAAGTGATCAAGAAACAGTATCAAAGGATAATGTAGAAAAATCTACTACCAATGAAGCACAAAATTCAACATCTGTCGAGTTGCAAAATGCTTTATCCGTCGGGAGACAATCTGCCTTATCCGTCGGAAGGCAACCTGCTTCATCCATCGGTACTCAAAATTCACCATCCGTCGGGTTATCAAAAGGAGTAGGGAGTCAGGATAGATCACTTACAAAAATCTCCCCTTTCTCAAATAAAAGATCCACTAACTCATGGGGAGTTTCTAACAATCAAAACTCAATCACACATCAAGACAACAATAAGACCTCTTCATCTAGAGCTAATGTACCTCAACAAAGAAAATGGACAAAAGATCACCCCTTTGAGCTCATAATTGGTGATGTATCTTCTAGAGTTCAAACAAGGAGAGCAACTCAAGAAGAATGTCTGTACAGCAGCTTTCTTTCTAAGGATGAAACAAAAGAAGATAAAAGAAGCTTTGTTGGATCCTGATTGGATTTTAGCTATGCAGGAGGAGCTAAACCAATTTGAGAGGAATAAGGTATGGAAGCTGGTGCCCAAGCCTAGAGGAAAGAATCCAATTGACACCAAATGGGTATTCAGAAACAAGATGAATGAAAATGGCATAGTAGTCAGAAACAAAGCTAGATTGGTTGCTAAGGGTTATTGTCAATAAGAAGGAATAGATTAGCCTATACAGCCCAAGCCAATTTTAAGGTCTATCAAATGGATGTCAAAAGTGCCTTTCTGAATGGAGACTTGGAGGAGGAAGTCTATGTTAGTCAGCCTCCTAGTTTTGAAGATCCAAGTTTTCCAGAACATGTCTATTATCTTTTGAAAGCACTTTATGGACTAAAGCAAGCACCAAGAGCCTGGTATGACACTTTATCAAAGTTCCTTTTGGAAAATTACTTCACAAGAGGTACTGTAGATAAAACTTTATTCTTTAGAAAGGTTAATGGCTCTAGTATACTTGTTCAAATTTATGTAGATGACATTATTTTTGGCTCTACAGATGAAAAACTTTGCAAAACGTTTGCCAAATTGATGCAGAGTAAGTATGAAATGAGTATAATGGGAGAACTAACTTACTTTCTTGGTTTGCAAGTTAAGCAAGTTAGTGATGGAATATTCATTAGTCAAACTAAATACATTTATGATCTCTTAAAGAAGTTTGATCTAATGGATTGCACATCCGCAAAAACTCCCATGGCCACTGCAACTTTAACGTCTGGGAAATCTACGTCTGTATTATATCATATTTATAATAAATTATATGTGTTAATGTGTCATTTATGTGTAAGTATCTGTCAAACCCTAGTTGTTACGTGTTACGTGCATTCTGTGTCATTCCGGTATCTTTAAGATATTTTTCAGATATTTTATTTTGCATTTATCGCTTTCATTTCAAACGTTTTACGACCCGAACCATGATTTTAAAGCAAGTATTTCAAATAAAATAATGGGCCTTATTTTTCATCAAACGGCTTTTATCATCGCATTATTCTGAACATCTAGGCATTTTATAAACTTTCTCGTTTTTTGAAAAATGACTTTTCCGGGCCCTATTGGGTGTTAAAAACCCCTCAAAAATCACATTTTTATTTTTATAAAATTTTAGGACTTTCATTTATATTATTTATTTGCATTTTTACATTATTCATAATTTTTGGGAAATTTTGGCATATATATTGTATATATAAAATATTTATAAATTAAAATTTAATACTCAAAAAATTATAAAATTAGGGGCTTATTAATTTTAAAAAGTATAGAATTAGGGCCTTAATTTTATTTAGGAGTATTAATTTTACTACTATAAATAGCCTAATTTTTATTTAATTATTATAATTATTAACTAAAAATCAGAAATTAATTGATTTTCTCTGCAAACCGGGTCGGGAAGAACCAAGTCGGGTCGTGTTAGATATATTTGATAATGTCATGTGTAATATGATTTGTGTTTAGTTTTCAGATCTTACCTTACAGGACAAATCAATGCTTAACTGGAAATCAGCACTTATACTGAAGACGGAACTTAAGATATCAGAACTTAATTTATCAGAACTTAAGGTTCAGAAGATAATTATCATGAGATAATATCAGGACTTAAGATGACTTTCAGATAAGGCAGCGGCTGATTGAAAGGAAAGAAGATCGAGACTAAGACAGAAAGAATTATGCATGAAGAAGGAATTTTATGAAGAATAGAATACTTGGAAGAAAAGATAACTGGTTGATATATTTTAGGAAGCAGAATTATATTCCATATCAATTAGAAGATTATCTTGTAACTGTGTAGTATATAAACACAGGCATAGAGTTTACACAAAAAGTGTTACGATTATCAAAGTTATTATTCTTTGTAACTCTAGCAGCTCTCGTGATAATTTGTTCATCACTGAGAGAGGACAGTTCCATATTGTAACAGAGTTTATTTTGTTGAATAAAATCTGTTTTCTGTTAGTTAAGTTCTTATATTCGATTTGATTGTGCTAAACACTGTATTCAACCCCCTTCTACAGTGTGTGTGACCTAACAAGTGGTATCAGAGCCTTCTGTTAACACACAAACAGTTTAAGATCCAAAATCAATCATGTCTGAAGAAGAAACTCCAACCAAGCCCACCAAAACCGAAGAACCTCCAAAAACCATAACTCATAGTCGATATGAGACTATAAGAGTTCCCATGTTGAAACCTTCTGAGTATTCCATATGGAAAGTGAAGATGGCTATGTTTCTGGAAGCTACAGATCCAGAATATCTCGACAGGATTTATGAAGGACCACATATGCCAACCAAACTCTCCGTGGAAGTTGCAGGACAACCAGCAAAGTCTGTACCAAAGGAGAAAAGTGATTACACTTCTGAAGATATCTCATAGATTGCAAATGATGCAAAGGTAAGACACTTGCTGCATAGTGCCATTGATAATGTCATGTCAAACAGGGTAATAAACTGCAAGACTGCAAAAGAGATATGGATGCTTTGGAAACAAGGTGTCAGGGAACTGATTCAATCAAGAAGAACAGGAAGACAATACTCACTCAAGAGTATGAGCACTTTGACTCAAATCCTGATGAGTCATTGACTGGTTTATATGACAGATTTGTCAAACTTTTGAATGATTTATCACTAGTTGACAAAGAGTATGATATTGAAGATTCAAATCTTAAGTTCCTGTTAGCTCTTCCTGAAAGATGGGATTTGAAGGCCACAATAATAACAGACAACTATAATCTTGATGAAACAACTCTTGATGAAATTTATGGGATGCTCAATACTCATGAACTTGAGATGGAATAAAGAAGCAAGAGGAATGGAAGAAAGTCAAGAACAGTTGCCTTTGTGGCTGAGGAAGAAAGTCCCAAAGTAGCTGCCTCAAGAAAAGGCAAGGAAAAAGCTCTCATCACAAAGTCTGATACTGAGTCATCAAGTTCTGATAGTGATGATGACTCAGAAACTGAAAGTATACCTGAGATGGACCATGATGAGGAGATGATGAAGCTGTGTGCTCTTATGGTGAAAGGGATCACAAAGATTGTGTACAGAAAATTCAGGAGAGGAAAGAAGTTTTCCAGGAAAGGTGCAAGTTCTGAAAAGAAAGGTTTCAGAAAATCTGAAGGCAAAGGAGGAAAGTCTAATAGAGGAGATTACTCAAATGTTAAATGCTACAACTGTGGTGAGAAAGGCCACATATCTCCAGATTGCAGAAAAGGAAAAAGTGACAAAGGAAAGGCTCCTGTCACAAAGAAGAAAAACTGGTCAGATGCTTCAGATTCTGAGGATGAGGAAAACTATGCCTTGATGGCAAATGCTGATAGCAGTTCTGACACTGCTGACTTAAAGGTACCTCAAACTACTTATGCATTTCATACTGATGATATTACTGAGTTGAGAAAATATCTTAAAACCATGTTCGTTAGTTATAAAGATCAAACTTTAACATGTGAAAGATTAACTTCTGAAAATCTTGCTTATAAAAAGAGGAATGATTATTTAGAAGAGGAGTTAGTCATGTTCCATCAAACTCAGAAAGATAGAGATGTTGCCTTTTATGTTAGGGATGAAGTGTTAAAAATGAATGAATCTCTAAAAACTGAGTTAGAAAAGGAAAGAGAGATTATCAGGACTTGGACTAACTCTGGTAAAGCAACTCAGGATAATCTTAGTAGTGGAAACTGGAAAGAGGGCTTAGTTTATGGAGATGGTCAGAACAATAAGTGAACTGTAGAAACTGAGCATATAGTTGTTAAACAAAAACCAAAGGTAAATCCTGTTAAGTTTGTAACTGCAAAGTCTGATATTGATAAATCAGAAGTTAAGGAGATAGTATATTCTGAAAAATCTAAACAGGATAAGCCAACTGAAGTTAATATAGGCTTAATGACTAAGAAGCAGCTTAAGCATAAGCGGAAAGATGTTAAGAATGTAAACAAGGTAAAGCCACCTAGGAAAAATAGGAATGGAAAGGAAGGTGTGAATAAAAGTAACAATTATAAGCCTGTTCCTAATGCTCCTAGAAAAACATGTCATAACTGTGGAAATTCTAACCATCTGGCTTCTTTTTGCAGGAAGAATAAGAATATAAACTCCTTACCTTCAAAATCAGGAGTTAAGAGTCAGTCTGTTAGATATAAGCCACGAAATCCTTATTTTCATTGTGGTAGTTTATGGCATTTTATATATACTTGTAAGGAATATCATAGTCCGTACTATGATTATTATCAAATAAAACCTTCTGTAAAGAAAGTTAGCATTATTCCTTCTAGTATAAGTTCTGAAGAAAAGTCTGATATTGCAAATTCTGATAATAAAACTGTTAACATAAACTCTGATGCTAAATCTGTTGCAACTGTTAACAAACTTAAAAAGGCCAAAGGATCCAAACAAGTCCGGGTCCTTAAAACTAATCATTAGTGGTCTTTGTGATTGCAGGGCAACAGGAAGAACATCCTAGTTCTGGACAGTGGATGTTCAGGACATATGACTGGAAATAAAGCCCTGCTATCAGACTTTATGGAGAAAGTTGGCCCAGGTGTTTCTTATGGAGCTGGAAACATTGGAAAAACTCTGGGATATGGCAATATTAATCTTGGGAATGTCATCATTGAAAAAGTAGCTCTGGTCTCAGGACTTAAACACAATCTGCTGAGGGTGAGTCAAATCTGTGACAGAGGTTTTCATGTGGATTTCTTTGAAGAACACTGTTAAGTTGTAACCAAATCTACAGGAAAAGTTGTTCTGAAAGGATACATGCATGGTAACATTTATGAAGCCAAGCTTTCAACAAGTACTGATGGTTCTGCAATTTGTCTGTTGAGTAAAGCATCAATTGAAGAAAGCTGGAATTGGCACAAGAAACTCTCTCATTTAAATTTTAACAATATAAATGAACAAGTCAAGAAAGATCTTGTGAGAGGATTGCCAAAATCAGTACTTGCTCCTAATGGCCTTTGTGATTCATGTCAGAAGGCAAAACAAAGAAAATCTTCATTCAAGAGCAAGACTGATTCATCAATTCTTGAGCCTTATCACCTACTATATGTTGATCTATTTATACAGTGAATGTCATGTCTATTGCAAAGAAGAAATATGTTATGGTCATAGTGGATGAGTTCACCAGATACTAATGGGTGTATTTCTTGCACACAAAAAGTAAAACTGCATCTATCTTGATTGATCATGTCAAGCAACTGGATAAATTGGTCAAAGATTCTGTGAAGATCATAAGGAGTGATAATGGCACTGAGTTCAAGAATTTGATTATGGAAGAGTTTTGCAAAGACCATGGAATAAAGCAGGAATTTTCTGCTCCTGGAACTCCACAACAAAATGGAGTTGTTGAAAGAAAGAATAGAACTCTTATTGAAGCTGCACGAACTATGCTTGATGAAGCAAAGTTGCCAACCTACTTTTGGGCTGAAGCTGTGTAGACTGCTTATTTTACTCAGAATGCAACATTCATTAATAAGCATGGAAAAACACCATACGAGATGGTGAAGAAAAAGAAGCCAAATCTGAAGTATTTTCATGTATTTGGATGCAAGTGTTTTATTCTTAAGACTCATCCCAAACAGCTATCCAAATTTGATCTAAAAGCTGATGAAGGAATTTTTGTTAGATATCCACTTTCTACAAAAGCCTTCAGAGTCTACAATTTAAGAACAAGGGTTGTAATGGAATCTATCAATGTCTCTTTTGATGATAAGAAGATTACTGGACTTGAAGATTTCAATGATCATGATCAGTTGAGATTCGAGAATGGAGTTTTAAATTCTGATTCTGTAAATCCTGATACTGCAAACTCTGATGGATTAAACTCTGATTTTATTGAAATTGTGGTGACTACGCCTAAGGAAAATGCACCTATGCAGGGGGAGCATACTAAAGATCCAACCACATCTCAAGAAGCATCAGAACCTATAACAGGCTCTTCAAGTTCTGATGGGTTATGTTCTGATAATTCTGGAAACTCATGTTATGATATTTCTGGAAACTCAAATAATGAAGGATCCAACTCAGAGAGCATAATTTCAGGGCGAGCATCAGAAAATGTTGATGGAGACGGCATGGATCATGGGGGAGCATCCAGTTCTACAGAAAACCTTCCATCTGCAAGGAAGTGGACTAAAGCACATACATCTGACTTAATTATTGGAAATCCTGATGCATGTGTCAGAACTAGAACAGCTACATCAAATGAATGTCTTTATCATTCTTTTCTCTCTCAGACTGAACCAAAGAAAGTGGAAGAAGCTCTTCAAGATGCTGATTGGGTGCAAGCAATGCAGTAAGAGTTAAATGAATTTGAAAGAAATAAAGTCTGGACCCTAGTGCCAAGACCAAGAAACATAAGTCAATTTCCACATCAACTGCAGAAGCGGAATACATTGCTTCTGAAAGCTGTTGTGCACAGATTCTTTGGATGAAGAATCAGTTACTGGATTATGGGTTAGAATTTTCTAAAATCTCTATTTACTGTGATAATCAAAGTGCAATTGCTATGACAGGTAATCCAGTTCAGCACTCAATGACAAAGCACATCAGCATAAGGTACCATTTCATAAGGGAACATGTGGATGAAGGTATGGTGGAATTGCATTTTGTACCCACAGATCAACAACTAGCAGATATCTTCACAAAACCACTGTGTGAAGCTACTTTTACAAGATTGGTAAATGAACTTGGAATGGTTTCAGGTTCTTTCTCTAAATCTGCTTAGTTTATGTTCTGATACATCAGACTTTATGATCAGTATTTACAGATATTACTATCTTTGTGTATTATGTGCTTAAATTGAAAATTGCTTAAGTGCTGATTGTTGTCTGATGTGAATTTCTAAACTCTGATAGTGATATGAATGTTTATGTGACTATTCAATCCAATGAGGATAACTGTGCTAGATACTGATCTAGTAGTCTTTAATATACTAAAGATCCCATGTTTGAAGTAATTGTTTATGTGGAAATCTTTTAACACAAGCAAATTCTGATATTGAGCTTAGTTGAAGTTTACTTTGTGTATCTTATTACTAAGTCAAAAACTAGAATAGTGCTTCTTATCTGTTAAATTCTGATGTTAGTAAATCTGGTGGATGTACTAAGTGCTGATAAACCTCACTTATTAAAAGAAAAAGAAAAGAAAAGAAATAAAAATCAGGTACTCCTTTGAGATCTAGAGTAAAAATGTGGAAGGGAAGACCCAAGTGCATTGCTGGTATTAAGTAATATGCATTAGAAAAGCAAAATAAAATTTTCTTGGTGACTTTTCACACTCTATGATTACTGGAGAAATACTCTGATAACAACATACATTCTAATAAGCATTTGTGACTCACTTACACTGAGAAGCCACTGTAAAATAGAATTTCAAAAGATGCATAAAATGAGCACAAAACCGTTGAGGTGGACTAATGCATGAACTCATTCTAAAGTAGACTTCAAAATAATGACAGATGTTAAGTAAAGTTCTTAGTTATGCCTTATTTCTAAGATGTATTGAAGTGAATCAGACTTTACTCTTTGTCTGATATTTAGCTTAATGCACACACTTACACTCCATATGAATGATGAAAATTACTGTGGTGATAAATGTTATTTTAGATGAACAGTTTATGTGTCAGATTGCTTAAATTCTGAGGACAAGTTCTGATGGAAGTTCTGATGATTAAGTTCTGATGAAACCATATCAGTATTTGTATGAAGAATTACAGGAATACATATTCACTTTTCGAGTTAAGGAGCCATATTCTGATGACTTTTAAATCCTGATAATAATCAAGTTTTGATGCTGTCGTGACAGTATTTATTTACTTGGTTTATTTTTGGTCATTACTTGAACGATAATATTTTTACAGAATATTGGTTAATATGAGATAAAATAGTCATAATCATTGTGGGTTAGTGGTTAACGTGTATGTCCTGAAAAACTGCATGTGCACGGTATATTGCTCATTTTACGTGCCCATTAACTCTCATTCTAACCGTTTATTGACTGTTCACATGGTGCCAGGTGTAAAGTGTATCCCATGCTTCAAAAATATGACTGTTGAGTGGAGAGAGTATATATATGAGAGATAAAATATTTTCTAATCTTTTACTTACTTTTCTATTCTAAATCTCTTTTACTTTCTCTCTCTCTCTCTCTCTCTCGTTTATTTTCTGAAGCTGTTTTTCTCTCAGGACTTTTTACAAACACTTTGCAAACATTCTCTTATTCACTTAATTTCTTACAGAGATGGCACCAAAAGACATAATTTTGGATGGAGCTAAGTTTGTTCCTAATCACTTCTCCGCTATTCTTAGCAAGTCAGAAGCCCCATCAGAACTTCACTTCATTCAGGACTTTCTTGCTAGTTCTGATATTGGGTACGCTCTGACCGAACCTGAAGCAGTCTCTGGTACTCAAGTACTGGAGTTCTGGAGAAGCGGAGTATATGATGATGATGGTGCTCAAGGATCCCCAAGTATTATTTTATTCATCAGGGAAGGATGAGTATGTTGTGACATTGGCTACGGTCCGACAAGCACTGCAGCTGCCTGAAAACTGTGTTTATTCTACTGTTAAAGAGCCAGTTCTTCAAAACATGATGGCCAGTCTGGGGTATGAAAGGACATTGGAAAAGCTGGGTCAGTTGAAGAGATCTTTTATAAGGAGGGAATGGAGTTTCTTCTTTGACTGCATAACCAAGGCTTTTGCAAACAAATGCTCTAATTTTGATGCAATCCCCATATTCAGCCAACAAATCGGGTATGCTCTCATAAATCAAACTGATTTTGACTATGCAAGTGTTGTCTTAGGTTTTATTGGGGATAGAATGACAGAAGATAGAAATACTATTTATTTTGCTAGATTCTGTCAGCTTATCTATAGTTTTTATTATGATAATAAGCCCCAATCTGCTAGTGAATTAATTTTCATCATTCAGACTAGCTAAAAGAGCTTTTAATGACTTATTATCTACTGATAATAAGAAGGCTGTCTTAAGACCCCTCCTAGTTCCTTTATCTGTCAAACAAGCCTTAATAACCTACGATCTAGTTAAATATACTGAATCATATCCTGATGTTCAACCATTAGAACCTCATCCATCATCACCTACCACCTCTACACAAACACCTCAAACTTCTCAACCTCAACCTTCAGCTCCTACAGTGCAGCCTTCATCTTCCAAACCCAAGAGGACTAAGAAAGTACCTCAGACTCCACAGAAGAGAAGGAGAATTATTCTGCGAGATGAATCAGATGTCGAGGAACAGGTTCCAATATCAGAACCTGTTATTTTAGAAGCTGAGAAGGTTTCTTCTCAGAAAGATACTGTAACTGGGAGTTCTAGGCCCCTCAAAAGGCTTAGAAAATTAAATTCTGATGATAAAACTCCTACAGTATCTCCACCTTTGAGGAAATTAAAGAAACAGAGAGCTCATAAGGACATAGTTGAGTCAGATTCAGAAGATGTAGTGGAAGCAGCTAAGGAAGGGGATCAGGAATCCTTGATCTCAACAGAACCAATTGTTATTGAATTACTTCCTTATGCACAAATAGAAACTGCACAACCAGAAACTGCTCAAGCTAAAATGCCTACACCTCCTATGTCACCTATAGTTGATCCAGTACATACTGAAGAACCAGGTACAAGTGCTGAAATTGATATTCATAACCTGATTGTTCCTGAGGTTTTGTACTTGGAAGCTCCACTAATTCAACTCACTCCACCAACAACATCAATGTTGAATGTTGATCAGAACATGGCTGCAGATCAGAATTTAGAGGAAAATGTTGAAGCCTTTATAGCCTCACATACTGCTATTTTATCAGAGGATGCTGATACTGCAGGATCTACAAGTTCTGATGCTGCTAATGAAGAAACTACTGGTGAAGCTGCTGGTAATTTAGATGTTGACGCAGCTGGTCCATCAGGACATGCACCTCAACAAACTGTTTATAAAGCTGATTTAGTCAAGAAGTTTGTTACAGGGGAAACACCGGTACCTTGGAGTGAAACTCCTAGAGGAAAGGAGTGGACTAAAGAATGGAACTCAGTTAGTTTTATTCCTTCTGAAAAGATTCTTGCTGAGCATCTTGCAAAAGCTGATGAAATGCTGTTAAATGATGATTTCACGGCACAACTGAGAGTTACTGCATTGAGTACAAGGCACCTTCAAGGTCAACACTCAATAACTCATGACAAGGTGAATAAAATTCAAGAAAACTTGATCCAGCGAGATATGAATGTGAAACTTGAAAAGAACATATTTTTCAAGCCAGCCTTTGACAAAATTGCCTCTATTGAGAAAACTCAGGAGAAGCAACAAGCTCAAATTGAAGAAATTCTGAAGAATCAAGCTTCTCACCAAAGTTAACTCAATGAGATCCAATCCTCAGTGGAATTGCGTCTCTCTTCTATTACCTGCTGATGCCAAAAAGGGGGAGAAAGTGATTAAGTCCAAATGCAAATCTATTCAGACACTGAAAGGAAAGGATGATGGAAATGATGACCAGGGAAACTCTGATAAGGGTAGAGGTCAAGGTCAAGGCAAAGGACTTTCGTCAAGTAAAGCTAGAATTACAAGTCAAGGAACAAGTTCTGATACTGGAAGAAGAATAAGTTCTGATATTGGTAAAAGGATAAGTTCTGGTGGATATCTAGAACTTGATAAAGAAATTTCAAAGCAGTTATTTCTTAAAGAAAATCCAGGAATGGACTTTGAGAGTCTAAAGGAAGAAGAAGCTAGACTCAAAGCAGAAGGTGTCAAGATAAAATCTGAAGCTTCTGTTGTTGAAAAGAAATTTCCAAAGCCTAAGGGTATTGTGATAAAGGAAAGAACAAGTTCTAAGGCAACCAAGGCCAAATTACAATTGGAAATTGATCCAAGGTCCAAGGGCAAAGAAAAAGTTGATGAACCTGTAAAGGTTTATATGCCAGTTATGGATGAAGAAATAAATGACGAAGAAGCAGATGCTAATCTTACTCTGATGCATAAGAAGATTTTTCTAACAACCTCTGACATGGCTCATGTTGTTCAGAGTCAAGATTTAGTAAGTTCTGATATGACAGTGAAGCAAGCAACCTCTGACATAGCTCAAGTTGGCTTGATATCAGAAGATAAGGAAAAGGAAACCTCTGACATTGTTCATGTTAAACCTTCAAAGATACTCCTACCAGGATTCACCAAAGCTAAACAGGCTCAACCTTTGAAGACTGCAACAGGTGGTTTTGAAGCAAGAGTTGTTACAGGAAAGGAAGGAAGAGATAAATCTGGGTTGGGTAGTTTTGATGAAAGAAGAGTACATAACACTACCAATGATCCAACTTCCTTAAGTGAACCAGGTGTTGGAGTAACTCCTGAAAGATTGAATCGACTTGAATCTGTGCAAATGGTTTACCATACCTTCTTGAAAGAACATATCTTGTTATATTTTATGACAGATGGAAGGGTATACCAGATTAAGAAAAATGCTATACCACTGAAGTATTTTGAAGAACTGGAACATGTTCTATACCTACTTCAAGTGAAAGACAGATTAACAGATAGTGCTGCAGGGTATTTAAAGTCTCAAATTCAAAGACAGAAGAAGCTTTATTCTGTAAAGTCTGACAGCACATACTGTCCCAAGTACAGAGATCACAAGGGTGATATTGTCGATATGAAGCCTAACTCTGCTAGGATTATAACTACTTTTCTGGGTTATAAGGCTGTGGAATTCAATCTAGAGTCTGACAAGGCATATCTGATTAGACTAGATCAGGAGATAAGAAAAGCTAAGATAAATGATCTCAGAGCAGCTATTTTTCAAACTGGAGATATAGCTGAATTGATAAATGCTAAAAGGAGGATGGTCAATGAACTTGAATATGCAGAGAGATGTTTGTTGAAGAACTATCTCAGGACAACTCCTGATATCAAAGAGATCAGAAGAAATTGAAAATTGAAGCCAAGTCAAAGATCTACAACTACTTAAATTCTGAAGTTTATACAGACTGAAGCGGTTATCAAAGTTTATGCAGGAGGAGCTAAACCAATTTGAGAGGAATAAGGTATGGAAGCTGGTGCCCAAGCCTAGAGGAAAGAATCCAATTGACACCAAATGGGTATTCAGAAACAAGATGAATGAAAATGGCATAGTAGTCAGAAACAAAGCTAGATTGGTTGCTAAGGGCTATTGTCAATAAGAAGGAATAGATTAGCCTATACAGCCCAAGCCAATTTCAAGGTCTATCAAATGGATGTCAAAAGTGCCTTTCTGAATGGAGACTTGGAGGAGGAAGTCTATGTTAGTCAGCCTCCTAGTTTTGAAGATCCAAGTTTTCCAGAACATGTCTATTATCTTTTGAAAGCACTTTATGGACTAAAGCAAGCACCTAGAGCCTGGTATGACACTTTATCAAAGTTCCTTTTGGAAAATTACTTCACAAGAGGTACTGTAGATAAAACTTTATTCTTTAGAAAGGTTAATGGCTCTAGTATACTTGTTCAAATTTATGTAGATGACATTATTTTTGGCTCTACAGATGAAAAACTTTGCAAAATGTTTGCCAAATTGATGCAGAGTAAGTATGAAATGAGTATGATGGGAGAACTAACTTACTTTCTTGGTTTGCAAGTTAAGCAAGTTAGTGATGGAATATTC
The DNA here is from genome assembly GCF_009905375.1 of Apium graveolens. NCBI lineage: Eukaryota > Viridiplantae > Streptophyta > Magnoliopsida > Apiales > Apiaceae > Apium > Apium graveolens. The sequence continues at coordinate 66,376,955 of NC_133657.1, forward strand.
ATTAGTCAAACTAAATACATTTATGATCTCTTAAAGAAGTTTGATCTAATGGATTGCACATCCGCAAAAACTCCCATGGCCACTGCAACTTTAACGTCTGGGAAATCTACGTCTGTATTATATCATATTTATAATAAATTATGTGTGTTAATGTGTCATTTATGTGTAAGTATCTGTCAAACCCTAGTTGTTACGTGTTACGTGCATTCTGTGTCATTCCGGTATCTTTAAGATATTTTTCAGATATTTTATTTTGCATTTATCGCTTTCATTTCAAACGTTTTACGACCCGAACCATGATTTTAAAGCAAGTATTTCAAATAAAATAATGGGCCTTATTTTTCATCAAACGGCTTTTATCATCGCATTATTCTGAACATCTAGGCATTTTATAAACTTTCTCGTTTTTTGAAAAATGACTTTTCCGGGCCCTATTGGGTGTTAAAAACCCCACAAAAATCACATTTTTATTTTTATAAAATTTTAGGACTTTCATTTATATTATTTCTTTGCATTTTTACATTATTCACAATTTTTGGGAAATTTTGGCATATATATTGTATATATAAAATATTTATAAATTAAAATTTAATACTCAAAAAATTATAAAATTAGGGGCTTATTAATTTTAAAAAGTATAGAATTAGGGCCTTAATTTTATTTAGGAGTATTAATTTTACTACTATAAATAGCCTAATTTTTATTTAATTATTATAGTTATTAACTAAAAATCAGAAATTAATTGATTTTCTCTGCAAACCGGGTCGGGAAGAAACAAGTCGGGTCGTGTTAGATATATTTGATAATGTCATGTGTAATATGATTTGTGTTTAGTTTTCAGATCTTACCTTACAGGACAAATCAATGCTTAACTGGAAATCAGCACTTATACTGAAGACGGAACTTAAGATATCAGAACTTAATTTATCAGAACTTAAGGTTCAGAAGATAATTATCATGAGATAATATCAGGACTTAAGATGACTTTCAGATAAGGCAGCGGCTGATTGAAAGGAAAGAAGATCGAGACTAAGACAGAAAGAATTGTGCATGAAGAAGGAATTTTATGAAGAATAGAATACTTGGAAGAAAAGATAACTGGTTGATATATTTTAGGAAGCAGAATTATATTCCATATCAATTAGAAGATTATCTTGTAACTGTGTAGTATATAAACACAGGCATAGAGTTTACACAAAAAGTGTTACGATTATCAAAGTTATTATTCTTTGTAACTCTAGCAGCTCTCGTGATAATTTGTTCATCACTGAGAGAGGACAGTTCCATATTGTAACAGAGTTTATTGTGTTGAATAAAATCTGTTTTCTGTTAGTTAAGTTCTTATATTCGATTTGATTGTGCTAAACACTGTATTCAACCCCCTTCTACAGTGTGTGTGACCTAACAGGTCGAGGAATTAAACTGTGATTTTGATCTGATTTCTTCACCAAATCAAGCAGTTCAAGTACTCAAATCAAAGGTTTTGATCTGTTCTTTCTATTTTTGATATCAATTTCATGTTTTAATGCATCGCTTTTGATTTACGATTTCTAGGGTTTATGTTCGAATTAGGCCTTTTTGATTTTATGGTTATTTTGATGTTTTGATGATTGATATAGCTTTGTTAGATGATTTACAGTCGATTTATGGTATTTAATTGATCAAACGATACTCAGATAACAAAGTACGATTTCTAGGGTTTATACCGAATTTTCAAATCACAACTCGATGATTTATGTGAATATTTGGTTCTTATGATGTTAGGGGTTAGTTTGTATGTGTTCTTAGCTGTGATTTGCACTATAGAACTTTGAGTTTGGTTTACAGAATCAAAAGATAGGATTTTGGTCGAAGTTCATGTCGTTTTTGGCCGAAGAAATTGTTGCAGGGATGTTTTTGGTCGAGTTTGGCCTGAAACAGGTTGGGGAAGTGATTTGGAATGAATTGAACTTAAAAACCGTATTAAACGAAGCTCTTTTGGGCGTGAATCAGGGTTGCTGGAATCCTGGCCGGTCTCCGGTTCTGGGCAATTTCCAGCCAGTTCATCCCCAACCCGGGATGTTTTTGGTAACCCGGTTGCAACCCGGTTTGCAACCCGGGTTTCATCTGTATCTGTCAGGATTTGATTTCTGACAGATGTTTCTGGGAATTAATTTTATTTTTATTTTATTTTAATTATAAAATCAATTTTATTTATTTTATAAATTAATTAATTAATTAATTAATTTATATTATAAATAATTCTGAATTACTTTCTAAAAATCAGATTGAATTATTTTCTCAATTATTTATTATTTATTTATTAGGTATTTATTATTTATTAATTATTTAAAAATGATTAATTATTTTGATAATTAATCAAATAATTTTCAATAAATTCATTTTAATTCCAAAAACTATAGTCATTTCTAATTCTGATTTTTCTTAAATAATTATTTAAATATTATTTTAGGGTTTTAAAAATTAGTAATAATTAATTAAATTGAATAATAAATTGAATTATCAGTGTTTAATTGATAATAATTAGACCGTTAGTCCGATTCGAGCGAAACGAAAGCCCTTTGACTCGAAAAAATGAATTTTTTCCATTAAAAATAATATTAAAGCCAAATTTCTTCTAGAAATTAGTTGACCTTGTTACTTGTTTGATTGTCAATCGAAATGTGTGCCGAGACGAGTCCGAAAAATTCTGGAAAAATGGGAAACGAGTCAGATAACGATCAGTTGAGCGATCAGCGAGTCGATTTTGATTCTAAAAATTATTTTAACTATGAAAATGACTATGTGCTTATGTGTATTATGTGGTAATCGAGTCTTACTTGTTAATAAATAATACATTAGTCAGTCATAAGCGCATGGGTAGACGTTAGGAACGGTGCGAAGTCGATTCAAGATGCAATTGAAGTACGAAATGACTAAATCAGTCTATTTCTCTAACAGAAGCTAAGCCAGCAAGGCAGGTTAAGTCGGTAATAGACGAAGGTGACGCAATTGCAATAAGTCGCGCAGAAGGCAAGTTTTTCCCCTATTCTACTTTCAGAATAGTGACATTTCTTCAGATGCTTATCACGTTTGCTGTAACAACCCAAATCTCGAGTCAGGATTTGGTGTCACTAAACAATCATTATATAAAATAAAGAAATAAATAAATAAACCCTTGAATCCGGATCGTTTACAGGTTATGGTATGAAACAAGAATCTAGCCCTTTACAACTCACAGTAACTAGCATACAATTATAAATACCTTTGAACTAATGCTCTTGTCACATTCCTCTAACATCTTCAACATCTCGCAGCGGAAATTTCTCTAACTCCTGATGTCGATCAAAGCTAATCACTTTTACCCTTATCTGTTTCTGGCGGAAATAAGAATTTACAAAGCAAGAGTGAGCCAAAAATGCCCAGCAAGTATATAATTTGAGTTTCAAGCATTAATATCAAAAGAAAAACTTTCGGACAAAATCTTAAAATAATTTTAAATCATTCTATTTATTTTGAGTGAGTGAGCGAATAAACGTTGGATGTCACCAGCCTTTAACTAAAATCCAAAAATGACAAGCGATTCCCCGGTTCATCTCCTCAATCAGGGTTTTGTCCGATTTTGGAATCATAAAACCTTTCGAGAGAGAATGTCGTTAATGGCAATCAACAACAAATTAGACTGGACACTAGTTCGCATCTATATTCTGCTGATCAGTCAGAATATAATGCAGATCTATATCTCAATATATAGATCTAGTCGGGTCCCCAGGTACTACGGCCCATCTCGAGGCACCAGTCATCCCGGTCCTCAGGATTAAGTGAAACTCAATCCCCAAAATATCACTATCCAGCCCGTAGAGTGTTTTGATGTCAAATCATTTTGAATTCAAAACATCCCAATTCAGGGTTCGCAAATAACCCGAAAGAATGGGTATTTGCTCAAGAGAGCAATCGAATTATAGGAACAAGAATAAAAAGATCATGCGTAATCAGAGTAATTGCAGCGAAATGTAAAACATTTAACAATTCTGAACTTAGGATAGGATCGAAGAAATAATTGCATAAAATCAGGAATACTTGCAGTATTTTAAAAGAAAATCAAGAATACTTGCAGTATTTAAAAGAAAAATCCAGAATACTTGCCTTAATAAACTTTAATCGCTATTACTAGTTGACTTTGATTCGACTTGATCGTTTGGCTTTATCGTCAAACTACTATTCCATTATGGATTCGATCCCGACACTCAGGTTCTTCGGTTGGAACTTCGTTGATCCCAACGTCTAATCACTAGATCAATCCTAGCCCAACGTCACGTCTCGGGTCTTCCGACTAAGACCTACAGTGTTGGAATACCCTAATTCAGATAACCGCTTAACATGCACCACAATCCTATTCTACCCATACGATTTCATAACCCAACTCGTATTTATATGTATTATCGAAATACACATAGCAATTATGGTTCACATCTTCGAAACTCGGTTCGGTATTTATTTTCAGAAAATACGTATATTTGTTACCTCGAAAATAGGGTAATCGATTACTTATAAATTATTTTGTGTCACTCGCAATTAAGTTTATACAATATAATCGTATATGGTTATTTGACGTCTCCGATAATTATAGGTTACGTTCCTGTATTTTCGGAATTATTTTCCCGAAAATCGGGCAGCATTTCCTCTATTTATCGGCCCGCCCGTCGAATCATTTCGACGTCAAATAACAACAATCCAACACAATCATCCAATTCAGAATCCATACACCAATCCCATTCACCGATACAATTCAGTTATTAATTATTTTTATTCGTATTTTTCATTTCGCAATTTATTTTATCAACTAATTTTTATTTGATTATAATTTAGGACTCAGATAAAAATCATCATCGCCCACCGTCCGCTCGTAATAAGTCATCGCGGTACAGCGGCAAAATTCTCGGGGTACCCGGTAATTCGGATTCCAACCGAAAATTTCACCGATTACAAAATAATTTTCCTCGTACAAAAATATATTTTTATCAACAATATTAATCATTTAATTTCCTGCAGAAAAAGGAATTATAAATTAGAATTTAACCACCAAGCCCACTGCTCCAATTCGGCCCAACAAGGCCCAACAGAAGCAAATCCGCACAGACCAACACAAACATCACAGAGAACACAGGGATACACACGCAGCCACGCGCCGCCCAACCCACACCAACACAACCGACACACACACAATCACGAACACACACACACAATCGCGAACACACACACACAACTCACACACGCGTCACACCACGCACCCACGCACATAATCATATATATATACATACGTTTACATACGAAGCAAGATTGAGAAGGCACGAGGCCAATCGGAAAAAGAGACGGCCGGAAAAGGGCGAGCAGCGGCGGGAAGCCGTGAAACAGAGAGGAGGAGAGGAAAGAGATGGGAAGAGGGAAAAAGACAGAGAAATTAAAAGAGAGAGATGAGAGAATCTAAAGAGAGAGGGAGCAGAGAATTACAGTATAGTGCATCGAGAGGCCGAGAGATTGAAAAGAAAAAAAAAAGAAAAAAGGGAGGTTTCGAGAATCTTCTCGAATGAAACCAGAACAGGGATAAGAATAATAGTACTTATCTATTTGTCTGTTTTTATTTATCATAATTTAACATCGCATTCTGCTTTTAGCGAACCATGTTGTATAAGAATAGACTCGGAAAATTGTCAAAATAGTTTAAAAATTATATAAATATCCCCAAATTAATAAAACATGAATTTCGTAATTTTTAAATAAATTTTGGAACGCGACTTACACATGTATTTTATAATTGACGAACTGAGCTGTACTCAAAATAAATTCAGAAGATCATGAAAACAGTCTTAAAATGTTAGAAATATCCCAAAGTCTATTAAAACATAAATTTTGAAATTTTTAAAAAATTTCTAAAACGCAACTTGTACCCGCTTTTTAATAATTAATGAAATAACGCGCGGGTGAAATTAATCCCAAAAATTCCCGAAATAATTTTAAAATTCTCGGAATATTCCAAACTTAATTAAAATATGAGTTTCATATTTTTTTGAAGAATTCTGGAATTAAATACAGATTTTACAATTAATTGAAATCAGAAAATCATTTAAAGATAATTAATAAATAAAATATTGATTTCCAAATTTTATAAATTTCTTAAAATAATAAATGAAATTATAAAATAATAAAAATAATTTTAGAAATAGTTTTAGCATTTTTAAGAATAAATATTCAATAAAATCACTTTAAAAGTGAACTAAGTTTATACCGTTCAATAATTAATTATACAATTAATCCTCACGTCCAACAAATCACAAACAATTGATAACACAGAAACACATAGCTAACAGAACCATCACATACTTTATTTTCTTAAATGTTTAATAATTATATTTACATATCGGGTCCCAAAATAGGTTACTTAGCCTCTAAGTAACTGAAAAGACAATACGATTTTAATACCAAATTTGGATAATTATCAAAACAGAGCTTCCTATAAAATAATTTATACGAAAATAAGATAATAATGTCTCTTCTTTTGAGAATATGGATTCTTATCAATATATAAAATGATTTGCGTATCAAAAATTTCACACCGGGACTCGTACAGGTCAAACCGTACCCCGGATCGAAAAAGTCATAACATGAAAAGTGTTCAGAATTATCAGGTTGGGTTAGGAAGGAGTTTTCGGAAGAGTTTCGGGTTGTAAAAACGCAAAAACGACTGAAGTGGGACAATTTCTGATTCTAAAATGTAATTTTATAATTATGTAAAAATAATCATTGTTAATTCTATAAATCCTTATAAAATCATATGATTATTCAAAAAATTACCAGAAAAATACCAAAATTATCTAGATTTAATTTTGGATAATTGGAAATTAGAATATCTAAATTTTATCAAAAATAAACATTCAAATATTATTATCCATCATCAAATAATTCACCAAAATTCACACAAAACTCACATAATAATTATTTATTGATAAAAATAATTACATAATATTTCCCAGGCGTTACATTCTTCCCCCTTTAAAAGGATTATGTCATCAGAATCATGCTAAAGAACAGACACTGCTACATTTCGAGTATCTACTTAAAACTTCTCAGGACTCACTACTTTAATCACGTTTCAACGGTCTCCTACCGTCATCAGATTTATCAGTTGCTCATGCAACCCCTAACTTAATCTTTTATTTCACATATTTGGAGCTAAATTACTCTTCATAGTCATACACACATAAATGCCTTATGGACTCGTTACACCTGTGACAACAAGACCAACTCATTCACAATCGTGCTATATGATCTCATTATTTCAAAGGACCAACTTAATTTACACTAACCTTCTTTTATTTCCGATTCTAATAGTTTCCTGTTCATGAAATTTCTATTTTCATTGACTGTTCTTCTCTACTTATCATGTCTCCTTCTGTTCGGTTGAATTGACCTATAATCGTTTCCAATCGTATTCAAGAATCTTTAATCGGTCTCTTGTATTTCCCATTCGTCTACACCCGATGTCCTGAGTTCATGACGTCTGATGCTTCGAAATGTTCTACATCTATTCAAAAGCTAAAAAGAAAAATCTCGGAAATTGCATCTACTCACCATTTGGTAGCATACTTCTATTTCTTTTCAATCACTATCAAGTAGCTTCATCAAGCGAGAATCCCTTACTATCTGAAAGAAAGTACATTAATTGGGAACGGAATGGATTAGAACTTTATTCAAAATCCGGTCTCTTGGTACTAATACTCATTTTGTTGTCCTATCAAATTAGATATCAATACGAACTTTGATGCTCACAACGTTTCCTACTGAAGTCAATATCAATCATCTGCATTAATACCACCTTTGATATTCAACAACAAAGTAAGTATCAGCCTAACCCAGAAGACAGATCAAAACCTATTCTTCAATTTCCAATTTTTTTTTCTTCTTCTTTTAATCATTTCCCAACAATCTTAATGGTATTCACTCTTTTCTTTCTATTTGAAACATCTGTTCCTAAATGGACCTTTCCTGTTTGGTATTTACCCACACACTGGAGATCATACTCAATTATAACCAGAATTCATATCTTTGAGGCTGAGAATGCAGCTGCTATTTTCCAACACTTCGCAAGCATATCTTCAGGCGTTCAACTTGGTCTTCCTTAGTCTTTGAATTAGCGAGGATGTTATCAATAAATACAATCACACTATCCTAATACTCCTGGTATATTGTGTTCATTTAATCTTCAGATTTAAAATTTCTGATAATCGGTGCGTAATTTCATACTTCCATTCTCTTTTCCAAGACCGCTTTTGTGCACAGCGCACAATACCCTTTATTTCATTATTCTTTCATTTCACATTTCTGAAGTTTTCCTTCACTTATTATTTCATCCCTATTGAGTTAGGCGATATGGGGCTTTTGACACCAGCTAAACTCGGTGCAGAATCTGACGAGAAATTCTTACCTTATTCCCTGAGGTAATCTTGGTAGAGCATTCGTTCGAACCTCCTGGACCTCACTTTAATTTTTAAAGAATTTCGATATGAGATTCACTGTAATGTTCTTTTCTAACAGTTCACCATCAATACCTTTGTTTAATCATCCCTATTTACACGTATTTTTGGAATGAATTCCTATCTCTAACTATCAACGTTTCACCTCATTCTCCTACCAGTTCGGGCACAACCGTTATTCCCAACTTGCATATTTCCTGGATTATTTTATAATATTTCTTTATCATCCTTTTTGATTCCACTTCTTTTCTTTATTATTTCTCCCTTCTCATGATTCATTATTTCTTTTAAACATAACGAATTTCTTCTTCTTAGTAATTTTAATTTGTTTATCGTTGGATAGGTCATTTCTGGGGTTTACACTGGAATGAAGGCTTTTATTTATAATATTTAAATTTTTACCAACAAAATTATCGAATTTCATCGGTAGCTATTTTCTTAGCCTTGCTTAACGCATCACAGATCACGTATTTGACTTCTCTTCATTGACCAACATTTCTTTTCCCTGAGTTCACATGCGGACTTCATCATTCTTCGCCTTTCATTAGATGCTTGAATTTGCGAGCTTTCCATTATTCTACAGCAACTTTCATTCAATCGCCGTTTAAAAGAAGTGTACATTCAAATCTTTCATTAATTCATCATTCGATATGGGTATACCTCCAAGTCCTTCCTGGAACGCTATTGCAGATGATGTAATCCCTTTCTTTATCTTAAACCTTCAGTTCTTAAAAGAATTTTTATTACTAGCATGTACCGGTAATTTCATGTTCCTCTTATTCATCGAAAAGAGCGTATTCTTCTGGATCAACCTTGCACCTGGTTGCAGTAACACCATACTAATTGAACTAAGCCTTCAATTTATGTTAATGCCATTACTTTTTCTCAAATTTCTTATCGCTTTCATTTCGGATCTAGAAATCATGTTAGAGCTTGACTCAATCTAATTGGAATCGATCTCCATTTAACTAACCATTAGTTGGTAAAGTTGATCAATTAACTCCTTTAGCTGATCACTTAAACCAAATGCTGACTAGCTAACTGGAATCAAAGACCAATTATATAAAGTCAGTTTGGTCATAACAACTTTCTCAAGAACCGAGATCGCAATTATTTGGAATACTGACGAGAATGATAATATACTTCTTTGTCCTTAACTATAGGGTAATTTCTGAAACTTTAGGCAGCACTTCCCCTACACCATTTACTACCAGTCGGACTCAAGCCGACATCATCAATCAACCAAAGCATCCACAATCATATATGTCCACTTCCATCAACCAAAACAATCATCCATCTTGGACGATACACATTCAGTTTCATTAACTAATCTGTTTATCGTTTAATAACCACGCATGGTTTTCATTACTATCGTCATAATCTGGTGGAAACTTAATCGTTATATCGTTATTTCTTAAAAGGTTTCACAGTCGAGTCACCATTGTGTCATCTCCATTTATGGTTCCGCGTCAAACTTTCGTCACTGACCTGGGTATGAGCATTGAATTCATCATCACTTATTTACGCAAGTTGGAGAACTTCACAATTTCTTGAAGAGCACATTCAAAGTTCGATTATATTTAAGATTTCTTCCATCTTGAATCTTTATGACAAATATCTTCCCACAACGAAGGGATATTTCACGTAGTAATTGCATGTCTGAGTCATTATTTAGAATTTCCTTAATCTTTGATCGTCGTCCCGATACTCGTTTGCTCCGTCTGACGCACACAACTTTACTTCCTTATTTTATAATTGATATAATTATTACGGTTCACTAACGATCCATTCCTCATCGAAATCTTCTGATTTGAAGTGCATCGCGTTAACGTACTCTACGGTACTTATGTGATCCTCATAACACGAACAACTGTCAAATTTGATGTCCTTGCCATGACCACGTTATCGGTGTATCCATTCTTCTTTGCTTGCAAATGTCCCCCATTTATCGGCTTGCAATCATATTCTTCTTTGACACGTAATTCTACTTGTCGCACGGGACTATTCTATTTCTTTCGTAATCATCAGAGAACAGACTCGATGCAAGAAGAGAGTTTATTAATATGATTTTGAATGAAAAGAAGGATAGGGAGTAACAATACAACAAACAGTTGGAAGAATCTGTAAGTTAATAAATTGAAGGAATAAAAATGAGTGAAGAATTAGACAACCATATTCATACTCAAGATGGCCAGTCTTTCATACTATATGGCATACAGCACATGATTAGGTGGCGTCCCACCCGACTTTTCGTCATTTCGACAAAACGTCATATCACAACACTGTTGTCTCAATCAGAAATCAAGGATTCGAGAAGAGAAACAATTCAGAAGGAATACAATAAATTTTCTTTCATTTTTGCCTCATATAATTTAATATCACAGCTTCGCGTAAAGTATCCATCGATCACGCAACTCCTCAATTCTGTCGATAAAATATGATGCCTCTTCCACCATCTAGAAGATTCTACCATTTCCTTCAATCATCCTTCATTTATTCAAACCACGAACCTCATTAAATTTTAATAATTTTATAAATTGAGTAAGTAATATTTTTAACATGTTGATTCAGAATTTATATTCGTCTTTCATGGAGAAATTTAAACTTTCTTCTTACTAGTGGTCTACTTGATCCTTCGAATTAATAACACTGAGTCTAATTTCATTCTTCTTTTTAGGTCATTTTCTGTTGGTAATAAAAAGAACATAGATAGTAATTTGACAACCAATTTGTAAAACTCATTTTATGCCAAAAATCCTCTGAAAGTTGGTTAAGAAAATCTTTTCCTAAAATCTCATTTTTAAAGTTTTGAAAATCAAATATTTGGTCGTCATTACTATATAAGTTACTTGCTATTTTCCTGATTTACCAATGGAATGTCTAATTAAAAGACTGCTCATATAAGGGTCTCTCCACTTTGGTACCTCTTCCACTTTTCTTTGGACTCTATTCGCATTTCTTAGTTGATGAAACTTCATTTACCGTGGTATATCATTTTATTTCTAACTCGAACCCAACGCTGACGTCTGCCATGGTCTTTCATATTCTTGTCGCCGTCCTTGACGTTATGCTTACAACCACGCATGTGCTTCGATGTTCTGTCTGTAGATAGAGTCGCATCTTCTTTCTAGTCTTACCTATATCTAGGAAGGTAGATATCATTCATCGCGCAGCGCCTGATAAGTGATAAGAATCTTCTCGCAACGGTGGTGCCTTCGAAACGAGCAACATTAGTTCTTCATCAGCTTCTATCAACTGGTTGCCTCCGATGAGAAGCTCTCCTACTACCTAATTCTAAGTTAAATCGTGCCAACACTCACCTAGCTTCCCTTACACAAGTGCTCACGAAATCACCCACATTTCCTTCAAAACCACAAGAAAAGTAGGGTAACATACTCAGTCTCCATCGATTTCTCATTATTGTATGATCTAAGGTTTCAATATACCTATGATGTTGTGATATTCGCCTTACACTTTCTCAACGATCCTATCTTAGCAACTCCATCTCGAATCTACTAACCCTAATTCGCACTCAACTCAATTTATCCTAAATATGCCTAGGGTCTATCCTATCTTGTACGACCTATCATTCCTATCTTATTCTCACCTATTCTTATTTCAGTGACCAATAACCTGCAGCTCTGATACCAACTGTAACAACCCAAATCCGGGGTCAGGATTTGGTGTCACTAAACAATCATTGTATAAAATAAAGAAATAAATAAATAACCCCTTGAATCCGGATCATTTACAGGTTATGGTATGAAACAAGAATCTAGCCCTTTACAACTCACAGTAACTAGCATACAATTATAAATACCTTTGAACTAATGCTCTTGTCACATTCCTCTAACATCTTCAACATCTCGCAGCGGAAATTTCTCTAACTCCTGATGTCGATCAAAGCTAATCACTTTTACCCTTATCTGTTTCTGGCGGAAATAAGAATTTACAAAGCAAGAGTGAGCCAAAAATGCCCAGCAAGTATATAATTTGAGTTTCAAGCATTAATATCAAAAGAAAAACTTCCGGACAAAATCTTAAAATAATTTTAAATCATTCTATTTATTTTGAGTGAGTGAGCGAATAAACGTTGGCTGTCACCAGCCTTTAACTAAAATCCAAAAATGACAATCGATTCCCCGGTTCATCTCCTGAATCAGGGTTTTGTCCGATTTTGGAATCATAAAACCTTTCGAGAGAGAATGCCGTTAATGGCGATCAACAACAAATTAGACTGGACACTAGTTCGCATCTATATTCTGCTGATCAGTCAGAATATAATACAGATCTATATCTCAATATATAGATCTAGTCGGGTCCTCAGGTACTACGGGCCATCTCGAGGCACTAGTCATCCCGGTCCTCAGGATTAAGTGAAACTCAATCCCCAAAATATCACTATCCAGCCCGTAGAGTGTTTTGATGACAAATCATTTTGAATTCAAAACATCCCAATTAAGGGTTCGCAAATAACCCGAAAGAATGGGTATTTGCTCAAGAGAGCAATCGAATTATAGGAACAAGAATAAAAAGATCATGCGTAATCAGAGTAATTGCAGCGAAATGTAAAACATTTAACTATTCTGAACTTAGAATAGGATCGAAGAAATAATTGCATAAAATCAGGAATACTTGCAGTATTTTAAAAGAAAATCAAGAATACTTGCAGTATTTAAAAGAAAAATCCAGAATACTTGCCTCAATAAACTTCAATCGCTATTAGTAGTTGACTTTGATTCGACTTGATCGTTTGGCTTTATCGTCAAACTACTATTCCATTCTGGATTCGATCCCGACACTCAGGTTCTTCGGTTGGAACTTCGTTGATCCCAACGTGTAATCACTAGATCAATCCTAGCCCAACGTCACGTCTCGGGTCTTCCGACTAAGACCTACAGTGTTGGAATACCCTAATTCAGATAACCGCTTAACATGCACCACAATCCTATTCTACCCATACGATTTCATAACCCAACTCGGATTTATATGTATTATCGAAATACACATAGCAATTATTGTTCACATCTTCGAAACTCGGTTCGGTATTTATTTTCAGAAAATACGTATATTTGTTACCTCAAAAATAGGGTAATCGATTACTTATAAATTATTTTGTGTCACTCGCAATTAAGTTTATACAATATAATCGTATATGGTTATTCGACATCTCCGATAATTATAGGTTACGTTCCTGTATTTTCGGAATTATTTTCCCAAAAATCGGGCAGCGTTTCCTCTATTTATCGGCCTGCCCGTCGAATCATTTCGACGTCAAATAACAACAATCCAACACAATCATCCAATTCAGAATCCATACACCAATCCCACTCACCGATACAATTCAGTTATTAATTATTTTTATTCGTATTTTTCATTTCGCAATTTATTTTATCAACTAATTTTTATTTGATTATAATTTAGGACTCAGATAAAAATCATCATCGCCCACCGTCCGCTTGTAATAAGTCATCGCGGTACGGCGGCAAAATTCTCGGGGTACCCGGTAATTCAGATTCCAACTGAAAATTTCACCGATTACAAAATAATTTTCGTCGTACAAAAATATATTTTTATCACCAATATTAATCATTTAATTTCCTGCAGAAAAAGGAATTATAAATTACAATTTAACCACCAAGCCCACTGCTCCAATTCGGCCCAACAAGGCCCAACAGAAGCAAATCCGCACAGACCAACACAAACATCACAGAGAACACAGGGATACACACGTGGCCACGCGCCGCCCAACCCACACCAACACAACCGACACACACACAATCACGAACACACACACACAATCACGAACACACACACACAACTCACACACGCGTCATAACACGCACCCACGCACATAATCATATATATACATACGTTTACATACGAAGCAAGACTGAGAAGGCACGAGGCCAACCAGAAAAAGAGACGGCCGGCAAAGGGCGACCAGCGGCGGGAAGCCGTGAAACAGAGAGGAGGAGAAGAAAGAGATGGGAAGAGGGAAAGAGATAGAGAAATTAAAAGAGAGAGATGAGAGAATCTAGAGAGAGAGAGCAGAGAATTACAGTATAGTGCATCGAGAGGCCGAGAGATTGAAAAAAAAAAAGAAAAAAGGGAGGTTTCGAGAATCTTCTCGAATGAAACCAGAACAGGGATAAGAATAATAGTACTTATCTGTTTGTCTGTTTTTATTTATCATAATTTAACACCGCATTTTGCTTTTACCGAACCATGTTGTATAAGAATAGACTCGGAAAATTGTCAAAATAGTTTAAAAATTATATAAATATCCCCAAATTAATAAAACATGAATTTCGTAATTTTTAAATAAATTTTGGAACGCGACTTACACCTGTATTTTATAATTGACGAACTGAGTTGTACTCAAAATAAATTCAGAAGATCATGAAAACAATCTTAAAATGTTTAAAATATCCCGAAGTTTATAAAAACATAAATTTTGAAATTTTTAAACAATTTCTAAAACAAAACTTATACCCGCTTTTTAATAATTAACGAAATAACGCGCGGGTGAAATTAATCCCAAAAATTCCCGAAATATTTTAAAATTTTCGGAATATTCCAAACTTAATTAAAATATGAGTTTCGTAATTTTTGAAGAATTCTGGAATTAAATACATATTTTACAATTAATTGAAATCAGAATATCATTTAAAGATAATTAATAAATAAAATATGATTTCCAAATTTTATAAATTTCTAAAAATAATAAATGAAATTATAAAATAATAAAAATAATTTTAGAAACAGTTTTAGCATTTTTAAGAATAAATATTCAATAAAATCACTTTAAAAGTGAACTAAGTTTATACCGCTCAATAATTAATTATACAATTAATCCTCACGTCCAGCAAATCACAAACAATTGATAACACAGAAACACATAGCTAACAGAACCATCACATATTTTATTTGCTTAAATGTTTAATAATTATATTTACATATCGGGTCCGAAAATAGGTTACTTAGCCGCTAAGTAACTGAAAAGACAATACGATTTTAATACCAAATTTGGATAATTATCAAAACGGAGCTTCCTATAAAATAATTTATACGAAAATAAGATAATAATGTGTCGTCTTTTGAGAATATGGATTCTTATCGATATATAAAATGATTTGCTTATCGAAAATTTCACACCGGGACTCGTAAAGGTCAAACCGTACCCCGGATCGAAAAAGTTAAAACATGAAAAATGTTCAGAATTATTAGATTAGGTTATGAAGGAATTTTCGGAAGAGTTTCGGGTTGTAAAAACGCAAAAACGACTGAAGTGGGACAATTTTTGATTCTAAAAAGTAATTTTATAATTATGTAAAAATAATCATTGTTAATTCTATAAATTCTTATAAAATCATATGATTATTCAAAAATTACCAGAAAAATACCAAAATTATCTAGATTTAATTCGGGATAATTGGAAATTAGAATATCTAAATTTTATCAGAAATAAACATTCAAATATTATTATCCATCATCAAATAATTCACCAAAATTCACACAAAACTCACATAATAATTATTTATTGATAAAAATAATTACATAATATTTCCCAGGCGTTACATTTGCACTCTTTTGAATCTTGTGCATAATCACCGATACACACTTACTATTCCTTTATTCATATTTCATTTCGATTCTTGATTTCTTAGTTTCCTTGAATTCTTGATTCATAATTCATTGGTTACACATTGATATTGATATATTCTTGTGATTAGAATATATCAAAGCATACCGATTGTTCCGGTTGCTAAGTGATGGACTGGATAATGATATTTTGGGGATTGAGTGTGTCTTTATCCTGAGGAACAGGATATGACTGGTGCCTCGATATGGGCAGTAGTGCCTGGGTACCCGACTGGATCTATATATGGAGATATAGATCTGCATTATATTCTGACTGATCAGCAGAATATAGATGCGAACTTGTGTCCAGTTTAGTTCATTTGTACTCGTCAGTGATGGCCTTCTTTCCATTCTCATGGGGTTATATCTTTGCAGATATACCCGGGATTACGGTTTCGTTTAAATTGCTTGAACACTGTTTATATTTTGTGGACTTGTTGAGCAATTTTTGGCTCACCCTTTTTGTTATTATTCAACTTATTGTTTTCAGTTAAGAAGGAATATGAAACCCATCAGGACTCGAGTGGTAAAGAAGCGGGTCAAGCCTCGGGATCCTCTCATGCCCAAGGTGTTGATCCCAATCCAGGAAGAAAGCTTTGAGTTGCCCGAACAGGTGGAGTGTAGATAGTTAGTGTGTGGGTTTGAATAAAAGATGAACTTAGTTTTAAAATTGAATAGACAATGGTTTGTAATAAAAAGAGTTTGTGAGATTTTGAATTTTGGTTTGTAATAAAGTAGTTAGAGGTTCTTGTTTTCATACTTCAACCTAAAAAGATCCTGGTTAGTGTTAAAGGGGTTTAGTTTTATTTCTTTATTAATTGTTAATCAGATTGTACAGGTTTGGTGATTAGCTAGTAACCCCCAGACTTATACCCCGGGTCTGGAGGGCGTTACAGGTTTGGCATCAGAGCTGTAGGTTTGGTCCCTGAAAATAAGAACATTAGGGTTAAGATAAGATAGGGAGATCACATAGGATCGGAATAGTCAAATAGGAAGAGTGGTGTTAGGATTTAGGTCAGATTAGAATAAGAAAGTACAAATCTTAGGATTGTTCAGAGACCTTTCTTCTTTCTTTGGTATATTATTAGATGGCATCTTCAGGATATTCGGCTTCTTCGGAGAGGACAGTCACCGGGCCAGCAGCACCAGTTATACCTCCAGTATCTGAGTACATGTTTCCTCCTCTACCACCTCCACCACCATTGCCACAGGAGCCAGTGCCACCAGTACAGGGGATAGCCCAGGACCCTATAGAGATGTTCGATCCATTTGAGTTCTTTGAGCCGATGGTTCCTTTACCAGTTGAGCATCAGTTTATACCAGGGATTGAGCCAGAGTTACCACCACCCCCAGTTTTACCTCCTATATCAGTGCATGCCCCAGAGCCGGACATAGTTCAGATGATTCCAGTCGAGGGGATGGGAGAGCATAATGTGGATTTATAGTTGGGATTACCACAGCAGGGTGCAGGTATACCGAGGGTTCCGTCACAGGAGTCAGTGGGTCAGGTTGCACAGTCGTATATGGTACCATACCATGAGTACAGGGTTATGAGGGATGATGTGGAGTATTGGAGAGCACAGTGCCGAGAGATTATGCATTTATTTGACAAGAGGGACAGAGGACCGTTAGCGGCCCTACAGCCGGATTACTTTATGAGACAGAGATTACAGTCGGTTTTGATGAGTGCCACTTGGGAGCTCGATGATTTGACCCATGAAGGACCACCTTCTTTCGCAGAGTTCTACAGGATATTCCGCTTGGCACAGACTTTGGTCCAGGCACTTAGGGAGGAGCTGAGGCGTATTCCGCCAGGGTTTTGAGACAGTGACTTCGGAGTACAGATGTATATAGATGCAGCATAGTATAACATAGTGAGTAGTGTGTATGTATGTAGTAGTAGTTTAACCTGTAGTAGTAGTTTGACTGATAGTAGTTAGTGTGACTTGTAGCCGTGGGGATAACCAGCAGAGCGAGACTTTTTGTATCAAGCATTTACACATGATGCTGGTGTCATATATATAAAACGAACTTTTTCAAATTTCTTTTATTTAAATTTCAGTCTTTACAGTTTTACAGCATTTATCTTCACTTTATTGTTTTACAGCTTTTCATATTATTAATTCTATTGAAAAAAAAGAAGAAAGAAAAAAAAAGAGAAAGAAAAGAACAACCATTTTATTTAACTGTTTACAATTCCTATTTTTATATTAAGCAACTGTTTTCTTTATTCGAACCATGTTATTAATACAAGATAAATCGTTTTCTTACTACTGTCAATTATTTATTAAACTGTTAAAGAAATATCACTTGTTTTATTATCAGAAGATGGCACCAAAAAGAAAGACTGGGACTGAGACTTCTAACAGTAATTCCGAAGCACAGACTAATGAGACCATGAACCAAATGTTCCATCTGATGCAATAACAGATGGTAATGATGTAGCAACAGATGCAGCATCAGCAGCAACAGATTCAACAACAAATGTTACAGTAGCCAATTCGTCCTGAGCCTCAGATACCACCAGTATTACCTGTTATTACTTTCAAGCAGTTTTAGTCGGTTAAACCTCCAAAATTTGAGGGGTCTACTGATCCTATTAAGGCTACCACCTGGTTGAAAGAAATAGAGAAAGCATTTGCGCTAGTCAAGGTAGGTGAAGAGCAGAAGACTGACTTTGCTAGTTACTTGTTGAAAAGAGAGGCAAATTATTGGTGGGAATCTAAAAAGACTTTAGTGGGTGAAGATGTTATTGCATGGGATAGGTTTAAGGAATTGTTCTTAAAAAAGCATTTTCCTCGCTACGTGAAAAACCAAATGCAGATTAAGTTTTTGGAACTGAAGCAGGGAAATATGTCCGTAGCAGAGTATGAGGCCAAATTTACTGAGTTGGCTAGGTTTGTTCCAGAATAGGTTGATACTGAAGAAAAGTTAGTTCAAAGGTTTCTAAAAGGATTATGACCATGGATTCATGGACAAGTTGTAGTTTTTGAATTAACAACGTATACCGTCATAGTCCAGAAAGCTTTGATTATTGAAGGGGAAAGTGAAAGATCTCAGTAAGATAAAGGACAGGGAAGTTTCCAAGACCGCTCCAACAGAAAACCGGGATTTCAAGCCCGGACAAATTTGAATTTCAAAAGGATAGGACAAGGTACCCAGAAAACAGGTAATCATTTCCAAGCCCCCAGCCAGCAGGGAATGGTCAGAGTCTCAGTGCCGTACTGCAATACATGTAATCGAAAACATACCGGCGTATGTATTAAAAAGGATGTGATGTGTTACCGATATAAGCAGAAAGGGCATTACTCTAACGAATGTCCAGTGGGAAAAACAGCGGAAATTACTTGCTTCCAGTGTGGAAAGAAAGGGCATATTGCTAGAAATTGCAAAGGACCAGCCATGGTAGCTAGTATTCCAAGAATGTTGGCATTACCTCCGCCGCCGCCTAATCAACCCAGAGCAAGAACTTTCAACATGACAATGAAAGAAGCAGTGTAGAGTCCGAGTGTAATCACAGGTACGCTTTTGGTTATGGAGCTACTCCCTCATTTATTTCTGAAGAATTCATTGATAAGTTACATTACGAAATTGAATGGTTGGGCGAGACGTTAATTATAAAATTAGCGAATGACGACCAAGTTCCAGTAGATCGAGTATGTCCTGCATGCGATATAGAAATAGCCGAACATCATTTTTCGGTAGACTTGATTCCTTTTAAGCTAGGAGAGTTTGATGTCATTTTGGGAATGGATTGGTTAGCGTGTCATAATGCTCAGATCGATTGCGCAAATAAGAAATTGAAATTGCGAACTGCGGAAAATTCAACGGTAATGTTCAACGGCGAAAAACAGCGGAAGAAATTTCTAACAGTGATACAGGCCAAACGATTGATTTGACAAGGATGTAAGGTGTACATAGCTTACGTGTTAGATACTGAAAAAGGAAGTCCTAAACTAGAAGACATTCCAGTTGTATGTGAGTTTCCGGACGTCTTTCCAGACGAGCTTCCAGGGTTACCACCAGATCGAGAAATTGAATTCACGATTGATCTAGCACCAGGTACAGATATAGTTTCAAAAGCTCCATATCGAATGGCTCCAGTCGAGATGAAGGAATTGTCAACGCAATTGCAAGATCTGCTAGACCGAGGCATCATACGACCCAGTGCATCCCCATGGGGTGCACCAGTATTGTTCGTGAAGAAGAAAGATGGCAGTATGCGATTATGCATTGACTATCGGGAATTGAATAAGCTAACTATCAAGAACAAGTATCCTTTACCGAGAATCGATGATTTGTTCGATCAACTAAAAGGAACCGCATGGTTTTCGAAGATAGATTTGCGATCAAGCTATCATCAATTGAAGATTAAAGCCGAAGATATTCCCAAGACTGCGTTTCATATGAGATATGGATATTATAAGTTTCTTGTAATGGCATTCGGTTTGACTAACACGCCAGCAGCATTCATGGATCTGATGAATAGGGTATTCAAGAAATACTTGGACATATTTGTGATCGTATTTATTGATGACATCTTGATTTACTCAAGGACAGAAGAAGAGCATGTTAAGCACTTGAGGATAACTTGGGAAATTCTGAAGAAAGAACAACTATATGTGAAATTCTCGAAATGTGAATTTTGGTTGAAAGAAGTACAATTTCTAGGGCACATCATCAGTGGAGAAGGCATCCAAGTCGATCCAGCGAAGATTGAAGCTGTGTTAAATTGAGAAAGACCAAAGATACCGACAGAAGTTCGAAGTTTCTTGGGATTGGCAGGATATTATAGAAGATTTGTCAAAGATTTTGCGAAAATAGCAACGCCGTTGACCAAGTTAACTCGAAAAAGTGAAAAGTTCGTATGGAATGACAAATGTGAAGAAAGTTTTCAACAGCTGAAGAATCGGTTAGTAACCGCACCGGTACTCGTATTGCTAGACGAGCATGGGAATTTCGTCATTTACAGCGATGCTTCGTATCGCGGATTAGGATGTGTATTGATGTAGCACGGTAACATCATTGCATATGCTTCGAGACAGCTCAAACCTCATGAACAGAAATATCCTACTCATGACCTGGAATTAGCAGCGATCGTATTTGCATTGAAACTTTGGAGACACTATCTCTATAGTGAGAAATGCGAAATCTACACAGATTATAAAAGTCTGAAGTACATCTTTACGCAAAAGGAACTGAACATGAGACAACGTCGATGGCTGGAATTAATTAAGGATTACGATGTTACGATCAGTTATCATCCAGGGAAAGCAAATGTTGTGGCAGATGCGCTGAGCAGGAAAGAAAGATTGAATTTGTTAACTTCATGCGAAGAATTAGCCAAGGAATTTGATAGGTTGGAAATCAAAATTCGTGTTCCCAATGAATCTACAGAAGCTATCTATGCTATGATTTTTCAATCAGAGTTGCTAGAGAAGATTCGCCGCTGTCAAGAAGAAGTGATGAGTCAGGATGACAACTTAACGGGAGAAGAAATTACAACTCAGAAGGATAATGAAGGGATTCTATGCTTTGCATCGAGAATCTGGATCCCTAACGTGGCAGAACTAAAAGAAGAGATATTGAGAGATACGCACAACTCGAAGTATTCCATTCATCCAGGGAGTATAAAAATGTATCGCGATCTGAAGGAAAACTTTTGGTGGCCGAATATGAAGAAGGAAATAGCAGAATGGGTAAGTAAATGCTACACATGCCAGCGGGTCAAAGCGGAACATCAACGTCCGAGCGGATTATTACAACCGTTAGATATTCCAGAATGGAAATGGGAACATTTAGCGATGAATTTTGTGGTAGGACTACCACAGACTAAAGCAAATCATGATGTGATATGGGTGATTGTTGACAGACTCACAAAGTCGGCACATTTTCTACCGATTAACGAAAGATTTTCACTCGACAAGCTAGTGCACTTATATCTCAAAGAAATTGTGATGCGACATGGAGTTCCAATATTTATAGTGTCTGATCGAGATCCCCGTTTCAACTCAAGATTTTGGAGACAATTTCAAGAATGTCTTGGAACAAAATTAAACATGATTACCGCGTATCATCCGCAAACTGATGGGCAAAGTGAAAGAACTATCCAAACGATTGAAGATATGCTACAAGTTTGTGTGATTGATTTCGAAGGCAGTTGGGATGAGCATTTACCTTTGGTGGAATTTTCTTACAATAACAGTTATCACGCAAGCATTGGAATGCCATCATATGAAACATTATACGGAAGAAAATGCAGATCACCAGTACATTGGGATGAAGTTGGAGAACACAAGATTTTAGGTCCAGAATTAATCCAACAAACTAAAGAAAAGATCGAACTTATTCGAAAACGATTAGATGCAGCACAAAACAGGCAACGCAAATATGCAGATCAAGAACGGAAAGATATGGATTATCAGGAAGGAGAACACGTATTACTCAAAATATCGCCATGGAAAAGATTGACCAGATTTGGCAACAAGGGTAAATTGAAACCACGATACGTCGGACCGTTTGAAATTTTGAAGAAAGTGGGAAAAGTTGCGTACGAAGTAGCTTTACCGCCTCATATGCAACATATTCACAATGTGTTTCACGTGTCGATGCTTAAGCGATATAATCCTGATTCCAGGCATGTAATCGAGTATGAACCGATAGATATTCAACCTGATTTATCTTTTGTAGAACAGCTGGTAAAAATTTTAGATCGGCGAGAGAAAGTGTTGAGAAATAAGTCTATATCTTTAGTGCGAATTTTGTGGAGAAATCCTATGGTTGAAGAATCAACCTGGGAACTTGAGAGTGAAATGTTAGAGAAATATCCTCAATTATTCTAATAGTAAGATTTTGAGGACAGAATCCTATTAAGGGGGGAAGGATGTAACGTTTGGGAAATCTACGTCTATATTATATCATATTTATAATAAATTATGTGTGTTAATGTGTCATTTATGTGTAAGTATCTGTCAAACCCTAGTTGTTACGTGTTACGTGCATTTTGTGTCATTCCGGTATTTTTAAGATATTTTTCAGATATTTTATTTTGCATTTATCGCTTTCATTTCAAACGTTTTACGACCCGAACCATGATTTTAAAGCAAGTATTTCAAATAAAATAATGGGCCTTATTTTTCATCAAACGGCTTTTATCATCGCATTATTCTGAACATCTAGGCATTTTATAAACTTTCTCGTTTTGTGAAAAATGACTTTTCTGGGCCCCATTGGGTGTTAAAAACCCTACAAAAATCACATTTTTATTTTTATAAAATTTTAGGACTTTCATTTATATTATTTCTTTGCATTTTTGCATTATTCACAATTTTTGGAAAATTTTGGCATATATATTGTATATATAAAATATTTATAAATTAAAATTTAATACTCAAAAAATTATAAAACTAGGGGCTTATTAATTTTAAAAAGTGTAGAATTAGGGCCTTAATTTTATTTAGGAGTATTAATTTTACTACTATAAATAGCCTCATTTTTATTTAATTATTATTAATTATTAACTAAAATCAGAAATTATTTGATTTTCTCTGCAAACCGGGTCGGGAAGAACCAAGTCGGGTCGAGGAATTAAACTGTGATTTTGATCTGATTTCTTCACCAAATCAAGTAGTTCAAGTACTCAAATCAAAGGTTTTGATCTGTTCTTTCTGTTTTTGATATCAATTTCATGTTTTAATGCATAGTTTTTGATTTACGATTTCTAGGGTTTATGTTCGAATTAGGCATTTTTTATTTCAGGGTTATTTTGATGTTTTGATGATTGATATAGCTTTGTTAGATGATTTACAGTCGATTCATGGTATTTAATTGATCAAACGATACTCAGATAGCAAAGTACGATTTCTAGGGTTTATACCGAATTTTCAAATCACTACTCGATGATTTCTGTGAATATTTGGTTCTTGTGATGTTAGGGGTTAGTTTGTATGTGTTCTTAGCTGTGATTTGCACTATAGAACGTTGAGTTTGGTTTACGATAATCAAAAGATAGGATTTTGGCCGGAGTTCATGTCATTTTTGGTCGGAGAAATTGTTGCAGGGATGTTTTTGGTCGAGTTTGGCCTGAAACAGATTGGGGAAGTGATTTGGAATGAATTGAACTTAAAAACCGTATTAAACGAAGCTGTTTTGGGCATGAATCAGGGTTGCCGGAATTCTGACCGGTCGCCGGATTATGGGCAATTTCCGGCCAGTTCATCCCCAACCCGGGATGTTCTTGGTGACTCGGTTGCAACCCTGTTTGCAACCCGGGTTTGATCTGTTTCTGTCAGGATTTGATTTCTGACAGATGTTTCTTGGAATTAATTTTATTTTATTTTAATTATAAAATCAGTTTTATTTATTTTATAAATTAATTAATTATTTAATTAATCGATTTATATTATAAATAATTCTGAATTATTTTCTAAAAATCAGATTGTATTATTTTCTCAATTATTTATTATTTATTTATTAGTTATTTATTATTTATTAATTATTTAAAAATGATTAATTATTTTGATAATTAATCAAATAATTTTCAATAAATCATAATAAATTCATTTTAATTACAAAAACTATAGAAAAAACATTTCTAATTCTGATTTTTCTTGAATAATTATTTAAAAATTATTTTAGGGTTTTAAAAATTAGTAATAATTAATTAAATTGAATAATAAATTGAATTATCAGTGTTTAATTGATAATAATTAGACCGTTAGTCCGATTCGAGCGAAACGAAAGCTCTTTTACTCAGAAAAATGAATTCTTTCCATTAAAAATAATATTAAAGCCAAATTTCTTCTAGAAATTAGTTGACCTTGTTACTTGTTTGATTGTCAGTCCAAATGTGTGCCGAGACGAGTCCGAAAAATTCCGAAAAAATGGGAAACGAGTCAGATAACGATCAGTTGAGCGATCAACGAGTCGATTTTGATTCTAAAAATTATTTTAACTATAAAAATGATTATGTGCTTATGTGCTTATGTGTATTATGTGGTTAATCGAGTCTTACTTGTTAATAAATAATACATGAGTCAGTCATAAGCGCATGGGTAGACGTTAGGAACGGTACGAAGTCAATTCAAGATGCAATTGAAGTACGAAACGACTAAATCAGTCTATTTCTCTAACAGAAGCTAAGCCAGCAAGGCAGGTTGAGTCGGTAATAGACGAAGGTGACGCAATTGCAGTAGGTCGCACAGAAGGCAAGTTTTTCCCCACTTCTACTTTCAGAATAGTGATATTTCTTCAGATGCTTATCATGTTTGCACTCTTTTAAATCTTATGCATAATCACCGATACACACTTACTATTCCTTTATTTATATTTCATTTCGATTCTTGATTTCTCGGTTTCCTTGAATTCTTGATTCATAATTCATTGGTTACACATTGATATTGATATATTCTGGTGATTAGAATATATCAAAGCATACCGATTGTTCCGATTGCTAAGCGATGGACTGGATAATGATATTTTGGGGATTGAGTGTGTCTTAATCCTGAGGACCGGGATATGACTGGTGCCTCGATATGGGTTGTAGTGCCTGGGTACCCGACTGGATCTATATATGGAGATATAGATCTGCATTATATTCTGACTGATCAGTAGAATATAGATGCGAACTTGTGTCCAGTTTAGTTCATTTGTACTCGCCAGTGATGGCCTTATTTCTATTCTCGTGGGGTTATATCTTTGCAGATATACCCGGGATTACGGTTTCATTTAAATTGCTTTAACACTGTTTATATTTTGTGGACTTGTTGAGCAATTTTTGGCTCACCCTTTTTGTTGTTATTCACCTTATTGTTTTCAGTTAAGAAGGAATATGAAACCCATCAGGACTCGAGTGGTAAAGAAGCGGGTCAAGCCTCGGGATCCTCTTATACCCAAGGTATTGATCCCAATCCAGGAAGAAAGCTTTGAGTTGCCCGAACAGGTGGAGTGTAGATAGTTAGTGTGTGTGTTTGAATAAAAGATGAACTTAGTTTTAAAATTGAATAGACAATGGTTTGTAATAAAAAGAGTTTGTGAGATTTTGAATTTTGGTTTGTAATAAAGTAGTTAGAGGTTCTTGTTTTCATACTTCAACCAAAAAAGATCTTGGTTAGTGTTAAAGGGGTTTAGTTTTATTTCTTTATTAATTGTTAATCAGATTGTACAGGTTTGGTGATTAGCTAGTAACCCCCCAGAGTTATACCCCGGGTCTGGAGGGCGTTACAGCAACTAAGCTTGAATTAAACACTACTGAAAAGTCTGTGGATATTTCAAGTTATAGGGGCATCATTGGCTCACTTCTGTACTTAACAGCTAGTAGGCCAGATATAATGTTTGCTACATGTTTATGTGCTAGATTTCAGTGTGATCCTAGAGAATCTCACTTAGTAGCTATTAAGAGAATTTTCAGATATCTCAAGGGAACACCAAAACTTGGCATTTGGTACCCTAGAGATTCTGGTATTGATCTAACTGGTTATTCAGATGCAGATTATGCAGGTTGTAGAATTGATAGAAAAAGTACAACAGGAACTTGTCAATTTCTAGGAAATAAGCTTATGTCCTGGTTCAGTAAAAAGCAAAATTCAGTTTCTACCTCTACAACTGAAGCTGAATATATTGCTGCTGGCAGTTGCTGTGCACAGATTTTGTGGATGAAAAATCAATTGCTAGATTATGGTCTGCAAGTTGAGAGGATTCCTATTTTCTGTGATAACACAAGTGCAATTGCCATCACTGAAAATCCAGTACAACATTCAAGGACAAAGCACATAGACATCAAGTACCACTTCATAAGGGAACATGTAATGAATGATACTGTGGAACTATATTTTGTTCCAAGTGAAAAGCAGCTTGCAGACATTTTTACCAAGCCACTGGATGAATCCACCTTCTCAAGGTTGGTAACTGAGTTAGGTATGCTTAATTATTCTTAAATCCTTATGAGATAATTTGCAAGTTGTAATTCAGTCAGAAATTTAAATTGATTTTTCAGTCATGGATGAAATTTTGGCTAAGTCAAAATTTGCATCTCGACGGATGATCTTTATCCATCGAGTTTGATCATCCGTCAGAATACTATTTGTTAATAAAAATCAATTATTTTTCTGGAATATTTTATAACTCGACGGATAACAGTTTATCCTCATCCGTCGAATTGTCTAAATCTTAGCCGATAATTTCCTGAACATTATCCATCGAGTATACTTACAGTTTGTAAACATAACACGACGGATAATTGATGGAATTTTTACAGTTCATTTTTAAACGGCTATTTTAGGCAATTTTAATTGACTACTTTATTTTACTTTATTACTTTTGGCAGTTATTTTTGAGATAGTATAAAAGCTTATTTCATTTCCATTGCTTTTCTTTTATCATTCTCAAATTATCTGCTCCAATTTCTTTCTCTTTCAAAGAACTTACTCTCTCTCTCTCTCTGCAAGCTCTTATTCTCTAAAAATGGCACCTGTTGTCAAGATTATGTCTCAAACTGGGTTCATTTATGAGAAGAATAACTTCACAGCCTTAGAACAAGGGGATTCAGTATTCTGGTGACTACCATAAAATGATGGATTTTGTGAAGAACTGCAAGCTTAGCTATGCCATGCTGGAATCACCCAGCATCTTTTGTGAAGTTGTTGAAGAGATGTGGACCACTGCTACATACAACTCAACTGATAAGACCATCACACTCACTATCAAAGGTAATGAATTCTATATTAATAGTGATGTTATTAAAGCATATTTCAAGATTCCTGATAATACTGTGACTTCACCACACACAGACACTGATATAGTTGATATGCTTAATTCCATGAACTATGCTCTTTCTACTTCTAAGTTGAGTGATATTAGGAGATTGGGTCTTAGGAAGGAATGGAGTTTCATGTGTGATATAGTGACCAAGGTCTTTTCTGATAAAATCGATAATTTTGATTATGTAAATATTTCCATGCTTAACATGCTCTACATGCTAGTTACATATAAGTACTTTAATTTTAGTGACCTTGTTTTGTTTGAGTTGGGTTTTAAATTAGGAGAGTTAAATAAGAGGGGTAAAAGTGTTTATTATGCTAGATTTTTCATGATGTTAGCTAACCACCTCTCTGAGGAAATTGTGCTTGAGAACCCAAACAACAAATTAGATTGTTGGGTTCAAGAGAGAAGGATTATTGCAGATTTGAACAGGGCAAATCATCACAAGGAGGTGCCACTCTTCTATTTCCCTGTAATGGAAGCACCTCAGGTAAGTGAGGAAAGTTCATCTATCCCTACTATTCCAACCTCACAAATTTCTTTGAATACTAGTGTAGCAATGGCAACTGTGTCAATGACCCAACAGTTGCCTACCCGAGCTACCAAACCAACAAAAATTTCAAAATCCAAATCAAAGAAAGCCCCCTCTGGTATCTCTCAAAAGATGCCAGTTGCGAAATCCACCAAAACCAAAGAGGGGAGTGTGAAGGTGGGAAAGGTAGGTGAGGGACAGGGTGAACATAAAAGAAACCCTAAGGATAAGGATGGAGAGTTGAGTGGTTCCCAGTCTATCCATATTGCAGTTTCCCAACAAATTGCAGTGCTTATAAAGGATAAAAGCTCATTTCTAGTTACATCCTCCCAAAAGGATGTAACTATTAAACAAAGCTCTCAACCAAGAGCACAGGATAAGAGGGTAAGGGACACTAGCTCACCCCAAACTTATGCCAGAGAGAAGAAATCCAAAACCCTTAGGGATGCACAGGGTACACACACTGTGCAAACTGGTGCTAAAGACACAGTCACTGCACCTTCACAAATTCAGCTTGATGTGGCTCCAATAAATGTGGAGTCACAGCCAAAATCATTAGTTATAGAAGCACCTCAAACACCAAATTCTCCTACAAATTCTCTGGATGTGGATATGATCAACACATCAATTCCTGATTCCCCTTCTTTAACTTTGTTGGGGAAGCCAAAATCTAATGCAAGTGAGCATCATCTTTTAGATGATTTGTTGGCTCACTTGCCAATTCTTTCAGGAACTGTTGAATCATCTGTGCCCAAAATATCATCAATCAGCACAGAGTCCACAATAGTTTCTATTCCAAGTTCATTCATTTATACTCTCTCGATGGATATTGCTCATCCGTCAAGTAGTGACTGTATCCCGATGGATAAGCTTAATAGCAGTTATCCGTCGAATAGCAAAATTACTAACCCGATGGCTACTACTCATCCATCGAGTGTCTCTGCACACTTTCAAACTTCATTTATTTCAAGTGCAGAAGACTTAGTGGTTGTACAGTCACTCTTAGGATTGAGGGAAGAGAGTGTTCTGAGTGAGAGTCTGGGTTGCTCCCAGGAAAAAGGAGAGGAAAAGAGTGAAACTATGCAATCCATTTCTTCAGGATTGGAAAAAGAGGGTGAGAGGAGTCCCACCTTAGATGGCGAAGGTGAGGGTGTGAGGGTGGGGAGACAGGGTGAGACCCTGATGCAACAAAAGAGAGAACAAGAGAGAAATGCAGGTACAGGAGCTATAAGGATGGATGTCATTGCTAGTGAGTTAATGAATGTCCAGGATGTAGACAGGGAGGGACTATCTCAGCAACCTCAAGCTGTTATAGATTCCACCTCCCTTGATGCTGAGGCATTTACTCACCCTGTTCCAGCTTATCAACTTTTAGCTGAACAGGGCAATGACAATGCAGAAAGGATGCTCAATTTGGTGCACACCACACAGTCTATGCTAAGAGCTAAGGATGTTATCACAACTTTACCCTCTACAGCTGGTGAGGTTGATTATGAGACTGGTGGTTCAGCAGATTTCTTTGGAGATGAAGGTGGAGATAGTGAAGAAGAGGCATTGGACATAGGGGGAGAAGTAGGTTCAAGTTCAAGATCAGGAATACCATCATGGGCATTTTCAAAGCACTGTGATGAGCACTACTTCAAGACAACCCTGATTCAACTAATCAATCAGACAAATATTGCTCTTCAAACCACTACAAATGTCAACACCAAGAAGCTCCTTTAAGCACATCTTGCTTCTCTGCAACTACAACAGATTCAAGGCTTCCAACATGCTAGAGATGTTAACATCGTCAAGGGTGACATTGATGAGATGAAGAAGGCCATTTCAGACAAAATAGATTCTAAACTTCCAGAAGCTACAATGCTTGACATCAAGAGGCAGCTCAGAAAAAATTCTGATCTTGCCACAAAGATAGATGCCTTAGACACAAGGATGACAGCTATGGAAGCATCTCTAATAGCCATTCATCTGCATCAAGCTCAATAGACAGATTTACTTCAGAAACTGGTGGCTGCTCAAACCTCATCCTCTACTCAACTTGATGATAACAAAAATGGGGAGAAAGGACCAAGTGAGAGGGAGAAGCTTCAAATTCAAATCAGTAAAGTAATTGTGGCAAAAATTGCTTTCACCAAGCCACCAGTAACAAATAGTATATATCTGATCAATGCAGCAGCAGCCAATTTAAGAGAAGCTGAAAAGGAGCAGTTGAAGCCAATCAACTGGGAGAAAATTGATAAGGACATACAAAGGAAGTTTGGGCTAGTAAAGGAGCCAGTAAAGTCAGCCATTCATCACTCTGAAGTCAAACAGATCTCTATGAATGAAATGAGCATGAACTATCTGGAAAGAGGACAACCATCCTGCATCAAATCTCCAAAGGCTGAAATTATTCCGAAGCCAAGGGTGAACTATCCAAAATCATCATTAAAGAACCCTTTGGATACAGTGTATGAGACACATAAACCTGATGAGAAGAAGCTTCTGTCAAGGTCAATTGCCTTCTACAAGGATCCAGCTGATTCAGCTTGAAAAAGAAGAATTGCTAAAGTTTTTAGGAATGGGAAAGAAATTTGTGTGGTGGCTGGACATCCTCAATTTGCTCAAGCAAAGAGAGAAGAAAAGGAAAGATTGAAGCAGGAAAAGAAGCAAGCTATTCTAGATGCCAAAAAGGATAAGCAAAAGAAAGAGCAAGTTGCTATCTTGGCCAAGCTATAAGTTGTGAAACCAACACAACAGATTCCTTCTCATTCATCTGGAATCACTGAATCTCAAGATCCAAAGAAGCAAGTTGAATCAGAACAGAAGAAATTTTAGAGATACATGGAATTGGCCAAAAGAACCAAAAGGAAATTGAACTTTGTTGGTAAAGAATTGGAGGATCAGTTTCCCAAGGAATCCACTCCAACTACAACCCAAGCATCAAAACTCACTGTGGTATTTGAAGACTTCAAGGTGGTGGATCCTTACAGGAACATTCATGGTGAACCTATTGTGCCTAAGGATGAACCAATAGACTGGGAGAGCCTACCAATCCCTGACTTCAATTTGCCAATCCTTAACAAGCCAAAGAGAACAAAGTCAAGGGCAGTCAAGAAAGTGAAGTTGTCACCTCTCAAATCCAAATCTCTAGTCCAAGCTCAATCTAAAGTCAACAAGGGAGATTACATGTACTTGTGTGATATCAAGGAATTCTCTGATCTAAATCTTTATCTGGATGAACTAGAAGAAGTGAGAGGAATTGATGCATACAGAAATCTACCTGAAAGGTTAGTTTTCATGTACAAGGGAGGAAAGGAGATTCAATGGCCACTTCACATGATCCTTCAAGAAAGCCAAGATGTACTGATAAAGGTTTATTCATCTTTCAAGAAGAGCTTTGGGTTCAATGTAACTGCAAGAAGATTGGTTCTAAAGAAGATTGAAGAACTGATGAGTATTAGAGCTAAAGATGTACTCCCAAAGACTCTAATTATTCCTTACACAGGGAAAATAGTGCATCTAAGGTCCTACTGGCTGATGGAGTTCAAGGATGACAAAGGGGTTAGAATATTTTTCAGATTAGAAGACCAATTGAGCATCTCTAGCAATGAGACTCTCTTGGAGATGCAAGAAAAGCTAAATCTCTCAGAATCTGATGAACTGGAATTCCACAGACAGCTCCAAAATCAGATAGATGAAAATAACAGAAAGCTTGGAAAGAGATCCAGACCTTCAAGGAACTAGATAAATCTGCTCAGGCTAGAGGAGCACCTTGAAAATGACTGTGAGCTAAACTTTGTACATTTTGTTAATTGAAGCACTTTACAGTTTTATCTATCTACTTTCAAAGTTGTATTTTTAGGGTGTTTTGTTATCATCAAGTTTCTCTTAATTTATGGCTACAATTCCAGTAGACATAAATTAAGGGAGATTGTTATGTATATGTTGTGTACTTGATGATTTCATTAACAAAACACCTTGGTAGATTTTACTTAGTGAAAAATGTAGCACTCGACGGATAAGAATTATAGTCCCAACGGATGACTCAGTATAGTCCCGATGGATGATGATTTATTATCCATCGAGTGAGTAGCTTATGTAACAATAAGTCTGTAGCACATTTTTGCATACAAATTGTTTAGATTCTGTAAGTAGTACTCAAGTCATGTTGACTTTAACTAGATATGCATAATAGGTTGATTAATTGTACATAGATGATGTCTTGTAATCCTGCATAAATGAAATAAAGTCAAGTGCCAGATTGCTACCCGATGGATAAACAACAATGCCATTCGACGGATGATCATGAACTCGACGGATGATCATGAACCCGATGGATAAAGAATTCAAACATCTGTTAACAGTGACAACACAGTCACATGCGTCGAGTGTATGCAAATGGAATGTGGAAGCCTATTCAACTGGGTTTTAGAGAACAAAGAAGCATTGCCATTTCCATGCTATTATGAAGATATTCAAAGATGTTGGAATAGAGTAATGAAGTAGCATAGTATTAGACTTGATAGTTTTTGTTTTATTATCTTGTCTTATTGCTTTATAATCTTGGTGATATATAAACCAAGAAGCAGCAAAAAGAAAAACTATTTAAGCAACCAAGAGAGAAACATTTGTAAGCTGTATTCTCAGTATTTCTCTGTATTTTTAGTTGTTCATTTGTAAGCAGCTGTGAGCTAATTGCTACACAGAGTTCTCTTGATATATTATATATCTCTGGTGGATACATTCAAATCCACCAGAAAGTTTTTAAAGACTTGTGTTTTTAATTACTTGTGTTTTGATTCATTTCAAGTTATTATTCCACACTCTGCAAATCAATTCATACTGATATATATATATATATAAGTTAGAACAATTTTATTTGTGAAAAAGTTTCAAGAATTCCATTCAACCCCCTTCTGTAATTCTTGTTGCATTGTTAAGGGACTAACAATAACCTCCTCCTTTATATATATAAAATTATTTTTATGCATTTTTTGACGGAATTTATGCATAAACTTGATCCTCCAATTTTAACAAAAGTTTCCTAAATATAAAATTTATGAATGAATTGTATTTCTTTATATTAAGTGTGCTTTTAATTTGACTAATTGTGAGTTACTGATTTATTTCAATTTATTTTTCAAATTTAAGAAATGTAACCCAACTTTACTATATATGTATACGGGTGTCACTTTTTTTCTAAAAATAAATTCTAAGAAAATGTATTAGATGTGTGCTTATAACTAACATATATCAAATAAGTGGACAACATGACAATATAGTTAGCATTTTTTTTTGTGTTTTTTGAAAGATAAATGAAGACCAATAAAGTGATCGTAAAATTGTGAACATTGTGAGTTTAAGACTAACATATACTTGCCAAAACACAAATATTTTCTAAAATTATATATGTAGAAGAACCCAACAAAAAAATGTCATATTTCAATTCATAATATTCAGTGATCTTTATGATTGTAAACAAAATAAATTTGAGGAAACAAATGTTGGTGATTGCTTGGCTTAAAGAAAATTGTTGTTAAACATAGGTTCAAATTGACAAAATAATATATACTACTCCCTCTGTTTTATTTTAATTGTCGCTTAACTTTTCTGTACACATTTCCAAGTTTTTTGACCGCGTAGTTAAAATATTGATTTTTAAAATTTTATTTTTCTGAAAAAAAATATATAACTTAAATTTTTATTTACAAAAAAAATTAAAAAATAATAATTTTTACTACACCGTCAATGCATCTTGAGATGTGTGCAGAAAAGTCAAGAGACAGTTAAAATAAAACAGAGGGAGTATATATTACCAGTAACGACAGCTTTTTGCTATTTTTATTTTATTTAAATATTGTGCCTAAACCTAAATTATCATTAAAATATTTTTTCGAACCGCGCGAAACGCAATTTTTTCATCTACTCGGTAATACTTGATTACAGAACTTTTAGTACTGGTATAAAAAAAATTCTTACCCAAACATGACTACATTTAAATACTCGAATTTCAAAATCTTTTTGTAATTTATGATTTTTCGGAGAAGATATTTTAATTTATGGATTTTAAAGTTATACATTCAAAAACTATCATACCTTCTTTTGCCCTGCCCGCATGAAGTTAAAGGGACGTTTGGTTCATGATTAATGAGCCTAATTAACGGCAATCGGAATCTCAATCCCATATATTGGTGTTTGGATTAATAATAAGGTGATTAGGAATGAGAACTTGATTCCCATTAAATAGGTAAACCATTTCCCACTTATCCCTTGTGATACCATGTTATTTCCTTTCTCATTAACCATCATTCTCATACCTCTCATTCTCATTACTTATCCGATTCCAACTAACAATCCAAACGCCCCTAAGTGTTAAGGTATCACGGCAAACATGTGAAGGTGAGTGGGTTGGGACTGGGAAGACATAAGGGCATGGATCAACTTATGAATTCTTCATGTTGAACGAGGGAGTGTTGAAAAGGTTAGATCTAAATTGAACTGACGAAAGGGAAAAAACTGTTCAACAAATATATGTTCCCACCCATTCAGCAAAAACTAAGCACTTCGAAAAATCAGTAACTACAAGAATAACTAATCTTTCATATGGTTTCAACAAGCGAACTAGACAAAAAATGTATATGAAAATAATATCACTGTGAAACAGCAACGAATCTGCCTTTTACAGCAATATAACATAGGGCTTGCATAATAACTGACCCCTCCTTCAGCTTTTAACTCTCAGGCTCAGTTAATCTTGCGATGTGGACTTAATCTTCTTCTTCTTCCTTGGTAAATAGTTATCAATTTCGTTTCCCATAGAAATTCGCTTTTCCCTGCAGAGGAAGCATATCTGGGATGATGTTCTACTAACAAAATGTATTGACATGTATATCAATGGAAATGAAGACTTACTTCTTGGACAGCTCCTTCACATCACTTTCATTTTCTTCATCAGCTCCGTATAATGAAAGGGAAATACATAGAAGTTATAACATTGGATGTAGATATGTTATTTTTCTTTTCCTCTATGTAAGAACTTAATTTTAATTCTCTATTTCTTACTTCTTTAAACTGAAACTTGACAAGATTACATAATATTTAGAAACAATTATATAAAAAATTACATATTCAATTCATATCTCTGTGGTTAAAAATGTACTTATGTCATTAACATCTTCTGTTTCGGGTCCTAAATCAGAATCACTATCAGAACCCTATCGCTCAGCTCCATCATCAAAGTCCCAACGCTCCCCAGAAGGGGGAATCCATAAGTCCACTTCCTCTGAAATATTACCTTTATCAGATGGATTCCTTACTTTAGACTCGTTTGAATTCTCCTCATCATCTTGTATTTTCTCATTATTTTTCTTTTTCTTTTTCTTCTTTTTCTTCTTCTTCTTCTTCTCCTTTTTCTTCTTCTCCAAACCATCTTCATTTTCCTTCACATCTGATTTCTCCTACAATACTTCCTTTTCGGCTTCTTTTTTATCTGATTCACATATAAATGTCACTTTGCTGAATAAAAACTGGGCACTGAATTAATCAAGCAAAACAACTACCAAGTACCTAAAAAATTTTAATCGATGACAATCATACTGAATCAACTATAACCAATGAAACAAGAAAAAACAAACCTAACATGTTCAGGAACCGTTTCCCATTGATATGCTTCCATATATGCTCCTCAGACTTATTCACAGTAAGTCATGTTAGCTTACATGTCAACTTCGAGCTACAACAACACCACAACAACAAAAATCTAGTATCAGCACAAAAAAAATCAAATAACAAAAGCCAAAAACAAATCGATGCCAACAAATTAACTTCTCAAGAAACTAGCGGAATCAGTCTCACTAGTCTTCCCCAATAAAATAGTACAGAACAACAATTTAACCACCCATTCCATAATAAAACTATAAATCAATATCACTAGCATTCCCTTTCATTTCACAAACTTACGCAAGTTGTAAAGAAACAATATTTTTCCCCGGTAACACATTACCATCTTGCGAAAAAATAAAAATAATACATAATTACAGAAACTAACCCAATACAAATTCAGAAAGTTGTAAAGATAGAATCTTTTGACCAAATCTTCATATACAAACACACATACATACATAAAACAATCATACAAACAAACCCACATGAAAATTTCAATCACAAATGAAAGAAAAAGAAGGGGGAGTTTAGTTATACGTGGAGACAGGATCTTGGGTAAACATATTCAAAGGGGGTTATTACATTTCAAGAAAGAGTCAATGAGACCCAGTCTGCAGTGCTTGGTTTGAGCATAAGAGTCCTTGGCATGAGCAGGCAATTCATGGCCAGTTTCAACACACTTTAATCGACCATTTTCAAGTTTCTTGAACTTGGGTGCACCTAATAAGTTCTCACCTTTTTTCACTACTACCTCCTTCTTTCTCTCTTCGTTCTTTCCATTTTCTTGGGCTTTTTACTTCTTCTTACCATCTCTCTCTCCCTCTCACTCTCTCAGTTGTACAATCCAAAAGGTCGGTACTTTTGTTATCAGGGCAAATACAATCTAGAATTCAATTGCACTTTTGTATGACTTAGTAGTATCTTTTGCACATTTTGTACAACTCAAAAAATTAATAACTTTAAAATTTAAAACCATATAAATTTTAAAGGTTTTTTGAAAAATATGATTTTTTATAATATTATTTTTTACAAAAAGATGTTTTTATAATTTTTATTTGTAGAAATACCATTTCTCAAAATATTTTGTAAAAATATGGTTTTGTAAATCGGAACTCATGCAAGTTCAAATGCAATTTGATCCAACCTCGAATGGAAATAAAAAAACTTTCAGTCATCTTTCATAAAGTGTAAAAGAAATTGTATATTCTTGACAAAAAAATATATGGTTATATTTTGCTATAAAGATATTTTTGTAATTTTTTTCAAAATAGAGTATATCCAATTCTTTACATTGGAAGATGGGACTTGACATGTACTGTAAGACTCTTATAAAATACTAGGAATCTTTGACCACGTGCTACACGTTCTAGAAAAAAAAAATTACACCAAATTTCTTTTGTAACCATTTTCATTATTATTTGAATAGTTTATTTTTCGATTTTATCGAGTTTAGGTAATAGTTTATCAAATAATATTTCATGAATAGTTTAGACAATACCAAAATGAAATAATGTGATTTAATTTTATTAAAAAAAGGTAAACATACAATACAACAGTGCTAATATCAAAAAGTATGTAATGTATTAATATTAAAAAGTATATATATAGTGGCAAGTTATTAAAGACTTTTCAAACGTATGTCATGTATTAATATAAAACATAATTATAGAATTATTTGAATTTAATAAAAATACGTTAATAGAACATTCATTTTTCCATACAAATTATGAAGAAAAATATAATGTTAATTTAACATATAAAAGTATGTTTTTAGGATGGACAAAATACTTGAATAATACAAAATATATTCCAACAATAAAAAGGAAAAGTAAATCAGCATATTGTGTACAAAACTCACTTATAATTCACACACTCTCTCTTCCAATTTGAATTAGACAAAACTCACTTATAATTCATAGACTCTCTCTTTCAATCTGAAGTTGATTATAGGTTAGAGTTTGAAGTGCCGCATTCACTACTATAACTAATCCAGAGCATTTCATCGGGGGTGCTAATTCTGAAAGAGGTAAGTTTTTCAATTCTCTTATAGTTTTGTCATTGTTATAATAAGAATTTGATGTTACATTGGTCGTTGAATGTAAATTGATGCATAAATGGATCTAAAAGAAGTTCAGATATGTTTTGTTTGTACAAATATGGGTAATTTTTACATAAAGGGGGAATTGTATGTATTACCATGTATCTCTATACTTTGTTAAAGTTCAATTGCTCATTATGTGGTAACTCTGTAATTGTTATAGTAATTGTTATACATTAGAGTATTTATTTTGCTTACTTTGTTCAAATTATGCAGTTTCTGCCATTTCCATTATATGTAAACTATAGTAATCACCTCACTGCTGAGGTTAAATAGTTAGGACCCTCAAATATTGTTTGGACGGGAAAATATCCGAGAAACTCTAAGAGCATCCAAGATCTGTCTGATATGATGAATTTCTAGTTAATAAAGCCCTACAACATGGTTCTACTGGGATATGAAGGAGGAGTGCAGTTCAAATTTCAAGTATATAATCCGAATGCATTGGAAATGAAATATACAGAAATGGCATGGGATTCTGACTTGATGTGGACTGATAGCGAGTTAGAAAGACTGAGTACCACTTTTTGTTATAATCCTACAACTAATTTTTTGCACTGTTCATCACCTACCTATTGAAGGCAATAATTTGTTGGGCACATCATTAATAAAGGTAACAAATAGATGTCCATATTTACATATTTATTTTAAAACATTGTGGTTTTTTTAATGTGTT
Source organism: Apium graveolens (assembly GCF_009905375.1). Classification (NCBI taxonomy): domain Eukaryota; kingdom Viridiplantae; phylum Streptophyta; class Magnoliopsida; order Apiales; family Apiaceae; genus Apium; species Apium graveolens. The sequence continues at coordinate 66,415,819 of NC_133657.1, forward strand.
GTCTCTAATAGTTTTGTACCTTCTAAGTTATCAATTCATATACTTGCAATAAATTTGAGTTATATGAAAAGTCTGCAGTCATTACATTTTGTTTTGAGGATCAAGAATGGCCTATCCATGTAAAATGTGTTCATGACGCAGTGCTTTTTAATAATGAGTGGAATTGGTTCATTCGAGAAATACAAATTAAAATTGGCAATACCATTGCTCTCCAGCATATTGACGAACCACTTAAGTTTAAATTATGTGTTTCTGATGAATCTGTCATTCCAAAAGAGGGGACTTATGGAGGTATCTTGTCATTGACAGCTTCTATTTAAAAAACTGAGTTTTTGAAATTGTTTGCCATGTTGGATTTTAACAGCTGAGGCAGATGATGTTCAGCATTATTCCAAGTTTTTGAAGGTTATTACAGATCATACGTTAGAGTTCGGAGCACTGGTATGTTTGTATTTTGTTCTGGTTTTATAAGGAGTCAATCACTAAAATGAGGTCTTTTATATCATACAGAAGTACATTGTACGTGAGGGTTATATTATGTTTTTTAAATATTGCAGTACTTCAGACTTTAAGATTTCTGTTAATAATACGGGATGCATGAATTACATTCGTAATTGTTGTGGAACATACCACTTTGAAGATTTCATGTGTCCTTCATGTTCTGAAGAAGTTACTGAGATTGATGATAGATTCAATGTAAAATCATAAACAATTAATATTTTCTTTATATAATATCAATAAGATACAAATGGTTTATGCGTTTGTGTCATGGTACTTTGAGTGATAGTATTCAAGGGAATTACCGAAATACGTTTCTTTATAAAAGTCTTTTTGTGTTTCATATTGGAACTTGTTTACATTCGGTCATAAATTTGTACATTTCGGAGTATTTTGATGATGAATTGGGGAGAGAATATTGGTTGTCAAAGACTCACTCCCAGAGCATTCATGATGAGAGATATAGAGACTTGCAGTTACCAAAGTTTTAGGTAACTAACTTGCAGTCATTTAACTGCACATTATAGAACAGGTAGTTATCAAAATTTGATGCTTATATAAGGGAACGGTATATGATCTCACACATACAATCACATTAACAAAAATACCCTATCTTACACCTTCTCTTATATAGCGTCAACAATGACTTCACGCAGTGCAAAGAGGAAATGATGGTCAGGGATTAAAAATATGGCAATGGAAGAGTTGAACCAACTGGCTGTCACTTACGCAGATTTTAACACTGATTTGGAAGATGCAAATGTTTTCTTCTCAGAGTTGTATGCATCCATGGAAAGCAGGAAATCTGATTTGTTTGCTCATTCGGTTGGCCTCCAGGAACAGTTAAAGTATTCTTTACATGTCTATTTATTTTCATGTCTTACCAATTTCTGAACGTGTGCTTAATAATTTTATCTCTCTACTTTACAGCAACATAAAATATATTTTGCAAAATGGATCAAGGAAAAACATGGAGAATCATTCCAAAGTAGTGACGAAATTCCACCATCTTATATGGGAAATCCACTCAGATTCCTAAGCGATACATCCACCTCTCTGCGTGGTCATGAGACAACCTTGAAACTAAATACTGCAGAGATGGTGAATGGCTTTCAAAAGTTTGGCGATGGGTGGAAGGAACATCTTGCTAATATGAATGGTCAGGCTGATCAGTTGATTGAAGCAATTGGTAGAATTTGCATATTAGTGGATGATTATGGTCGCGATATATGATTCATATTTCAGTAGATTATTAGAAGAATGTTAGTATGTTAATGTGTAATCAACGTTACTATAAATTAGTAACAATGTTATTCTGTAAAAAGTGTTTGTAAGATTATTGGATCAAAGTGAACATTGTTGTTATCTATATTCAAATTACATTATTGTCTTTCAATCTATATGGAAAAGAGTATCATTTATTTTGTATGTTATTCCCATTTGTAATAGCAAGATGTAAAATTATATTTACATATCATAAGTAAATATTAATTTCGGCAATGACATATAACAAATGACTAGATGAGTAAAACATTCATATGAGTCTACATTAAAATTTATTTCAATTCATAAGAGAAAGTTTGGCTGAATACTAAAATCTCAAAACAATCATCTTTAAAATGATAAAAACTCAAATGTAATGCAAAATAGCAGACATTCCAGAATACAATCTGGCTAAATCTTATTATGAATAAATTGATTGCAAATGTGTAGGGAAGATTCACGCCAAAAGTAGTTTATTTAGACTGCTCCACCAAGTATCCTGTAGACACAATAGTACACAGCATGTTAGAGTTTATACAACTCAATCATGTTTATATCTCTCCCAATAGTAATAATTTACATTACCCAAAAAGTGTTTATACCTTTGCCTCAACACTTCAACAGTCGGATGATTAATATTGAAATAAATATGTGAATATGATGAACTTCTTATCTGCAATGAACCTATTAGAAGCAATTTACCAATAATTTTTAGTTTACACCATGAAAAACAATTATAGTTTCTAGTAAAGATATGTAGATTGATAGTAAATGGAACCATTATGGATTAGTGGCCTCATTGTTGTCAAGATCACTATTGGAGGATACACAACATTTCCTTCTAGCGATGTTGCTACATCATCAGTAAATTGATCCCAAGCACAAATCTTAACCACGTTGCGACAATCATATCAACATTGGAAAACACTGATCGAAACTACATTTATTAGTGAAATCATGGTCTTACCTGCCATCAAATAACTCAAAATGAATAAACTTTTTCACACCAAATCGTGTATAAACTTGCTTTAGTGGTTCAATGTTTTGAGCCATGCCAACAATATCTATGCAATGCCATATAATTAGAATTTTTAAAGGATAATTTAAAATAAAAACAATTGTGTGATAAGATAAAAATACCTATAGCATGTACAGGGGGCACATGTTCATAAAGTGACATTGCAAGTTCAGAAATCTCAAGAATACTCTTAAGCTCAAACTTGTGCCTTGGAATGGTATTAAATTCAAAAGGAACAGGATGGACAATGGTATCATGCACGAAAACAACAATCTTATCAGAAGATACAGGTCTCAAAAGTCCTGAAGGCTCCATTACTATAAAGTTGTGAATATCATATGTGTTTCCTTCAAGTATGATATTGCTAACATCATGCCAAATCACACGATTCGCAAATACAAAGACATGACAATCCTGCATAACATTGGCTCATTAAGAAACTCTTCTATATAAACATTGATCATATACTACTACTTTATAAAGTGAACGACATTACCTCAGAATCAAGCAAAATTAGATTAACATCTCGGAATTGTTGAATGCGAGAAAATGAAGGCCACATTCGAGTAATACGTACACGAACCCTCCAATCAGTCCAAGTGCTATCAACTAATGCAAGATTATTTTCCATGACGTCCATGACAAAGATTAACAACAATCAAATGATTATCAAAGGGCTACACAATTTAAACACTCATAGAACATATGTTAACCATATATGTAAGAGGATTAGTATGTCAACCATGGATTTAGGTACATGATTGATGTTAATCCAGTTGGCATAATCTTTACATATGAGTTTGTTAGGATTTGGGTTCTGCATAAGTAATCCAATATTCTGAAAATAACTATGATAACTTAACGTGGTATAACAATGTATACGACCTTCAAATTAGGATAAATCGTCTAGTACAATATTTTCGGTAGTGATTTCTTCCTAAACATATATTGCAAAAATAAAAAGCTTAACAGGTACGAAAATCAAGACAAAATATGATGAACATTTTTCTTTTAATTTTACTTAGACTTTTTAATTCGTCAATTTGATGTTACCATTTTTTAAAGTTAAAATGCCAAAAATAGAAGCCAAACAGATATGATTAAGTATGTTTTGTTATGTATTTTGTATCTCATGATTTTCTTTCAATAATATCTAAAAACATTTACTACGTTTATATAGTTAAATGTTGAGAGAATATTTAGCATCAAATGTTATAGTCAGGGATTTGAGCAATCCATTTAAATAGTTAAACGCAGAAAAACATGTTATGTTAGATAATCATGCGAAGAATGAAGAGCCGGTTGATTTGAATATAGAAGATGCAGTACAAAATGCTGAAAATGCACAGGATTATAATAAGGCTAATGAAGTAGTACAATAAACAGAAATCATTAAGGATGTACATTCAAACCATCTAAAAATCCAACAAAATTTTTAAGTTTTGCAACAAAACAGATCTAAACATAAACAATGACTTGTCTCTAACACTTATTTAAATATCCTTAACGAAAATTCTGATTGAAATAAAAAGTTTTCTTTGATGCGACATCCGTGCAATGCATTCTATTTCCAAATATCAAAAACCACATTCGACTCTCTCCTCATGTAAAGGAAACATTAAGAAATATATTACAATATTTAATTTCATATATTTAGTCACTTGTGTTCAATCTTAAAGTACATTACTTCACAAACAAATGTTATATTTACCTTATTTAATTCATCAATCACTATCGGCACCATCATATCCCATGCCCTCAACCCTGTAATACACATAAATGTATTAAGGCATTTATACCCAAAAATAGTTAACGTACAAAGTTTTAAAAACAATCTTTTTACACATACCAATGCCTAAAGTTAAAAACCTCTTGTACTCTCGGGTTAATGTAGAATTTGGAGGCCGGAGTATTAGTGATAATACCGACTCCTTACAACCAAAACAAACATGTTAGACACGTACAATGTACTTTTCTAAGTAAATAATATAATAAACTATCTTAACTTCATAAATTTAACCTTTGTACATGATAACTTTGGAACTTGACAGAACAATAATGATCGATGTCTCTTCCCAATCTTCATACAGTGAAGTCATACTTTCAGTCAATGCACCCCATATATCCACTTTAAAAGAAACACCTGTAACAAAACACATAGGTTCAAACAAAATTTAAATTTAAGTAGATATATTAGTTCAATAAATTTTTTAACGTGTAACTTAATTCTTACTCTGGTCCTTGAGTAATATTGAATCGTATAAGAGGCTGAACTCCAAATATTGTTTCAATGTTCACCCTTGGCTGGAGATCAGCAACAACTCCTATGATATCTAATAAAGAACAATGTCATATAATTAAAACAAATGGACTTTACACAGTGTTGTGTTAGTATAAAGCATATGAAATTTATTGATACATATGGAGAATGTCCTATTGAGAGCATAAGATTCAGGATTTATAGCCAACTGAAGTAAACTGACAAATTCAAAATTACATAGTTTGGATTGTGGTTAAATGTTTGAAAATAATTTTTAGCGTAGAACGAACATGCCTCAAGATACCAGATGTGTGGGTAGTAATGAAATTTGTTATTTCATACATCTGACCCTCAACAATAGTGTTGTCAAGAGAGTTCCATATATCCGTTCTCACAAAATCCTGCATATGATCATTCTTACAAACAGGAAAACATGTAGGTTATAATTGTATACTCACAACTATAAACGTGACAACGTAAAACAATCTGTTTTAAACATGAATTACCTGAGGGTCCAAAAGAATCAAATTAAATCCAACAAAGACTCCTTCTATATTATTAGTATGCCACAATCTTGTGACTCGAACTCGTATCTTCAAGTTTCGGCTGTAAATGTCCAGTGAAGAAAGCGAATGAACTATAACTGGAGCTGAAAGAATTGAAATTTAAAATCTATATTAAAAGAGAATATAATAGTAAACTCAAGATTTTATAATCGTTCACCATGTAATACAAATTGTATGCAGAATACTAACCCATGATGATTGCAAGATGTGGTATGAAACGTTTCTTATGCAGCTCTGAGTTACAATATAGGAGCAGCTATGATAATATCAGAATTTAAACAAAATGCTATAAAAAAGATTTAGATGCATATCTGTAACTTTAATTTAGAGATATAATCAGATTACATGTTTTATGCCACCAAAGTTGTTATATGTGATATGTCAGGCTATTAATCTGGAATAAAGTTAGTTACTTTGAAATCTATAAAATCAGTTATGGAGTGAGAGTATGATACTTGTGCAAATCTGATTGTACCAAAATATGTATATTTTAATTGTTAATTTTCTTTAGATGATTTTATAAATCAAGTTATTAGTTGTTGCATTGATAGTATAAAAATTCATATTATATACAGAATCGTCAAAATAATGATTGCCTTAATTATATTTATAAATGAATATAAAAGGAATTAAGTGTTAAGTACACCTAAAATCTTTCATAATTAATTAGTATCAAGTACACATACAATATATTTTTTAACCTTAGAAGTTCATAATAGGAGACTTAATTAATTGGTTTCGCAGATTTGATCGAAAGCATAATGATACATTAATTTATAACTTGGTAATTACTTACCTCGAGCAATCTTAATTATTGGGCGGGGTTCGGTCGGTCGAAAATCTTATTTTACCAACAAAACGATTCACGTAGACAAAGCTAAGCGAATGAATTAAGTAGATATGAGAAATTTATTATTATAATATAACATATCATATTTGATATACCCATACAGTGAACACGTAAGTGAGCCGATTACATATTTTAATTTATTAATAATTTCAGATTATGCATATCTATTAAAGTTAATGGTTATTAGTACTTTACATTGCGATGATATTATGGCGTAAAATATAAAAGTTAAAACTTTGAAAGACAAAATATTCTACATATTAATCAGCTCGAATAAGTAGTAATGTTTGTAATTCGTAGTAAGAGTATATTAAATCTAAAAAAATCTGCAGTTGAAAGTTTAATATGTACCAACATTTCATAACAATATTTTAGTTCAAAATAATTTATTGATCAATATGTAATCGAAATATCTATGTTAGTTTTAGACGTTTATTATTATTTTTAATCCAATTACAATTACAGAAAATTAAATTGTAAAAAATTATATAATCCGACCCCAAATAAAGAAAATGATACCAAGCGTATTTTGGAAGCTATTGCAAATTTATCATGGGAAGATGAGTGAACATGTATAACAAAAGGACACATATTAATCTATTAAAGTCGATGGTTATTTGTAATGTGTATTGCGAGGATATTAAGATACAAAATTTAAAATTTAATAACAAAATATTAAGAAATCAAAAATCTTGAATAAATAGTAATGTTTATAATCCGTAATAAGGGCATATTCGGTCAAATAAGCTTTTTGATTTTGAAATAAAAACACGAATCGTCAACTTCTATGTTAAGATTGCGGTATAGCGTTCTAAAAAGAATCATAGTTTTTTTTGTTTTTCTTATATGGGCATAATATTGTGATGATATTATGGCGTAGAAAACAAAAGTTAAAACTTTGCCTGAAAAAATATTCTACATATTAATTAGCTTGAATAAGTAGTAATGTTTGTAATCCGTAATAAGAGTATATTAAGTCTAAAAATTTCTGCAGATGAGAGTTTAATATGAATGAACATTTGATAACAATATTTTAGTTCAAAATCATTTGTTAATCAATAATTGATTGAAATATATATGCATGTTTTAGACGTCTATTACTATTTTTAATCCAATTATAATTACAAAACATCTAATTGCAAAAATATATATAAGCCGACTCCAAAAAAAATACCAATTGTATTAGTACTTTGTATTTTAATGATATTATGGCGTATAATTCTACGTATTTTTGGCTTGGTTAAGTAGTAATGTTTCTAATCGTTAGTAACGGCATATTCAGTCTAAAAAATCTGCAGTTGAGGGTTTAATATGTACGAACATTGGATAACAATTTTTTAGTTCAAAAATAATTTATTGATGAATACTTTATTGAAATATCTATGTTTGTTTTAAACGTCTATTATTATTTTTAATCCAATTACAATTACAAAACATTTTAGTGCAAAAACATATATAATCCGGCAAAGAATATAAAATAATATAAATTATATTTTGGAAGCTATTGCTAATTATAAAAAAATGACACATTTAAAACTTAATAACATAATACTGAGAAATTAAAAATCTCGAATAATTAGTATTGTTTATAATCCTGATAAGGACATATTCAGTCAAATAAACTTATTGGGAAAAAATAATTCACGACATTATTAACTTTTATGATAATATTGAAGCATAGTGTTTTAAAAATAATAAATGTATTTTTCTTAGTAGATAAATAATATTTACTTGCTCTTTTAAAAGTTATTTTTAAAATTTAAACATATTCATAATTATGTAATTCGAATGCATACCTAAATTATGTAATCTTACTTAATATTCATAATTATGTAATAACTTAAAATTAGTTTATTACATCTTTCCAACTAAATAAATACAAATCATAAATACACATAAAGATGCGTGATGTTTGACTTTTTAGTGGTTCAATAGTTTTTGGTATCTTGATCAAAAAAACCCTTGCATGCAAAGCCCCATTCAGGTCAATACTACAACTAAATCGCAATCCAACTCTGCACGGAGCATCGGCTGAAAACTTTTCCATCTGATCATTCATGGAGGTATGTATCTACTCTCTTCTTCAATTAGGAACGTGATGATTCAATATCAATCTCCGATAGATGTTTATTATCTTTGATTTGTTCAATCCTGCTCATGTTCATATACAAATAAGTATAGTGAATAGCCTACATTGATGATTCTATGAAAATAGTTATTAAGATTAGTTTAGGATTGACAATGTAATCTCATGATAACATTGTGTATTGATTCATATTGGGTAGTTTTTCATATAGTATTGTTATATTGTATGTTGACTTATATGCTGAAAAATCAATCCAAATCTTTTAAGTATGTGGTTGATAGTCTTAATCCGTTTTGCCTAGCAGTGTATGTTGTGATTTTGGTTATATTGGTTTACTATTGGGACAGTCATTATAGATATTCATGTCTGCTACATTGATTTGTCATAGTATCTGCCATGATTGTAATAAGAGATGTTTAGCACTGCGCCTGGACTTTGCATCTGATTGATTCACAGTAGCAAGAGCTACTACAATATTCTGTAATCCATTAACAAAATTATTGCGCTTAGATTAGAAGCCAAAAAAATAATAAAATTACAATTGTTGCATTTCACAAGTCTCGCTAATTGGACAATTACACTTAATAATTTGTAGTTGCTAATTATTTTTATGTATATTATTCCATCCCAATAGCAAAATCGTGAGCCTGTTAAAATTCCAGACTTCATCATTCAGGTTGATGCCATAATGCAACCTCTTATGGATGAATTGGTAAATAACTTAATCTTTTGTCCCAATACATGTACTGACTTTGATAATAGAGTTAATGAATAAGTCATTGCTTATGCCTTCAAAAATTATCACTCTCCATTGTTTCTATATATGACGAAAATCTTCCTGGTAATGGATTAATAATGCTACCAAGTGGCCAACGTCTACAATTCTCTTATGAGAAAAACAAGGAACCTTAAGTGGAGTTGGGGAACTAAAAAATTTGTTCAAAGAAGGCATTGGTTGTAAACTTCTTCTCTACTATAAAGGCGAAGGAAATTTCTGGGGTCACATTTTTGATAAGACGGGATGTGAAATAGAGTATGTCATACCAGAAGAACCGAATTTCTATGTGGCCAAGCAAGGTAAAACTCTAATCTACTCTTCACTATATGGCTGACCATTGACATTTTTTAAGGCATGACTGTAATTATACTTTTTATAAACTTGATCAGCCAATGTTGTTGGAGCTGGATGGAAAATTTTAGTTGAAGCTAATGAGAATACGATCTATGATGGCCTAGTTGTAAGTTATTTTCTTATAAACTTGTAAAATGCTTTAATCGGGCAAAACATTTTATTTACGTAATAGGACCATATAGGATAAATATGTTTTCACTTCTGATGCAGGATATTCCACATCCTTTCGTGGAACGTTTTAGCAAGCATATTTCCTGATGTTGTTCTCTACTGTCTCCCTTTGGATACAGTGTTTACAGGTTATTTATGTAAATATGAGAAAAGATTCTTTGGTCTCAATAAAATTCCAGCAAATATTGAACTCAACCTGGGAGATTTTTATTATGTTCACAAGCTGGGAAGCTGGTCGGTTTGATGGTGTCATTTTTGACAAATATGGAGTGCAAAGGATGTTTGCACATCAGACCCTAAAGCCTGGTAAGAACTGTACTAATAATAACTCGGTTATACATTATGGTCATATTAATTGATGATCATTGCTGAACTTACATAAACTATTTCTGGTTTATATTGAACTGATTGTTTACCTCAATTTGAACATGCACATTTAAAGATACAAATGATCTTTTTGTTGATGCGGAGAATGTCCAAGGAACATAGTTGAAGGATAATGGAATGGAGGTGAACTGGAGTGAAAACATCTCATAACCATGTTGTCCTTTCTGCTGATATTCCAATGTTTTTAACTTATGCTTTCACCAAAGACATGTAATGTTGATACAGTCGCCAATTGTTTTGGCATGGATTTCACTTTTAGACGTATCATTGCAAACATGGCATTTGCCATGTTTGGTATGACTGAGTTGTTATAATTTTTTATAATTATAAAGATGCCATTGGGCTTATGTATTAATTCCTTGGGTGATTCCATTAAGGTGCTTAACTAATCATAGTATCAACTCATAACCAATAAATTGCACATTGAATTTTGCGGTTTAATAAAAATGCTTATAATACCCCACGTGTAGATTTAAAACCCATGTGAGTTACATTTCTATCATAACTAATATCTCATGATACTCATGAAAACTATAGTTTCACAATCATGGTTTCAGTGACTACAAATTTGGAAACTCAGGGATTTCGTAAGTTCATGATATTTATAAACTGACCACGTGTGTGACGCCCTCAATCTCGGGGTTAGAAAATGAGGACTCACACACCTCTAATCTAGAATTAAATAAGCATAAACCCTGATTAACTACTAACAGGATCAACAGGATAAAGTATGAGACAAGATTACAACTACCAATCATAATATATAACTTACAAACCTAAAATATTATTAAATAAACAGTATCGATTCCGGCTGGAAACTGACAGATAACCTATTGTATCTTTAAACAATTCATTCTAGGCGCAAGCTCACTCACAAATACCACTATCTGCTCTGGCAACCGGAAGCCCTCAACACGGTAGGGACCACCAGGTACGCTCTTACGAGCAGTGCGCCTAAGCCTGGCCATCTTCTTGCTTAACTGCCATGGTTAGATTAAAACAAAACAAATGAGTATAAAACTCAGCAAGTAACTATACGGCAGTTCTACAATATCAATTCACAATATGCTTTACCAATCTCAGGGCATTCTACATTATTTGATCTAGGTGGCAGATTTCCAGCTTTTGGGTTAAGGAAAGGTTTTGAAGCATAGTGTTGGGCTTTCAAGGAACAAGGCTCAATGCAGGACGAAAGCCGACATTCATCACAAATTATTAAAGGATCAGAATAGATCTTTCAATAAAGGAAAGCAACAGTATTTCATTATATGGAATCAATCATATGATCAACAAATGCAAGAATCAGGGTTCTTGAGCTTTAAGCTTCACATTAACATAATCAACTCTTTTCAAAACCATTTTCATTTTCAAGAATCAATTTACTGAACATAAAGTTTTAGTTCCCTTTTAAATAACCAATTAGAACCCTTGATTGGATCACTTTATCTTTCCATTTTATTATAATACGGGTGATCAGCCCGTACCGACCTCCATCCGGTCTTTAAGGTACCAATCGACATAATTTCAGCCTTAAATTGGACTAGCCCCGCTAGCCTCTTACCATGACTGGACTAGTCCCACTAGCCTTTTACGTCCCAATCCAATCCATCAAGAATTCATTTGGAAAACCTTGAGTTGGAAAAAAAACAAATAGGTTTTCTAAAATCCATTTTATCATTACCAAGAATTTGAAATCATTCAGACTCTTTCAAGTCGAAACTCATTCTTAATTCAGATTTTAAGGAAACAAAGTTCAGGGAGTGATTCAAAGATACGCAAGGAACAATTCATAAGGATTCTGTATCAGGGATAATAAAGCACTTAAGTTAGAAGGATCAACTTCTGTTTAGGGATCAATAGGGTGATCAGGAGAACATGGTATCATTAAACAGGGTTAACAAGGATAATCAGAGGGTTCAATATAATCCATGGCTTAATAGATAACTTGAACAGAAAGGACAGATTATCAAAGGGTGAATCATTAAGCTTATCAATAACAGTTTATCAAGAACAAAGGCAGGGTATCAATATCAGGGTTTCATAATTAACCAGTTCAATACTCTACATGGTATGAACAATATTCTCTTTATAACCATTTACACAAGTAATCAGAGTTACTTGCCTGAATTTGCTTTCCTGAAGGTTGAACTACTGCCACCTAGTATATCCTTCCCTTTCCTAGCCTGAATGCCCTCACGCTCCGAATCTACAATCAAAACCAAAACCTTAATCAGATTCTCAACTCTCGTTCCCGGAACGATCACTCAATATGATAACTCGATTATATCTTTGACTCGAGTATACGATTATAGCTTATACACATAAGCACTTAGCACATAGCATATAGCATATAGCATATAGCATATCCCTTTCTCGCAACTTTTATATCCTTATATTCTTAACAATCAAAGCATACTTGCTTAACCTTAGCTATTTCTCAAATCACACTAATATAACTCTTTTTCGACCATAGATGTCACTTATAGCTCTAAATAACAAACGATTTAAATTTTCTTTTTCTTTTATTCCTTAATTCGAACCATACATACAAAACACAACCATATATATTCAATTTCGATCTCATATAATCAAGCACAACTAATGCAAATCACAAGAGTCATTTACGCACTTAAACTTCATCCTTTTTAATCAAAAATCCGAATCATAATCACATTAAGAATCAAAATCAACGCCTTCTTTTAATCATCAAAATTCGAACATAAACACCACCCCAATCTTTGTCGTGCAATCAAGTTTCCACTAGCCATTAAGATAATTGATAAAACCAACTTAATTCCTCTTTTTTACTCCTAAGACCCATTCGGGTTTTTCCATAAATCAAACATACAAGAATCAATTTTGACATGCAAGGTTATATATCACATTTCCCACTTGTTTTAATCCTTTACTAGATCATTCCATTTATTTAAACACCAAACCATGCATCACCTAGCGATTCTAACTTTAATTAACTCATTCAACCAACATTCATTCACTTAATCAACAAATTAATCCCTTTTAAACTCATTTTCCATTCGGCAAGAATCAAATTCACAACACAAGGACTAAACATTGACATGCACAACCTGATCTTTTTTAAAACTAACATGCAATTACTTTTTATGCTCAATAAGCTTAGTGTTTACTAAGATCAACTCATCAAATCCAAATCCTCTTTTTAATTAGCAAAAAGTCGAAGTATAATCCAACATGCAAACCTTGATTTTTGATTTTTCTAAGCAACAATCACCTACACACATCCATTTACTTTCTAAAACAATCAATGGAATCATTTTATCAATCACATATTCGAGTTTCAACAAAAGAAACAAAACCCTTTTTCAAGCTTTCAAGAAACCATAACATGCAAAGCTAAAAAATCAAATTATCATATCATAGAGAAACTCCACCGGCTCTCCTTGGATCATAGCCGGTGGTGATCAAACTTGAGAGAGCCCATAACGGGTCTCCTCTCGAGTTTATGACCCCAAAAATTTCTTGAAATCACTCTTATAGTTATGTATCAAGAAATCATTTTCCTTGAACACCACCATAGTGACTAATCATCAAAACACTTGCAAACACTTACATGCAAATAGAAATCGAGAAGTATACCAAAAATACAGTCTAGAGGAAGCAATATTTTTGAGTTTGAGTAAAGTTTGAGGGTTGCATGCAAGTGAGAGAGATGAGAGATGGAGAGAGCCGAGAGAGAGAGAGTGAGAGTGTTCGAGAGAGAGTGTGAAAGAAAGAAAGAAAGAAAAAGAGAGAAAGAGAAATGGGGTGCACGGGAGGAAAAAGAAAAAAAGGGGGGCAAATGGATTTATATACTACCAAAGCAAGGGCAATCTTGTAATTCACTAATTCCTTTTTATGCTCATTGTCCCTTTTCTTTTTACTCAAATACAACAAAAATTAGATATAAAATATTTCTCTCTCGGAAAGTCGGAAATTATTGCAAGTGACGATTTTAACACGTAGATCTCGAAATTAGCTTTTTAACCATTACTCATAATAGATTTTTGATCAGACGGTTGATTTTATATGAATTTCGCAAGCTCGCTTTAATAATAACATTTTCCACATAAAAATCAATTTAAAAATGCAAAGATCATCAAATAAATCCACTCATCACTTTTAAAAAGTCTCTGGGACTACTAAGAAGATATCAGAACAAATCCCATGTTTTTATCTTACTCGGATGATTTTATAAAAAAATGCGCGAAGGTTAATTAAACCTTTATTTAAATCACATAATCCCTAAAAAATGTCACAGAACACATAGTCATGCACACAGACAACAATTTCACATATATAATCACATAACGGCTCAGGTCTGATCATAGAATTTATCATTCTTTAATCTTTATCCTTTTCTACGCGTACCGGGTCACGTTCAACCTAACGGCCCGACGCTCAGCGTTTCGATTACGCTTCTCATTATCATTATTAATCGACACGTCACTTAGGTTGAAATACTTTATTTAAACATTCATTTCATAATTCACATTTTATATTCTTTAACTCCTTATTAGGACGGGTTCCGTTCTACCTAACGGCCCGACACCACAGCTTAACTTCTAAGCTGACCCTTTAAATTGGAACGTTTTGATTTACGCTCCTATATTCTAATATAAAGAAAAGACAATTAATCAGCACTTAGTCACATAATTATAATCACATCACATAACACATACTTTATTGACTGAATTACGTCGCAAAATTCTCTGTCATCACAATCTACCCTCCTTAAAAGGATTCTGTCCCCAGAATCTAATCTAAGCAAATAGATGGGGATACTTTTCTTTCATTTCGCTTTCTAACTCCAAAGTCGATTCTTCGACTAATGAATTTCTCCATAACACTCTAACTAGAGGTACAACTTTATTCCTAAGCGTCCTTTCTTTTCGATCCAAAATTCGCACTAGCTGTTCCACATATGACAAATCTGGTTGGATTTCCACTGGTTCCAACTCGATCACATGGCTCGCATCAGCATTATACTTCTTTAGAATAGATACATGAAATAAATTGTGCAGATGTTGCATTTGCGGAGGTAGCGCCAATTCATATGCCACTTTCCCAACTCAACGCAATACTTCAAATGGTCCTATATACCTAGGATTCAACTTTCCTTTCTTTCTGAATCGAGTTAAACCTTTCCAAGGAGATATCTTTAACAAGACTTTGTCTCCAGTTTTGAATTGCACATCTTTACGTTCTTGATTTGCGTACTTTGTTTGTCGATCTTGAGCTGCAATTAATCTCTTTTGAATTATTTCGACCTTCTCCTTCGTTTGTTGAACTAGCTCTGGGCCAATTAATTTGCACTCACCAACTTCGTCCCAATAAGTAGGGGACCTACACTTTCTTCCATACAACGCTTCATAAGGCGGCATGCCAATACTCATGTGATAACTGTTGTTGTAGGAAAACTCAATTAAGGGCAAATGATCGTCCCAATTTCCTTTGAAATCTATTGCACAGGTTCGCAACATATCTTTAATTGTCTAAATTGTCCTTTCACTTTGTCCGTCTGTCTGCGGATGATATGTCGTACTTATTTTCAACTTAGTTCCCAAATGATCATAGAATTGTCGCCAAAATCTCGAGTTAAACCTTGGGTCTCTATCGGACACGATAGGCACAGGAACTCCATGACGCATCACAATCTCATCCAAATACAATTTGACCAACTTTTCCAACGAAAACCTTTCATTTATCAGCAAGAAATGCGCTGACTTCGTCAACCGATCGATTACCACCCAAATCGCATCATGATTTGACTTGGTTTTTGGTAATCCTACCACGAAATCCATCACTATATGCTCCCATTTCCATTCGGGTATGTCCAGTGGCTGAAGCAATCCGCTTGGCCTTTGATGTTCCGCTTTGACTCTTTGGCACGTGTAATATTTACTTATCCATTCCGCCATTTCCTTTTTCATGTTTGGCCACCAATAACTTTCTTTTAAATCCTGCTACATCTTCATACTCCCAAGGTGAATTGAAAATCTCGAGTTATGCGCTTCTTGCAAAATCTCGTGCTTTAGTTCCATGACATTAGGTATCCAAATACGTGAATTAACACGGTATATCCCTTTTCCATCCTTTGAGCTTTAATTTCTTCTCCCGTCAACTTATCCTTTTCACGATTCATCACTTGCTCTTGATAATATCGAATCTTTTCCAAAATCTCGGGTTGAAACAACATTGCATATATAGCTTCACCTCCACATTCTGGAGTCTGCACCTCTATTTCCATATTTTCAAAGTTCTTGATCAATCCTTCTGATGACGTTAACATATTCAACCTTTCCTTTCGACTTAAAGCATCAGCTACCACATTTGCCTTTCCAGGATGATAGTTTATCGCACAATCATAATCTTTGATCAATTCCAACCACCTTCTTTGTCGCATATTCAATTCTTTCTGAGTAAAGATATACTTTAAACTTTTATGATCCGTGTAAATCTCGCACTTTTCCCCGTTCAAATAATGCCTCCAAATCTTAAGGGCAAACACAATTGCTACCAATTCCAAATCATGCGTTGGATACTTTTGCTCGTGCGGCTTGAGTTTCCTTGACGCGTATGTTATTTCCTTCCCGTGTTATATTAACACGCATCCTAGTCCTTTATATGAAGCATCACTGAATATCACGAATTACCCTTTATCATCTGGTAATACCAACACTGGGGCGGTTACCAGTCTCTTCTTTAACTCTTGAAAACTATCCTCGCACCTTTCTGTCCAAACAAACTTCTCGTTCTTTCTCGTCAACTTTGTCAACGGAACGGCAATCTTAGAGAAATCTTGCACAAATCTCCTGTAATATCCGGCTAATCCCAGAAAACTTCTGGCTTCCGTAGGAGTCTTGGGTCTTTCCCAATTCATTACAGCTTCTATCTTGGCTAGGTCCACTTTGATTCCTTCTTTATTAACTACATGACCAAGAAATTGCACTTCCTTTAGCCAAAATTCGCACTTTGAAAACTTAGCATATAGCTTCTCTTTTCGCAGAATTTCCAAGGAAATCCTTAAATGCTCCTCATGATCTTCTTCCGTCTTGGAGTAAATCAGTATATCGTCGATAAACACAATAACGAACTTATCCAAATACTGCTCGAACACTCTGTTCATAAGATCCATAAATGCAGCTGGCGCATTCGCCAAGCCAAATGCCATTACCAAAAACTCATAATGTCCGTACCTCGTTCGGAATGCTGTCTTGGGTATATCTTTCACTTTGATCTTTAACTGATGATACCCAGACCTTAAATCAATCTTGGAGAAACACGAAGCTCCTTTTAACTGGTCAAACAAGTCATCGATCCGCGGTAGAGGGTATTTATTCTTGATCGTCAACTTATTCAGTTCGCGGTAATCAATGCACAACCTCATACTTCCATCCTTTTTCTTTACAAATAACACCGGTGCGCCCCACGGGGATACACTCGGTCGGATCACTCCTTTATCTAACAATTCTTGCAACTGGGCTGACAACTCCTTCATCTCGACCGGCGCCATGCGATAGGGAGCTTTTGACACTAGTTCCGTTCCAGGAACCAAATCAATCATAAACTCGATCTCTCTGTCTGGAGGTAGTCGAGGCAATTCATCAGGAAACACATCTGGAAAATCTCTTACTACCAGAATATCCTCGATCTTCACAGATTCTTTCTCCACGTCCACGACATGAGCCAAATAAACTTTGCATCCTTGACGTATTAATCTTCTTGCCTCAATAGCCGTTAGAAATTTCTTCTCCTGCCTCTTTCCTTTAAATATAACCTCTTCACCCTCCTTGGTTCTTAACTTTACCTTTTTACTTTTACATTCTATTTGCGCTTCATGGTTTGACAACCAATCCATTCCTAGTATGACCTCAAATTCTCCTAACTTAAAGGAAATTAAGTCAGCAAAAAAGTGCCGACCTTCTATAGTCACATCACAATCGGGATAAATCTCGCTAGAAATAACTTTCTCTTGATTTTCTACCTCTATAATCAAGTTAGGTTCTAAAGGGTACGCAACACAATTTAACTTATCAAGAATACTTTCAGAGATGAAAGATCTAGTTGCTCCAGAATCCATCAAAACTTTTACTTCTACTAAATTAATAATAAGCATACCTGCTACCACGTCCACATCTTGCACCGCATCTTTCATCATCATGTTAAAGATCCTAGCTCTAGGTTGAGCTGATGGTGCTGGGAGAGACGGCGGTCCAGCAATCCTGAGAACATTAGCCTTCTGAACAGGCTCCTTGCAATTCCTGGCCATATGGCCTACTTTACCACACTTAAAACAAGCCGAATCAGGCTTCTTCGCTCCACTTGGGCATTCTGGAAGAGTAATGCCCCTTCTGGTTGCACTTAAAACACGTTATATCCAGCTTATTACACCTTCTCGGGTGTCTCTTTCCACAATTCCTGCATTCTTGAATCTGGGGTCTGCTATCCTTCCCCGGTTGTCCAGTTTTCTGGAAGTGGTTCTTCTGAGCTCCGTTGCCGGGTTTAAACTTCTGGAACTTTTGGTTCTGACCTCCACCATTCTTTCCAAACCTTCCTCTAAACTTTGAGCTTCCTTGCTCTTGCTCAGAGCTTTCAAACTTCCTTTTTCTTCCTTCGTTTTCTCTTCTTGCAGCTTTTCGCTCACCTTCCGCTATCATTGCTTTTTGAACCAAAGCAGCATAATTCTTGATCTCCAACATTGCTATTTGACTCCTAATCCACGGTTTATGTCCCTGTTGGAACCTCTTAGCCTTCTTCGCCTCTGTATTCACGTACTCAGGTACGAATCTAGACAATTCCGAAAACTTCACTTTATATTCCGCTACTGACATTTCCTCCTGTCTAAGATCCAGAAATTTCATTTCTAACTGGTCTTGCATATAGCTTGGCAAATACTTCTCCAGAAACATCTCGGTGAACTTCTCCCAAGATAAGTCTTTGCCTTCCAACAACGCCTTTGAAGACTCCCACCAGAAACTTGATTCATCTTTTAGGTAATAACTTGCATACTGAGCTTTCTTATCATCCTTAACTTCTGCTAACTCAAAAGCTTTTTCCATTTCTCTCAACCATGACTGAGCTTTAATCGGGTCTGGAAAACCTAAGAACTCTGGGGGATGAACAGATTGAAAGTGCTTAAAGTTTCCAACTTTAGGGGCCACAGGTTGTTGCAAAAGCTGAGCAAGTCTGCTCATCATGGTGGTTTCTGGGTTTACTTTTGGGTCTTGGGTGGGAATTTCTTCTTCTTGATGATCTGGTGAGTTGGCTATTTCTTACAAACCTGATTGAGCAATTTTTTAGCAATACGATGGCATGGCATATATATATAACAACAGTTTCTATGAAATCTCTTTTGTGGGTTTTAAGTTTTACCCAATTTTGCACATACAATCCTATTACTACATAATTCTCATATCAGTGTTGTTTTATCATGGCACATAATAGGGTTTTATGAGCTTTAAACATGGTTATACGAAAACATGGTTGTATTAAAACATGGTATTGAGAACAGTTTTTGAGATATTTAAGGTGCACAATGGAAAGCAAGACAATGGATTTATTTAAACAAAGGGTACATAAAGATAGTTCTGGCTATCACAGGTTCTGAAATAAGGTACAATAATATAGCAGGGTTAAACAGAGCAAAAACTGGAAAATATCCCCCTATCTACCCCTAACTTCCAACAACTACTACTACGATACCGATCTGAAATATAACAAAATAAATGAAAAAGGAATCCTGGCATCTGACCAAGTATCCCAAAGCCTACCGGTGCTTAAAAACAACAATCTACGGGCTCAACCAACAGTCCCGTCTAGTCATCTAGAATCTCTCTCAACACAACCAATATCCAGCGAATGATCTTATGCAGCCTCCGGGCCTCAGCATCAGCATCACTAGTGGATGGTCCCTCATCTAATCTCCTCCTGGCAACCTACTCCACCAACTGAATCCTAGCTCTCCACTCCTCCATCACAACTGAAGTCCTCTTCCTAAAATCTCGAATCAACCTATCCACCAAAGCTCCCAACTCAGGAATGTGGGAGTACACAAAGTCTCGATCCTGGGCTAACTTGCCACCAACACTGACAGGAACAGTCTTAGGCATCTCGGACTCTGGCTCAGGGGCAGGGGTCTCTGAATTTGGCCTCAAGGGTGAAATCTGCATAGAGATCTCACTACTCTCAGAAGGGTCCTCCTCTGGGTCTGAACTAACATACACAGGTTCCTCTGGAGAGGGTGGAATGGGATCCACTGGGGTACCATTCAAACTAATCTCTGAGTCTGAGTCACTACAACTACTGAATCCTGAGAGAAAACACAAAACAGCAACCAAGAAACAATGTTAGGGTTAAATAAAGCTTCCAGCTAACTCACACCCTAACTCTAGTTTCTACTTCACCAATAAACACTTTTCTTAGACCATACCTAATAGTCTAACTCAACTCTATATGAGTCGAACTCTCTCGCGATATAGATATATTCCCAAAATACCCTTCTTCTTTTTTTAATCCTAACTTGTCTCGGGGACTAGATCCTGTAGCTCTGATACCAACTTGTGACGCCCTCAATCTCGGGGTTAGGAAATGAGGACTTACACACCTCTAATCTAGAATTAAATAAGCATAAACCCCGATTAACTACTAACAGGATCAACAGGATAAAGTATGAGACAAGATTACAACTACCAATCATAAAATATAACTTACAAACCCAAAATATTATTAAATAAACAGTATCGATTCTGGCTGGGAATCGACAAATAACCCATTGTATCTTTAAACAATTCCTTCTAGGCGCGAGCTCACTCACAAATACCACAACCTACTCTGGCAACCGGAAGCCCTCAATACGGTAGGGACCACCAGGTACGCTCTTACGAGCAGTGCGCCTAAGCCTGGCCATCTTCTTGCTTAACTGCCATGGTTAGATTAAAACAAAACAAATGAGTATAAAAATCAGCAAGTAACTATACGGCAGTTCTACAATATCAATTCACAATATGCTTTACCAATCTCAGGGCATTCTACTTTATTTGATCTAGGTGGCAGATTTCCAGCTTTTGGGTTAAGGAAAGGTTTTGAAGGATAGTGTTGGGCTTTCAAGGAACAAGGCTCAATGCAGGACGAAAGCCGACATTCATCACAAATCATTAAAGGATCAGAATAGATCTTTCAATAGAGGAAAGCAACAGTATTTCATTATATGGAATCAATCATATGATCAACAAATGCAAGAATCAGGGTTCTTGAGCTTTAAGCTTCATATTAACATAATCAACTCTTTTCAAAACCATTTTCATTTTCAAGAATCAATTTACTGAACAGAAAGTTTCAGTTCCCTTTTAAATAACCAATTAGAACCCTTGATTGGATCACTTTATATTTCCATTTTATTATAATACGGGTGATCAGCCCGTACCGACCTCCATCCGGTCTTTAAGGTATCAATCGGCATAATTTCAGCCTTAAATCGGACTAGCCCCGCTAGCCTCTTACCATGACTGGACTAGTCCCACTAGCCTCTTACTTCCCAATCCAATCCATCAAAAATTCATTTGGAAAACCTTGAGTTGGAAAAAAAACAAATAGGTTTTCTAAAATCCATTTTATCATTACCAAGAATTTGAAATCATTCGGACTCTTTCAAGTCGAAACTCATTCTTAATTCAGATTTTAAGGAAACAAAGTCCAGGGAGTGATTCAAAGATACGCAAGGAACAATTCATAAGGATTATGTATCAGGGATAATAAAGCACTTAAGTTAGAAGGATCAACATCTGTTTAGGGATCAATAGGGTGATCAGGAGAACAGGTATCATTAAACAGGGTTAACAAGGATAATCAGAGGGTTCAATATAATCCACGGCTTAATAGATAACTTGAACAGATAAGACAGATTATCAAAGGGTTGAATCATTAAGCTTATCAATAATAGTTTATCAAGAACAAAGGCAGGGTATCAATATCAGGGTTTCATAATTAACCAGTTCAATACTCTACATGGTATAAACAACATTCTCTTTATAACCATTTACACAAGTGATCAGAGTTGCTTGCCTGAATTTGCTTTCCTGAAGGTTGAACTACTGCCACCTAGTATATCCTTCCCTTTCCTAGCCTGAATGCCCTCACGCTCCGAATCTACAATCAAAACCAAAACCTTAATCAGATTCTCAACTCTCGTTTCCGGAATGATCACTCAATACGATAACTCGATTATATCTTTGACTCGAGTATACGATTATAGCTTATACACATAAGCACATAGCACATAGCATATAGCATATCCCTTTCTCGCAACTTTTATATCCTTATATTCTTAACAATCAAAGCGTACTTGCTTAACCTTAGCTATTTCTCAAATCACACTAATATAACTCTTTTTCGACCATAGCTGTCACTTATAGCTCTTAATAACAAACGATTTAAATTTTCTTTTTCTTTTATTCCTTAATTTGAACCATACATACAAAACATAACCATATATACTCAATTTCGATCTCATATAATCAAGCACAACTAATACAAATCACAAGAATCATTTACGCACTTAAACTTCATCCTTTTTAATCAAAAATCCGAATCATAATCACATTAAGAATCAAAATCAACGCCTTCTTTTAATCATCAAAATTCGAACATAAACACCACCCCAATCTTTGTCATGCAATCAAGTTTCCACTAGCCATTAAGATAATTGACAAAACCAACTTAATTCCTCTTTTTTACTCCTAAGACCCATTCGGGTTTTTCCATAAATCAAACATAAAAGAATCAATTTTGACATGCAAGGTTATATATCACATTTCCCACTTGTTTTAATCCTTTACTAGATCATTCCGTTCATATAAACACCAAACCATGCATCACCTAGCGATTCTAACTTTAATTAACTCATTCAACCAACATTCATTCACTTAATCAACAAATTAATCCCTTTTAAACTCATTTTCCATTCGGCAAGAATCAAATTCACAACTCAAGGACTAAACATTGACATGCACAACCTGATCTTCTTTAAAACTAACATGCAATTACTTTTTATGCTCAATAAGCTTAGTGTTTACTAAGATCAACTCATCAAATCCAATTCCTCTTTTTAATTAGCAAAAAGCCGAAGTATAATCCAACATGCAAACCTTGATTTTTGATTTTTCTAAGCAACAATCACCTACACACATCCATTTACTTTCTAAAACAATCAATGGAATCATTTTATCAATCACAGATTCGAGTTTCAACAAAAGAAACAAAACCCTTTTTCAAGATTTCAAGAAACCATAACATGCAAAGCTAAAAAATCAAATTATCGTATCATAGAAACTCTACTGGCTCTTCTTGGATCATAGCCGGTGCTGGTCGAACTTGAGAGAGCCCATAACGGGTCTCCTCTCGAGTTTATGACCCCAAAAATTTCTTGAAATTACTCTTATAGTTATGTATCAAGAAATCATTTTCCTTGAACACCACCATAGTGAATAATCATCAAAACACTTGCAAACACTTACATGCAAATGGAAATCGAGAAGTATACTGAAAATACAGTCTAGAGGAAGCAATATTTTTGAGTTTGAGTAAAGTTTGAGGGTTGCATGCAAGTGAGAGAGATGAGAGATGGAGAGAGCCGAGAGAGAGAGTGAGAGTGTTCGAGAGAGAGAGTGAAGGAAAGAAAGAAAGAAAAAGAGAGAAAGAGAAATGGGGTGTACGGGAGGAAAAAGAAAATAGGGGGGGCAAATGGATTTATATACTACCAAAGCAAGGGCAATCTTGTAATTCACTAATTCCTTTTTGTGCTCATTATCCCTTTTCTTTTTACTCAAATGCAATAAAAATTAGATATAAAATATTTCTCTCTCGGAAAGTCGGAAATTATTGCAAGTGACAATTTTAACACGAGATCTCGAAATTAGCTTTTTAACCATTACTCATAATAGATTTTTGAGCAGACGGTTGATTTTATATGAATTTCGCAAGCTTGCTTTAATAATAACATTTTCCACATAAAAATCAATTTAAAAATGCAAAGACCATTAAATAAATCCACTCATCACTTTTAAAAAGTCTCTGGGACTACTAAGAAGATATCAGAACAAATCCCATGTTTTTATCTTACTCGGATGATTTTATAAAAAAATGCGCGAAGGTTAATTAAACCTTTATTTAAATCACATAATCCCTAAAAAAATGTCACAGAACACATAGTCATGCACACATACTACAATTTCACATATATAATCACATAACGACTCAGGTCTGATCATAGAATTTATCCTTCTTTAATCTTTATCCTTTTCTACGCGTACCGGGTCACGTTCAACCTGACGGCCCGACGCTCAGCGTTTCGATTACGCTTCTCATTATCATTATCAATCGACACGTCACTTAGGACGAAATACGTTATTTAAACATTCATTTCATAATTCACATTTTATATTCTTTAACTCCTTATTAGGACGGGTTTCGTTCTACCTGACGGCCCGACACCACAGCTTAACTTCTAAGCTGACTCTTTAAATTGGAACGTATTGATTTACGCTCCTATATTCTAATATACAGAAAAGACAATTAATCAGCACTTAGTCACATAATTATAATCACATCACATAACACATACTTTATTGACTTAATTACGTCGCAAAATTCTCAGTCGTAACAACGTGTCACAACTTTGAGGTTATCTGCCTATGGCATAATTGATTTTCTATCCAAAATATGGCCAATTATGTATTCTGCCTTATTTGTTATTGTGGTTTTGACATCACAAAATCTATTATTATATAATTGCTATCTCTATCATATCTTTATTTATTGTAACAAAATATCTTATCATACAATCTATCTTGGATTACATATCAAATTAACTTCATTTACATGTTCAAAACACATATATTACAGCACATTCTTCATCTTAATTTGAACAACAGCAAATAACAATAATATTTTATTCAACATAAAAGGCTAGAAATTACAAAAGTTAAAATACCAAATATTTCAATTTCGTACTAAATTCAATAAAACTGCAACACATCAGTCACAAACTTCACCAAGCAAGATCGTGAACAAAAGTAATTGCACTTTGCAATGACCACAACCTGAATTCCATATGTGTGACATGGTTAAACGTTCATTGAAAAATTCACCTTTTTCATGGTACTTCTCCTTCACAGTCAACTTATAGAGTGAATACCAAAGTTGTTCACCAAAAGAATTGTTAGGAAATAAATAACACAGATAGGGGGGGTGAATGTGTTTTAGATGTTTTTAGGCTTTTCTTGAATATTTATGGTTGAACAAAGTAAATTAAATCTTGTAGAGAAGATGTGTTAATGTAGTTGATAAGCATGCAATAAATAAGAACACGGTCTTTTCAAAACTCACTCAATTTTATATTAAAATCAAGAATATTTTGCTACAAAATTTCTAGGCTCTTTGTTTTTAAAGAGCTTAGCTTCTTATTGAGAGAATTACAAGATTTTCTATCTAGATTGTTACTTCTAACAAATGACCAGTGTTAACTTTATAAATCAGTTAACTACTAGTTTACACAGTGTACAATAACATATGCTATTATCCTTTACTAAACTGTCACTTGTCATTTCCATTTTAGAAAAAGTGAACCTTCTATATCTGGCTTAACATATCTTTGGCATCCTGTGATTATCTTGATCTTCTTTTGTCAGTTAATCTTCACAATTGATCTTGCACATCCTTCAAGATGCTTTTTGTAGACTTGTCAATCCAGCTGGTTGGATTGTTTGTATACCTTGGATATTGAACTGGTCTGTATTTTGTACTTTGAGAATTTAACTCGAGATTTCCGATTAGGCATATAGAGATCTTAACATCTCGATAAGTATATTGACTTATCGAGATCTCTAACACTCCATTGTAAATTTGGCTTATAGAGGTCTCTGGGTTCTCGAATGAGACTTTGGCTTGTCGAGATCTCTCAGCTTCATGTCTTCACTTTGACTTGTCGACAACTTAGAGTTCTCCAGTGAATTTTGACTTATCGATATCTCTGAGTTCTCTAGTGGAGTTTGACATATCGATAACTCTGAGTTCTCTAATGAATGTAGACTTTTCGATAACTCTGAGTTCTCTAGTGAAGAAATAACTTGTCGATATCTCCAAACTTCATGTCTTAAATAGACTTGTCGATATCTCTATGAGTTCTCTAGTAGTTATACTGACTTTTCGATAAGTCATTTGGAGTTCTCGAATGACTTCTCTATAACACTAAATCTGTGACTTGTAGAGATCTTGACTTAGAGTATTTTTATCCAAACAGATTTATTCAACTCCAAGCTTCTTCAAAATTCTTCGGAGGCATGATCCTCTTGATCTTCTTCCAGATAGAATCCTTAGGCTTGATACTATTTCAGGAAAAAGACTTCAGTCTGCTCCTTTGCATTTTTACAGACTTTAAAATCTTACAAGTACAAATAGAAACTAAGATAACAATACAACTTACTTAGGGTTGTTAATTTGACTTAGACTTGTTTAGATACAGGCATGTCTTGTACAACAAAGCTTTCCTTCAATCCTATTTATCAGATCTTTATTTCTTGCATTTGGACAAAATTTAGAAAGAGGAAGCAAATTGTCTACATTATATATGCACCAGTATATATCCTCAAACAAATGAACAATGTCTACTAACTTCGATTTAAGATCAACCATTCCAAGAATATGAGACATTTCTTCTACAACCTGATCTTTCTCATATGGTCTATAGACGGCTCTAAAAAAACAAAACTAAAATAAGATGGAAAATGATTACCAGAGAGAAAAGAGAGAGTTTCAAGATTATTCTCCCCCAATTTGTGAGAAGATTGCTTAACACAAATTCATGCCTGTTAACAAGACTAACCCCAAGATAAAATGGAAAGTAAAGTATTTACATGAAAATTGACACAATTACATCTTTTATACAAATAGAAGATTTACAAGTTACAAGTAGTTATAAGGGTCCAGTAAACATTATTTTTGCTTCAGTTTCATCTCTAAGAATATCCCTTAATTAAACAAGAATTTCAAGCTCTTCAACAATAGAGGTTCCACTTAAAGCTTCTACTAGTTTAAACCTTGCATCCCTTGGATAACCACTATTCAGTAAATCAATTCTAAACCTTGAGAATTGGCCAGCTTTGATGTTGAGAAACTTTCGATCTTTGGATATTCTACTTCTTCCTTTAGCTTTCAATTCTTCAGACCTTCTTATAAACAATTCAAGTTCTTCATCATACCTTCTCTTCCTTTCCTCATACTCAACTTCACTCCTTTTTCTTCTTTCTTCTCTCTCAATCAACCATTCAGCCAGAATTCATCTCATTGCTCTAGTAGCAGAATCCTTATCCTTTAGTAGACTTATCACTCTTTTAATTTCTATGGGAGAGAGTGAATCCAATAGAGTGCAGCCAAGAAAAGTGAAGGATTCATCTTCATAATAAATTCTAACTTCCCTTAGAGATACAATCCAGACTCTGACTATTTCATCAGCAAGTTGTTGAAAATAATATTCATCTGAAATGCCCCATTTTAATGGTAGAAAGTCATATTGCTTGAAACAGTTCCAGATGCCCCTTTCAGTGACTTCTTCTTTATCTTTAGACTTGACTTTCTTAGGTTTCTCCCAATAGATTTGTGATTTACTTTCAGTGAATGCTTGTCTAATGGTAACATTGTGATTTTTTTGAGATTATTTTGGTTTGAGATGATTGGAATTTTTAGGAATGAGTTGGCTGTTTGTTTGTAGAGAAATTTAGGCTTTGAAGTTTGAGAGAGTATAATGTTTGAGATGGTTGTTTTTAAAGGTTGAGATAAAGGTTGAGCTAGGTCTGTTTGGATTTTTAGGGCCATGAATCTTCTTGTTCCTCCTCTCACTTCTTCTCTTTTTCTCTTCATCTTTCTTGTCATCCTCCTTCTTCTTCTCTCCACCCTTGCTGCCAGATGGCTTACTGGATTGACTTGGATTTTATCCAGAAGGATTTTGATCATCTTTCTTCTGCTCATCATCATCCAAATCATCCTTGTTGATTTGAATTTTGGGCAAGTTGGCTTCTGCATTATCCAAGTATCTCCTCAATATCTTTATCATTTCCATGTCATCAAAGTTCTTGTTTATTTTGGCTTTTAAGCCAGTTTCTAGGATCATGATAAGATTCTTGTTTCCCATGACACACTGCTTAGGGATCTGAAAATGTTTGAAGTTTTTGGTGTTTGGACAGATGTATGCTATACATTTGCTTGGTTGTAGATATGCTTCAGGAAAAGCAGCCACTTGAGCATTTCTCAATTCAGTTAATAGCAAGGTATATTCATGAGTTATAACTTTTACTATGTTGATGAAGATATCCAACTCAGATGCCCTTCTTGAGACAAGGTAAATAAGGGACACCTGCATATATCTGTATATCCCTGAGTCATTTGCATTTATCAATATCTTCTTTTGCAGAAAATTGTCCTGATTTACCATGATCACTCTTATGAAGTTAATTGTCTTATCCAGGGCTTTTTTGTATATGAAGTGATTGGTGTTGAGAGAAGCTTTTAAGGCCTTAAGTAGTTCATCAAATTCTCTGCTCAGACTAGGTCCTTTAGCAGCCCTAATAAGTCTTTCCATGTCAAGATCTAGTTCTTTAGTTAATTTCTTTTCAGCACCCTGGACTTGTTGTTGAGATGATCTTGATTGAGATTCTGCCAGCCTAGCCTCTATCTCCCCCTTAGTCTTGTTGGAAGACATGAGGATGGGAGTAGGGATTTCAGGCCTGACTTGTTCAGGTAGAGAAGGTAGTGGTATGTTTAGTTTGCCCATGATGGCTCCTAAAGCTACATAATTCTGTATTTGAAGATGCTTATGGGAGTACACCAGGGTCTGGATGTCTGTTTGTTGGCTCTTGACAAGAGATGTCAAGGCTTGAACTTGTGCAGTGAGAGAAGAGTCGGATTCTTGCAGTGCTGAGACTTGTCCTTGCAGAGTTTGGATTTGTAGGTTTGTGGAGATGGAGCCAGGCTGAAAAGAGCTAGTAGATGTGCCAAATATTTCATATACAGCCTGTTTTGATGCCTTCCATAAGCAAAGCTGATGGCTCATATCTGCTCTGGTGAAGTTGATCCAGCTTGACCTTGGTGTCATTTGAGTGAGTGATTTGTTGTTAAATCAATGTGTTGAGATTGATGAAAGATTGTTTGAGATTTTTGACTTCTTTCTCAATAAAAGCAAGATCCATTCTTGACATTTGCTCAATAAAGTGCTTGAATTTGGTAGAGATCTGTTCTTGAGATGGTATAATCTTGTCCATCTTCTCATTCACCAGTTTTTTGATTCTGTCTTCATGACCAGTAAGCTTGATTTCAAGAGCTTTACCAAACAGATGAAATGCTTTGAGCTGAGCCTTGTATACATCTGTAATGGCATCATAGACAGCTTGTGGAGTCAAGTTTTTTGCATTTCTGCCTAGAATAGTAATATATTATTCTCTAAATTTGGCCAAGACTTGATCCATTTCTAAGACAAAGTCATCAGACAGCCATGCATCCATATTTCCATCTTGCTCAGCATCATTGACAATTTTCTCCTTTTGCTCCTCAACCTCTTCATTGTATGTAAGCATGATAGCTTGATAATCTTGGTTGCTCATGTTGGAAGTCAAAAGATGTTGTGAGATGTTGGTCCGTCCAGAAATCTGCTCCACTAGTAGATCATCTACAGAAGTTGGTTGAGAGCTAGATTCTTGCAGCCACCGGGAGAGAATGTGAGGTTGTTGAGGTTGTGAGGTAGATGGTTCAGAAACACATGTGACTGGAGTCATAGTTTTACTCACAGATAGCTTTGTGGTTATGGTTAGTTGTTATTCCTCACTCGGTGTGGGAACCTCCAATTGAATTGGAGGGGATTTGACTGGGTTACTGCCATGTACACCAGTCTCAAACCCTTGTGTGTCTTGCACCACACTATCACCTGAATGTGCTATACTTGCCTCCCATATGACAGGATCATTGGAAATTGTACTCCTAGCTTCAACTGCAAAGACAATTTCTGCTAGGGTTTTGAGGGGAGTTGCTCCTACATGAGGAGCCTCCAATTGAATTGGAGAGGATTTAGATAGCTCCCCCTCAGGAGTACTACCCTCGACCTTTCAGTCTGTGAAGACTGTTTTGCATATGAAGGTGCATTAGAGATATCCATGGGGTCTTCATTAAAAACTGATGAATCCCCCATGGTTTTGATGGTGTCATCAAGGTCTACCCCAACATGTAGCCTCTCACCATCTAAATAAGGTGTCTGGGTGGTGAGCAAAGCTTCTTGAGCTAAGTCACTTGATTTTTCTTGCACTTGAGAATTAGATTCAAGTGCAAATGGAAGAGAAGAAATTTTAGATATAAGAGAGTGTTGCTCTGGTGTGAGTGTCGGCAGCTTCCCCTGAATGGATGAGGGAGCTTCAACAGATATGTCCTCACAGTGTGTGCCATCCTTATTTCTCCTACCATACACTTGAATTGCTTCAGGAACAGGCTGTGTAGACTCACTACTAGGTGCTTTTACAACTGCATCCTGTTGGGAGGATACAGAGGTGGTTTGAGTGGTCAGCTGAGATTTCTTACTTCTTTTGGATCTCTTGACCAAAGGTGACTCAGCTTCTGCTATATCATTACCACTCTCAGCTACAAATGCTAAGTTTACCCTATTTCTCTTCTTTTTACTCACCTCATCCTTTTGAGAAGATGAGGTGGTTGGTTTCCTAGCTTCTAGAGGTTTTGAAAGAATGGTTGCAGCTTGGGAAGATCCCTGTGGGTGTTCCTGTGTTTGTGCTTCCACAGGTTCAGGGATCACAGTTGTGCTAGATTGTATGTTTGATCTCATGTCAGGCATAGGGTAAGGGTATGTCCTAAACCTCTCCAACATGAATGGAGTGATTTTCAGACTTACATTTACCTTATTCTTTGTAGTAAGTGAGCCATATATTATTTTGGACACTTTTTTATAATTTCCTATTTTTGTGCTATCTATATCATTCAATAAGTGTATGTTTGCTACTTTATGATTTAAAGTGGACATGATAAATCTAGGAAAGAAAATTTTCTTACCTCTAGCTAACAGGGGCATTGTTAGCCTGGTTGCAAGTTCTTCCAGGATCAACAGACCAACATTCAAATGTCTGTTGTGGGAAATTGAATACACCAGCTTTTGCACAACAGTTGAAATGTTGCCATACCCTGTTTTCCTGCAAGTGAAGGCCCTTACCACAGAATCAAAGATAAAGGACCACTCATTCCTTAGATTGGTCATGTTTAGGCTTGACAGGTTGATTCTTCCACCATAATTGATGAAGTTCATGAACTTAGTTAGCTCATCAGGAGTTGGTACCTCCACCAGATCTTCAGTTGGCAGCCCCAAAGTTCTATTCACATCTTGGTCATTGAACTCTATCAGTTGGCCTCCAATTGTGCATGTCACCACCATAGAAAGAGAGTTGTTATTCACATCAGTCCTTACTACTGCTGTAGTCCAGAATTCATGCAACACATCTAGATACAGGACTGGATTTACAGTCAAAGCTCCTGCAAGATAAGACTCAACCAAAAGTTTCACAAACCCCTGGAAACTATCAGGAGCTTGGTTTGCATCAGCAAAAGCGAGGTAATTGGTTCCTTTCTCTGGAATAGAGGTTCTTGTAACATTGAGTGCCATTGTTGATGAGAATGAATGGGTAAGAAAATTTTCTGAGAAAGGAGTAAAACTGAGAGAGAAATTGGTTTTTGCTTGAAAAGCTAAGTCACTTGAGATCTCGAAAATTGTAAGTAAGTATATGTATCGAGAAGTATGGGTATTTATAGTAAAAGCTAATGACTTGTCAAGAAGTCAGAAATGGACATTTAGCTTATGCTTATCGAGAAGTCATTTGGAATAAAAGACATCTCGACAAGTCAATTTATCTATTTTTATAGAAAATAAATAAAGATTGGCTTATTGAGATGTAAAAATAAATACCCAGTTTGTCCAAATTGGACTAAAAAGTTTCTAATTTTTAATTGAATAAATTCAACATAAAATCATAATATTTTTGCCAAGAGTATTTAACTAAAATAATTTATTGAACAAAATTATTTTAGTTTAGTTATTGATAAGTCTAAAAGTAATACTTGTAGAGAACTATTTAAGTTAACACTTGTAGAGAACTCTATAGTGACTTATCGATAAGTCATAATAATGCTTGTCGAGAAGTCACTCGAGAAGTCAGTAAATTGACTTATCGAGGACTCATTCGAGAAGTCTTAAAATAACTTGTCGACAAGTCAGTTAGACTTATCGAGAACTCAGTTCTCTATATACTCCTAATTTATTTTAATTCTGTCTTGTGATAATTTTACATATTAAGAATGTAAATTACCAATTTAGCACTTAGAATTTGAAAAATTCCAAGTTGAGTTTTTATTTAGAAGAATAAATATGCAAAGATTTCTGAAATATTTATACTTCATATTTCAGTTAATTTCCAATAAAATCAAATTAATTTAGATTTACTTGAAATTAATCTGCTGTAACACACAAGCTGAGTTCTTGCCTTAGGATGAAGAATTTAGCATTCTAATTTTACCTATAAGCCTAGTGAAAGTAGCTTCATCTAAAGGTTTAGTAAAAATGTCAGCTAGTTGTTTTTCTGTTGGAACAAAAATAAGCTCAATGGTACCATTTGCAGCATATTCTCTAATAAAATGATACATTACATCAATACGCTTTGTTCTTGAATGATTAACTGGATTAGCCACAATAGATATAGCTCTAGTATTGTCACACATAATGCAAATTTTGTGTAACACTAGGCCATAGTCCATTAGTTAATTTCTAATCCAAAGCACTTGAGTACAACAACTTCCAGCAGCTATGTATTCAACTTCAGCTGTGGAAGTTGACACAGATTATTGTTTCTTGCTATGCCAGGATACAAGTCTCTGTCCAAGAAACTGAAAGCTCCCACTAGTACTCTTTATGTCCACCCTGCATCCAGCAAAATCTGCATCTGTGTAACCAACAGCTTTAAAACCAGTTCCCTTAGGATACCATAATCCCAAGTTAGGAGTTCCCTTCAAGTATCTGAAAATCCTTTTAACAGCCATCAAATGTGATTCTTTTGGATTGGCTTGAAATCTTGCACAAAGAATGTTGCAAACATTATGTCTGGTCTACTTGCAGTCAAGTAAAGCAATGATCCAATCATCCCTCTATAACCTGAAATGTCTACACTTTTGCCTTTCCTGTCTTCATCCAACTTTGTTGCAGTGGACATTGGTGTAGAAGCAGGTGAAAAATCAACCATACCAAACTTCTTTAATAAATCCTTGACATACTTGGTTTGGTTGATGAAGATTCCATCATTTCTTTGACTAACTTAAAGTCCAAGAAAATAATTTAATTCTCCCATCATGCTCATTTCATATTCACTCTGCATAAGCTTAAAGAATCTTTGGCACAACTTTTCATTTGTAGATCCAAAGATAATGTCATCTACATATATCTGGACTAGAATCATGCCATTGCCATGGTTTTTGTTGAAGAGAGTTTTGTCTATTGTACCTCTAGTAAAACCATGTTTAAGCAGAAATTCTGACAATGTATCATACCAAGCTCTAGGTGCCTGCTTTAATCCATATAGATCCTTGAGTATTTATACACAAAGTTTGGAAATTCAGGATCTTCAAAGCCAGGTGGTTGTTACACATACACTTCTTCTTCTAGCTCACCATTTAGGAAGGCACTTTTCACATTCATTTGATATACTTTGAAATTTGAGTGTGCAGCAAATGCTAGAAAAATCCTTATTGTTTCAAGTCTTGCAACTGGAGTAAAAGTTTCATCATAATCAATTTCTTCTTCCCGTGAGTAGCCTTTTGCGACCAACCTTGCTTTGTTTCTGGTAACTATACCATTTCATCCATATTATTCTTGTACATCCACTTTGTTCCAATTACACTTCTATTCTTTGGTGCAGGAACTAACTCCCAAACTTTGTTTCTTTCAAACTGATTGAGCTCCTCTTGCATAGCAGATATCCAATCAGGGTCCATTAGAGCTTCCCCAGTTTTCTTGGGCTCAACTTGAGATAGAAAACATGCATGTAGGCACTCATTAGAAGTTGCACTCCTAGTCCTTACACCAGCATTAGGATCACCAATAATTACATTAGGATTGTGACTCCCATCCCATTTTCTGGTGTGAGTTTGTTGACTAGTGCCTTCATCATTTTATTCATTATTGGTATGATTAGTAGATCCTTCTTCTCTTTCTCCCCCTAAGTTTGTGCTATCAGAATCAGGAGTTTGAGATGAGCTTCCATTTCAATGATTATCTTGTCCTGTAAATTCTTTATTTAATATTTGTTTGCATTGAGTTCATATTCACCATCAGAATCACTATCAATGTTGAGGTTTTCAAACGCAAGGGCTTCAGCTTCATTTTCATCAAGGCATTCCAAGCCTGGACACTTGTCATCATCAAAAGTCACATCTGTGATTTCCATAATTTTCTTTTGATCTATCACATAGACCTTGTAGGCAGTTCTCTCCAATGAATATCCCAGAAAAATTGCTTAAAAAACTTTTGAGTCAAATGTTCCCACATATTCAGAATTGTCTTTCAAAATGTAGCACTTGCTTCCAAACACATGAAGATGCTTTACAGTAGGCTTTCTCTTAAACATGAATGAGTAAAGTGATTTTCCATGTGTCTTGTTAATGAGGTATCTGTTCTGAGTGCCATAGCTTGTTTTGTTCTTCTGATTCCTTGGTGTAGAAGCAACAAATTCCATCATTATTTGTTGAGTCCAAGTCTCCAACAAACAAGCTTCCTTTCCTTGCTCCTTTCAGAGCAATTTCACCAGTTTTCTTGCTGATAAAAGTGCATTCTTCTGTGTTGAATAAGACTTCAAAACCTTTGTCTGTAAATTGGCTGACACTTAGAAGATTCACTTCAAGACCAGCTACCAGTGCTACATTATCAATGACAACATTTCCAGAAACAATCTTTCCATATCCCATTGTGAATCCTTTGTTGTTGTCTCCAAAGGTCACCAAAGGGCCAGCATTCTCCTCAAATTATGATAGCAGGGCCTTATCACCTGTCATATGCCTGGAACATCCACTGTCAATCATCCATATGACTTTATTTACTTTGCCCTGCACACAATGAGTTTTAAGTGTGTTTAGTAACCCAAGCAATGTTGGGTACTTTCTTCTTGTTAACTGATCTAGCAGAAGTAGAGTGAGTTGTTTCAGATAAAATAAAATTCAATGATTGTTGTGCATTTTCCCTATCTGATGTAGACCCAATTTTTATTTCTTTAAGGTCTACTCTCAGTTTGTGGCAACTCTTCATCACTTTTAAGTTGCAAGGGATGCATTCAAACTTGTCACAGAATGAGTAGGGATCATTTGCATCTGCTTCATTGTATTTGCATTTTCCTTCAGTTGGCTTACTAACAACCTTTTTACAAAGGTGAGTTAGATGATTTATAGAGCCACATTTTTCACACTTCTTTCTTGGAGCATCTGCAACTTAAGCAAAATTATTGCTCTTGTTTATCCCAATTTTCCCATTTCTATTTTTCTTCTTCTTTCTTCCATCTTCAATCTTTATTTCTTTGACAGGTGTCTTGGTGCTTTAGTTGTCCATGAGATTTTCTTCAGTTGTAGAGGATTGAGTTGAATTTGCACTTTTCTTCTCATTATCCTCACCTGCAATTTCTTGCTTGATAATCAACTCTTCCTCACTGAAGTTTACTTCACAAACCTTGAACATAGGTGACCCAACCTTTTTCAGCATTGCTGGAACATTTTCATTCTCTGTTGCTTTTCCTTTGTCACTCATGTTTTTCTTCTTGTTGTTCAAGGCATCATAATCAAGACCAATAGAAATGTTTGCACATGGCTTGTTTTTCTCATGGTATTGACCAACCAATTCAGATGCATTCCTGAAGGACTTCAACTTCACTTCATTTTTCTCTAGTTTTTCCCTTAACAGCTTCAATCTAATTTGCACACTTGAGCTTGTTCTTCAGATAAACATTTCTTGTTTTACAGCTTCAAGCTCCACTATCAATAATTCAGTTCCTTATTTTTCATTCTCAAGCTTCCCATTCATCTTTGTCAATCTGCTTACTTCTTCATTTGCAGCCACCATACTTGTATGAATGTGAAACATTTTTGTGCTCATCTTTTCAACAGTTTCCTTATATTGATTCACATTTAAACCAATGGTGGTAAGAGTTGGTACATGTGCTTTTGACGAGGATGATTCTCCATGCTCCAAAGCCATTAGAGCATAGTTTCCAACTTTCTCATCTTCATCATTTTCAGAATCATCCCAACTTTTTCCTTCTGCAATATAAGCTTTACTTTGATGTTTCTTAAGAAGAGCTTCATACTTTGCTTCCAGTTCAAGATAAGCTTTGTCTTTCTTTTCCTTCTTGGGTTTCCTATATTCAGTAGAAAAATGGCCTAGTTTATCATAGTTGAAGCACCTTATCTTAGATCTGTCAACAGATCCAGTTTTGTAACCATTCTTTTTATTAGAAGTGTACTTCCCTTTTCCTTTCCAGCTGTTGTCTTTGTTAAAAGATTGTCCTTTACTCTTGAAGTATCTTGGCTTCTTTACTCTAATGTTAAAAATTTTCTAGCCAAATAGGCCATTGACTGATCTAGCTCATCCAGTTCATCAAGATTATAGAGCTCATCTTCTTCCAATTCCAAAATGACTTGTTCCTGTGAGTCATTTTTTCTTTGCTCACTTGTTCAGGCAACTGGAGTTTGAGATCTTGGCTCATCATTAGATGTTTGGCTTTCATTTACAATTAAAGCACTTGAGCCATCTACAACATGTCCTTGACCAGATCTCAATGATTTCCTTTGAATCATTTCTAGTTCATATGTTTTAAGAATTCCATATGGAACTTCCAGTGTTATTCTGCTCAAGTCTCTCCCTTCCCTGATTGCTGAGATTTTCTGTTCTAAATGATCAGGGAGAGTAAGCAAGAACTTCAAGTTCACTTCTTCAGCTTCATAGTATTTGTCATAAAGCTGCAAGTCATTTACCATCTTATTTAATCTTTCAAATACATCAGTAATGCTTTCCTTTGGCTTAGCCATAAAATCCTCATACTGTGAAATTAGTATTCTTCTTTGATTTGATCTAACTTCCTCAGTTCCCTCACACAATATCTCTATCTTTTCCCAGATCTGTTTTACAGTGTCACATTTGACAATGTTGTTATACATTACATTGTCAAGTGACTCAATTAAGATTAATTGCAAGCCACTATCTAGGGAGACTTTTTCTTTCTCAGGCTCAGTGTATTCAGCAGGGTCCTTGGTAGCATAATGAGCGGGAATAACCATGTCTCCATCTGTAGATTTATCAACTATAACCATAGGAATGAAGGGCCCATTTTCGAGAATCTGAACATACAGTGAATTGGCCATTATTATAAACAGCATCATAATCTTCTTCCATAGAGTGTAGTTAGCTTTGTCAAAAGTAGGGATTTTGATGCTACTGATTTTCTGTGTATTCATTCTTCCAAGATCTTGAATCTGTTTACTTTCAGATTTTGCTCTGATACCACTTGTTAGGAAATGAATAACACACAAAGGGGAGTTGAATGTGTTTTAGATGTTTTTAGGCTTTTCTTGAATGTTTATGGTTGAATAAAGTAAATTAAATCTTTTAGAGAAGATGTGTTAATGCAGTTGATAAGCATGCAATAAATAAGAACACAGTCTTTTCAAAACTCACTTAACTTTATATAAAAATCAAGAATATTTTGCTACCAAATTTCTAGGCTCTTTGTTTTTAAAGAGCTTAGCTTCTTCTTGAGAGAATTACAAGATTTCTATCTAGATTGTTACTTCTAACAAAAGACCAGTGTTAACTTTATAAATCAGTTAACTACTAGTTTACACAGTGTACAATAAGATGTGTTATTATCCTTTGCTAAACTGTCACTTGTCATTTCCATTTTAGAAAAACTGAACCTTCTATTTTTGGCTTAACATATTTTTGGCTTAACATATCTTTGGCATCCTGTGATTATCTTGATCTTCTTTTGTCAGTTAATCTTCACCATTGATCTTGCACATCTTTCAAGCTGCTTTTTGTAGAATTGTCAATCCAGCTGGTTGGATAATTTGTTGATTGTATATCTTGGATATTGAACTGGTCTGTATTTTGTACTTTGAGAATTTAACTCGAGATCTCCAATTAGGCATATAGAGATCTTGACATCTCGATAAGTATATTGACTTATCGAGATCTCTAATACTCCATTATAAATTTGGCTTATAGAGGTCTCTGAGTTCTCGAATGAGACTTTGGCTTGTCGAGATCTCTCAGCTTCGTGTCTTCACTTTGACTTGTCAAAAACTTGGAGTTCTCTAGTGAATTTTAACTTATCGGTATCTCTGAGTTCTCTAGTGGAATTTGACTTATCGATAACTCAGAGTTCACTAATGAATGTAGACTTGTCGATAACTCTGAGTTCTCTAGTGAAGAAATGACTTGTCGATATCTCCAAACTTCATGTCTTAAATTGACTTGTCGATATCTCTCTGAGTTCTCTAGTAGCTATCATGACTTCTCGATAAGTCATTTGGAGTTCTCGAATGACTTCTCTATAACACTAAATCTGTGACTTGTAAAGATCTTGACTTATAGTATTTTTATCCAAACAGATTTATTCAACTTCAAGCTTCTTTAAAATTCTTCTGAGGCATGATCTTCTTGATCTTCTTCCAGATAGAATCCTTAGGCTTGATACTGTTTCAGGAAAAAGACTCCAGTCTGCTCCT
The DNA here is from genome assembly GCF_009905375.1 of Apium graveolens. Lineage (NCBI taxonomy): Eukaryota > Viridiplantae > Streptophyta > Magnoliopsida > Apiales > Apiaceae > Apium > Apium graveolens. The sequence continues at coordinate 66,454,913 of NC_133657.1, forward strand.
TTACATTTTTACAGACTTTAAAATGTTACAATTACAAATACAAACTAAGATAACAATACAACTTACTTAGGGTTGTCAATTTGACTTAGTCTTGTTTAGATACAGGCATGTCTTGCACAACAAGGATTTCCTTCAATCCTGTTTATCGGGTCTTTATTTCTTGCATTTAAAAAAAATTTAGAAAGAGGAAGCAAATTGTCTACATCTATATATCCTCAAGCAAATGAGCAATGTCCACTAACTTCGATTTAAGATCAACCATTCCAAGAATATGAGACATTTCTTCTAGAACCTGATCTTTCTCATATGGTCTATAGACGGCTCTAAAAAAACAAAACTAAAATAAGATGGAAAATGATTACCAGAGAGAAAAGAGAGAGTTTCAAGATTATGATCCACATTATTGCGCATGAAAAGCATTCGAACCGAATAATAAAACATAGCTTGCTCAACTTCAAGAGAAATGGCAAAACGAATAAAGCCATGGAATTCATCACGCCTAACTTCAAGATAATGATGATGATACTGGTATAGAGCATCCCTGTAACATCCCAAATCCGAGGTCAAGATTTGGTGTCACTAAACAATATTTACATAATTTAAAATAATATACAAATAACCCCTTAAATCCGGATCATTTACAGGTTATGGTATGAAATAAGAATCTAACCTTCTACAATTCACAGCAACTAAAAAAAAGTTTTAATACCTTTACACTAATTCCCTTGTCTTATCTTTCTAACATCTTCATCCTCTTGCAGCGGAGATCCTTCTAACTTCTGCCGTCTATTAAGAGTTATTCACTTTTATCCTCATTTGTTTCTGAAAGAAATAAGAATTTACAAAGCAAGAGTGAGCCAAAAATGCCCAGCAAGTATATAACTGAGTTCCAAGCATCAATATCAAAGGAAAAAGTTCGGACCAAATCTTTAAATAATTTTAGACAATTCTATCTAATTGAGGGAGTTGAGCAAATAAACATTGGCTGTTACCAGTCCTTAATTTATAAATCAAAGTGTCAAGCAATTCCCAGATTCATCTCCTGAATCAGGGTTTTGTCCGATTTTGGAGTCATAAAACTTTTCGAGAGAGAATGTCGTTAATGGTGAATAACAATAAATTAGACTGGACACTAGTTCACACTCATACCCTGTAGATCAGTCAGGATATAGTGTAGATCTATACCCATCCGTATAGATCCATTCGGGTACCCAGGCACCATCGTCCAAGGGTCCGGTCCATCCCCGGCCCATAGGGTCCGGCTCATCACTGGCCCTCACAATAACAATCCAGCCCGTAGAGTATTTTGATGTCAAATCATTTTGATTTCAAAACATCCCAATTCAGGGTTCGCAAATAACCCGGAAGAATAGGTATTTGCTCAAGAGATCAATCGATAATATAGGAACAATAATGAAAGGAACTTGCATAATTAAGAGTAATTGCAGCAAAATATAAAATAGTTAACTATTCTGAAATTAGAATAGGAATAAATTATTTGCAGTATATTACGAGAAAAGTTAGGAATACTTGCCTTGATAAGCTTTAACCACTACTACTGGTTGACTTTGGTTTGACTTGAATGTTCGGCTTTATCGTCAAGCCACTAGCCTATTTTGGATACAATTCTATCCTTTATGTCCTTTGATTGGAATCTTGATGAGTCTGACGATTGACCACTAGGCCATTCTTAGTCCGACGTCAATCTTCAGGTCTTCCGACTAGGACCTATAGGGTTGAAATACCCTAGTTCAGATAATCGTCTAACTTGACATAATATCACTATCACTTCTACCCATTCGATTTCATAACCCGACACATATTTATATATGTTATTGAAATACACATAACAATTAGGGTTCACATCTTCGAAACTCGGTTCGGTACTTATTTTTGGAAAGTACGTATACTCGTTGTTTTGAAAAAAAAATAGGGTAATTGATTATTTATAAAATATCTTGTCTCAACCTGTAATTAAGTTCGTATAATATAATTATATTTCCTCGTTCAACGTCTCCGATATACACAGCTTTACTTCCTTATTTTATAATTAATTTATTTATTACGGTTCACTAACTATTCATTTCTTGTCGAAATCTTCTGATTTGAAGTGCATCGCGTTAACGCAATCTAACGTACTGATGAGATCCTCATAACAAAAATAGTTGTCTGACTTGATGTCTTCGTTACATCCATGTTATCGGTGAATTCCTTCTTCCTTTCCCGCAGATGTCCACCATTAATCGCCTTGCAATCATATCTATATTCGACATATAATTCTACCTGCTACACGGACTATTCCATTTCTTTTAAAATCGTCACGCAAAAGAAGAGTTTGTGTATATGATTTTGATTGAAAAATTGGGTAAAGAACAACAATGCAATAAAGCAATTGAGAGAATTCATAAGTCAATGAATCATAGTTGAAGGAAGAAAAATGAGTGAGGATTTAGATATAAATGAGACAACCATATTCATACTCAAGAGGGCCATTCTTTTGCACTAAATGGCACTCAGCACATGATTAGGTGCGTCCCACCAGACTCTTCATCATTTCGACAAAGCGTCACATCACAAAACTGTTTGTCTCAATCAGGAAGCAATATTTTGAAAAGAGAAATGATTCAGAAGGAGTGCAATTAATTTTCTTTCATTTTCGCCTCACATAATTTATCGATAAAAGAAGCTCATACGTATTCAAGAATCAAGAAAAATATATGCTATCATATTCAGGAAAAAAATGACATTGTTGGTCACCGTCCACGCTTCATTAAAATATACCTTCAAGGATCATTTGAATAACAGATTCACAATTTCGGTCATATCATAACTTCGGACTGTCATCTGGAAATGCCTTCACATTAAATATTTTAATGATTCAATCATAAGTGCGTCCTTACGAAATTTATAATTACTGCTTCCGATTTCATCTATGTTGTGTAGAATAATCATCGATCACGCAACACCTCAACTTCGTCGATAGGGATATTATTCTTCTTCAATCATCTGGAGGATTCTTCCATTTCCTTCAATCATCCTTTGTCTGTTCGATTCACGAATCTTGTTAAATTTTAGTAATTTCATGAATTGGATAAATAATGTTTTTAAAATGTTGATTCAATAATTAATATTATTAAACAAAATTTACGCTCGTCTTTCATGAAAAACTTTAAACTACCCTCATGAACTAACAACACTGATTCTAGATCCATTATTCTTTTAGGTCATTTTCTACTTGTAATAACAAGAACTTAAGTAGTAATGGGTTATTTGTATATTATTTCTGCATGAACTTCAACAACAACAATAATTTCTTTCCCGCCCATGTCATGCAGAAATGTAGGAAACACTTTAGCAGCTACCTCTTCCTATTTTGCTAATTAAGTCATAAAATAATTGGTTTGTATTGCAAATAATTTATAATCTGGAAACAAATTTTAAAAATGAAATTGGTTGAACCTTTGTTTGCTTCAAATAAAGATATAAAGCGGAGCATCCTATGAGCCGTTTCACAACACGATCCATGAGAAGAATGCTCCATGAGAAAGATTGATCCACAACAACAGCCTTAACACTGAATCTGTGAGTGAAAAAAATTATTAAATAATTTACATTTCATAATCAAAATATATTGTACAAACCAAATATTTAATATATTATTTCATATGTGTGTCTATACCTTTTTTTCAGCCACATGAAAAGTGCGATTACATTTACCACATTTAAATCTATTCCTAACTTCAACAACTTTTGTTAGATATATTTGAGATGTCATGTCTAATATGTTTCATGTTTAGTTTTCAGATCTTAACAAACAGGAAATATCAGTACTTACTGGAATCAGTACTTACTGGAAGTCAGAATTTAAGGATATCAGGACTTAGATTATCAAAAGATGGATATCAAAACTTAAGTACCGGAGGACTAACAGTTAAGGAAGGAAGCTGATTTACAGGAAAGAAGATCGAGACTAATACAAAAAGAAGATATGCATGAAAAGAGTTAGAGGACTTAAAGAATTATATAAGATATCTGATTGATATATTTTAGGAGACAGAATTATATTCCATATCAATTAGAAGTTATCTTGTAACTGTGTACTATATAAACACAGACATAGGTTTACACTATATGTGTTATCATTATCGAGAAGATCATACATTGTAACCTAGCAGCTCTCGTAATATTTGTTCATCACTGAAAGAGAACAGTTCTATTGTAACAGAGTTTATTAAATCGAATATATCTGTTAATTGTTACTTGTGTTCGAAATCGATTTGATTGTATTCTACACTGTATTCAACCCCCTTCTACAGTGTTGTGTGACCTAACAAGTGGTATCAGAGCCTATCTGTTAACACACATATAGTAAAGATCCAAAACAATCATGTATGAAGAAGCAGAAAATCCAACCAAGCCCGCCAAAACTGAAGAAACTCAAAAGACTCAAATCCACAATCGATATGAGACAATTAGGGTTCCCATACTGAGACCTTCTGAGTACCCCATATGGAAAGTGAAGATGGCTATGTTTCTGGAAGCTACAGATCCAGAATATCTTGACAGAATTAATGAAGGACCGCATAAGCCAACCAAGCTCTCTGTTATAGTTGCAGATCAGCCAGCAAAGACCATACCAAAGGAGACAAGTGAGTATACAGCTGAAGATATCTCATCCATAGCCAAGGATGCAAAGTTAAGGCATTTGCTGCATAGTGCTATTGATAATGTCATGTCAAACAGGGTAATTCATTGCTAGAAAGCAAAAGAGATATGGGATACTTTGGAGACAAGATGTCAGGGAATTGATGCAATCAAGAAGAACAGGAGGACTATACTCACTCAAGAGTATGAGCACTTTGACTCAAAAAGTGATGAGTCATTAACTGACTTATATGACAGGTTTGTCAAACTCTTGAATGATCTGTCACTGGTGGACAAGGAATATGATCTTGAAGATTCAATCTCTAAAATTCCTTTTAGCTCTTCCTGAAAGTTGGGATTTGAAGGCTACTATTATAAGAGACAACTATACTCTTGATGACACTACTCTTGATGAAATTTATGGTATGCTCAAGACCTATGAACTTGAGATGGATCAAAGAAGCAAGAGATACGGGAGAAAGTCAAGGACAGTTGCTCTTAAGGCTGAGGAGGAATTCCCCAAAGTGGATGTCTCAAAGAAAGGCAAAGAAAAAGCTCTCATCACAAAGTCTGATTCAGAATCATCAAGTTCTAATGATGATGATTCAGAAACTGAAAGTTTACCTGAAATAGATGATGATAAAGAGATGATGAAATTGTGTGCTCTTATGGTGAAGGGTATCACAAAGATAGCCTACAGGAAATTCAGGGGAAAGAAGTTTTTCAAGAAAGGTGGAAGTACTGATAAGAAAGGTTTCAGAAAATCTGAAGGCAAAGGTGCAAAGTCTGACAGAGGAGACAACTCAAAAGTCAAATACTACAATTGTGGTGAAAGAGGACACATATCTCCTGACTGCAAGAAAGGAAAGAGTGACAAAGGCAAGGCACTTGTCACAAAGAAGAAAAGCTGGATAGACTCTTCAGATTCTGAAGATGAGGTGAACTATGCTTTAATGGCAAATGCTGATGGCAGCCCTGAAACTGCTGAATTAAAGGTACCTCAAACAACTTATACCTTTCATACTGATGATATTACTGAGTTGAGATTATATCTTAAAACCATGTTTATTGGCTACAGAGATCAAACTTTAACATGTGAAAGATTAACTTCTGAAAATCTTGCTTTTAAGAAAAGGAATGATTATTTAGAAAAAGAGTTAGTTATGTTCCATCAAACTCAGAAAGAGAGAGATGATGCTTTTTATGTCAGAGATGAATTGCTAAAATTGAATAAATCTCTCAAAACTGAGTTAGAAAAAGAAAAAGAGATTCTCAGGACTTAGACTAACTCTGGCAGAACAACTCAGAATTTATTAAGTAGTGGAAACTGGAAAGAGGGCTTAGGTTATGGAGATGATAAAAGTAAAAAAGGAACTGAACAAATTGAGCCAAATTGTTGTTAAACAAACTGTTATGCCAAAGGTAAATCCTGTTAAGTTTATAGCTAAAACTATAAAGTCTGATTCTGAAAAGATGAAAGAGTCTGTGACAGAAGTTAAGGAGAAGTCAACTTTTGACAAATTAGAACAGGATAAACCAGCTGAAGTCAACATAGGCTTAATGACAAAGAAGCAGCTTAAGCATAAGCTGAAAGAAATAAGGAATGTCAACAAGGTTAAGGCAGCTAGGAAAAATAGGAATGGAAAGGAAGGTGTGAATAAAAGCAATAACTATATGCCTGTTCCCAATGCTCCTAGAAAGAAATGTTATAACTGTGGAAACTCTAACCATCTTGCTTCTTTTTGCAGGAAGAATAAGAATATAAACTCTTTACCTCCTAAGTCAGGAGTTAAGAGTCAGTCTGTTAGGTTTAAGCCACAAAATCTTTGTTTACATTGTGGTAGTTTATGGCATTCCATTTATACTTGTAAGTAATATCATAGTTTATACTATGATTATTATCAAATAAAACCTTCTTTGAAGAAAGTTGCTTTAATTCCTTCTAGTGTAATTTCTGATGCAAAGTCTGATATAAGTTCTGATAAACAGCATGTTAGCATAAACTCTGATATTAAATCCGCTGCAAATGCTAACAAACTTAAAAAGGCCAAAGGATCCAAACAAGTCTAGGTCCTTAAAACTAACCATTATTGGTCTTTGTGATTGCAGGACAACAGGAGAAATATCCTAGTACTGGATAGTGGATGTTCAGGACATATGACTGGAAAGAAAGCCCTGCTCTCAGACTTTGTGGAGAAAGCTGGCCCAGAAGTTTCTTATGGAGATGGCAACATGGGAAAAACTCTGGGATATGGCAATATTAATCTTGGGAATGTCATCATTGAATCAGTAGCTCTTGTCTCAGGACTTAAACACAATCTGCTGAGTGTGAGTCAAATCTGTGACAGAGGTTATCATGTGGGTTTTTTTGAAGAACACTGTGAAGTTGTAAGTAATTCTACAGGAAAAGTGGTTCTGAAAGGTTATAGGCATGGTAACATATATGAAGCCAGACTTTCAACAAGTTCTGATGGTTCTGCAATCTGTCTGATGAGTAGAGCATCAATTGAAGAAAGCTGGAATTGGCACAAGAGACTCTCTCATTTAAACTTCAAAAACATAAATGAGCTTGTAAAGAAAGATCTTGTGAGAGGATTGCCAAAATCAGTATTTTCTCCTGATGGCCTTTGTGATTCATGTCAAAAGGCAAAACAAAGAAAATCTTCTTTCAAGAGCAAAACTGAGTCATCAATTCTTGAGCCTTATCACCTACTGCATGTTGATCTATTTGGTCGAGTCAATGTCATGTCTATTGCAAAGAAGAAATATGCTTATGATTTTAGTGGATGAGTTCACAAGGTACACCTGGGTGTACTTCTTGCACAAGAAGAATGAAACTACATTTACTCTAACTGATCATGTCAGACAGCTGGATAAGTTGGTTAAAGATTATGTTAAAATTATAAGAAGTGATAATGGCACTGAGTTCAAGAATTCAATCATGGAAGAGTTCTGCAAAGATAATAGAATCAAACAGGAATTTTCTGCACCTGGAACTCCACAGCAAAATGGAGTTGTAGAAAGAAAGAACATGACTCTCATTAAAGCTGCACGAACTATGCTTGATGAAGCAAAGCTGCCAACCTACTTTTGGGCTGAAGCTGTGTAGACTGCTTATTTTACACAGAATGTAACACTCATAAACAAGCATGGAAAAACACCATATGAGATGGTGAAGAAAAAGAAGCCAAATCTGAAATACTTTCATGTATTTGGATGTAAGTGTTTTATTCTTAAGACTCATCCTGAACAGCTATCAAAATTTGATCTAAAAGCTGATGAAGGAATTTTTGTTGGATATCCACTTTCCACAAAAGCCTTCAGAGTCTACAATTTAAGAACAAGGGTTGTCATGGAATCTATCAATGTATCTTTTGATGATAAGAAGATTACTAGACTTGAAGATTTTAATGATCACGATCAGCTGAGATTTGAAAATGAAGACTTAAATTCTGATTCTGTAAATTCTGATGACTTAAACTCTGATCCTGTAAGTATTGATATCATTGAATATGTGGTAACAACTCCAAAGGAAAATGCACCTGTCCAGGGGGAGCAAGCTGAAGATCCCACCACATCTCAAGACTCTAAAGAAACATCAGAACCTGACACTGGCTCTTTAAACTCTGATTCATCTAGTTCTGATGAGTTAAATTCTGATAATTCTGGAAGCTCTGATACTTCAAATCCTGAAAGATCCAAGTCAAATTCTGAAATATCAGAGAACATAACTATAGGGGGGGCATCAAAATATACTGATGGAGACCGCATGGATCATGGGGGAGGATCCAGTTCTAGAAGTCAACTTCAATCTGCAAGGAAGTAGACAAAATCACATACACCTGACTTAATTATTGGAGATCCTGAAGCAGGTGTCAGAACTAGAACTACAACATCAAATGAATGTCTCTATCATTCTTTTCTATCTCAGACTGAACCAAAGAAAGTGGAAGAAGCTCTTCAAGATGCTGATTGGGTGCAAGCAATGCAGGAAGAGTTAAATGAATTTGAAAGAAATAAATTCTGGACCCTAGTGCCAAGACCGAAGTACAGATCAGTTGTTGGCACAAAATGGGTGTTCAGAAACAAAACTGATAGTGATGGCATAATTATAAGGAATAAAGCAAGGCTGGTTGCTAAAGGCTACTCTCAACAGGTGGGTATTGATTATGATGAAACATTTGCACCAGTTGCTAGATTAGAAGCTATAAGGATCTTTTTGGCTTATGCTGCTCACAAAAGTTTAAAGTCTTTCAAATGGATGTGAAAAGTGTTTTTCTTAATGGAGAATCGGAAGAAGAGGTTTATGTTGAACAACCTCCAGGCTTTATAGATTCAAAATTTCCAAATCATGTCTACAAGCTTGACAAAGCACTTTATGGCCTTAAGCAAGCTCCTAGAGCATGGTATGAGACTTTAGCTCAATTCCTTCCAGAAAGTGGATTTCACAGAGGTACAATTGATAAAACACTGTTCTACCTCAACCATGGAAAGAACTTACTTTTGGTACAGATATATGTTGATAATATCATATTTGGTTCTCCAAATGCCAAACTCTGTGAGAGGTTTGCAAAGCTAATGCAGCCAAGATATCAAATGAGTATGATGGGAGAACTCAGCTATTTTCTGGGCCTTCAAGTCAAGCAGAATGAAGAAGGTACTTTTATCTGTCAATCCAAGTACACCAGAAATTTACTGAAGAAAATTGAATGCAAGATTGTTTAACAGCATCCACTCTCATGGCCACTGCAACCAAGTTAGGTAAAGATATTGGTTCATCAGTAAATATTACTAACTACAGAGGTATGATTGGCTCTTTACTCTATTTAACTGCAAGTAGACCTGATATCATTTATGCTACCTGTCTTTTGCAAGATGTCAGGCTGATCCAAGAGAACCTCACTTAATAGCTCTGAAAAGAATTTTCAAGTACCTTAAGGGTACAGCTGATCTGGGATTGTGGTATCCTAGAGAATCAGATTTTAAGCTAATAGGTTACTCAGATGCAGATTTTGGAGGATGTAAAATAGACAGGAAAAGCACTAGTGGAAGCTGCCAATTTCTTGGAGGCGGATTGGTTTCTTGGTTTAGCAAGAAACAGAAGTCAATTTCCACATCAACTACAGAAGCAGAATATATTGTTGCAGAAAGCTATTGTGCACAGATTCTTTAGATGTAGAATCAGTTACTGGATTATGGGTTAGAATTTTCTAAAATCCCTATTTACTGTGATAATCAAAGTACTATTGCTATGACAGGTAATCCAGTTCAACACTCAATGACAAAGTAAATTAGCATTAGGTACCATTTCATAAGGGAACATGTGATGGAAGGTACAGTGGAATTGCATTTTATTACAACAGATCAACAACTAGCAGATATCTTCACAGAAACCACTATGTGAAGCTACTTTTACAAGACTGGTAAATGAACTTGGAATGGTTTCAGGTTCTTTCTCTAAATCTGCTTAGTTTTTGTTCTCATGCATCGGACTTTATGATCAGTATTTACAGATTGTCTTATCTTCATGAAGTATGTTCTTTAAGTGAAATTCATTAAATATTGATTGTTATCTGATGTGGATCTTTAAACTCTGATAGTGTTTTGAATGTTCTGTAACTATTCAATCCAATGAGGATAACTGTGCTAGATGCTGACCTAGTAGTCTTTAACATACTAGAAATCCCATATTTGAATTAGTTGTTTATGTGGAAACTCATTAACACAAGCAAATTCTGATTTTGAGCTTAGTCAAGTTTACTTTGTGTATCTTATTACTAAGTCACAAACTAGATTCTTGCTTCTTATCTGTCAGATTCTGATTTCAGTAAATCTTAAGAATGAACTAAATGCTGATAAGCCTCACTTATCAAAAGAAAAGAAAAGAAAAGAAAAGAAAAGAAAAGTCAGGTACTCCTTTGAGATCTAGAGTAGATATGTGGAAGGGAAGACCCAAGTGCATTACTGGTATTAAGTAATATGTATTAGAAAAGCAAATAAATTTTCTTGGTGACTTTTCACATTCTCTGATTACTGGAGAAATACTATGATAACGGCATAAATTCTGATAAGCAGTCGTGACTCACTTACACTGAGAAGCTGTTAGTCCCTTAACAATATAGCAAGAATTACAGAAAGGGGGGTTGAATGGAATTCTTGAACCTTTTTCTCGGAATAAAAATGTTCAACTCGAATATAGATATAATGTTTTGATTAGCACAATGCGGAATAGAAACTTAATAGAATCAAAACATAAGTAATTAAAAACAAGAGTCTTTAAAAACTTTCTGATGGATTTAAACAATTCCACCAGAGATATATATAATATATCGAGAGGACTCTGTGTGCAGGAATGCTCACAGCTGCTTACAAATTGAACTACTGAGAATACAGGAAATGCTAATGATTCTGCTTATAAAGATTTCTCTGTTTTTGTGTTTCTCAGCTATCTCAGTTATTTTTCTATTTGCTACTCTCTTGGTTTATATAATACCAAGATTACAAAGTCAAAAAGACTGAACAAATATAAAAACTATCAGTCTTAAGCTTTGCTGCTTTTCGTCCTCTATTACCTAGTTAATGGGCTTCCACGGTGTGTATGTATACATCTCGACGGCTGTGTGTCAGCTTTCACTGTTCAACTGCTGTTTGAATTCTTCATATGATCATCCGTCGACTTTCAGAACATCCGTTGATGGTTTAATTGATCATCCGACGACTGCTATATTAAACATCCGTTGATAGTCATTTGATCATCCGTCGATGGCTTTGTTAATCATCCGTCGGTAGCTATTTTGGCACTTGACTCTATTTCACTTATGCAAAATTACAAGACATCATTTATGTACAATTAATCAACCTATTCTGCATATCTAGTTAAAGTCAACATGACTTATATGCTACTACATATTCTATACAAAGGTGCATACATAACTGTGCTACAAACTTATTATTATATAAGCTACTCACTCGATGGATAATAAGTTAATCATCCGTCGGGACTATAATGAGTTATCCGTCGGGACTATAATTCTAATCCGTCGAGTGCTACATAATTTCACTAAGTAAAATCTACTTAGATGTTTTGTTTATGAAATCATCAAGTACATAACATATGCACAACAATCTCCCCCAATTTATGTCTACTGGAATTGTAGCCATAAATTAAGAGATACTTGATGATAACAAAACATCCTGAACATACATCTTTAAAGATAAGTAGATAAACTGAAAGTGCTTCAATTAAACAAAATGTACAAGGTTTGGCTCACAGTCAATTCAAGATGCTCCTCTAGCCTGAGCAGATTTTTTTAGTTCCTTGAAGGTCTGGATCTTCTTCCAAGCTTTCTGTTATTTTCCTCAATTTGATTCTGGAGCTGCCTGTGGAATTCCAGTTCATCAGATTCTGAGAGATCTAGCTTTTCTTGCATTTCCAAAAGAGTCTCATTGCTAGAGATACTCAGTTGGTCTTCTAATCTGAAGAATCTTCTCACACCCTTGTCATCCATGAATTCCATCAGCCATTAGGGCCTTAGATGCACTCTTCTCCCTATATATGGGATGATTAGTGTCTTTAAGGTGCATCTTTAGCTCTAACACTCCTCAGCTCTTCAATTTTCTTCAATACTAGTCTTCTTACAGTTACATTGAACTCAAAGTTTTTCTTGAAGTGTAACACCCCCAGATCCGGGGTCGAGGATCCGGGTCGTCACGGTCTTTCTTTCCACAATATCACTTCACTTAATTAATAATAATAACCTTATGCTGTGACCCCACACTAACACACACCACAACCCGTTATAGTCTCAGAGATGAAATTTAAATAAGTACAAGTCTTTGAATCCACAATTTAAAAGTTATTACAACCCAAAATGATTACTTGATAAATTTACAGTTAATTGCCATTATCTGCCACAAGTTATAATTATACATAATTGATTCTCAAAAGTAGATGGTCTGATCTACAATAGATCTACCTCTGCAGCTATAGCAGCTACAACATCAACGGGAAGACGCGAGACGCTTCCCACGCGCTTGCGCTGGGTCTGCTGGAGTCTGGCCATCTTTCCTAACTGTTGTTGTGTGATGAAAGAAGAAAGCAAGGGTGAGCAGCAAGCCCACCAAAATAATATGTATAATGATTTACAATATATGAGCCTACTCATAATACTCATGAAAGTCTTGGTCAAAAGAAATGAACCAAGTTTGATATCTTAATGCGATGAAGTCGCAAAATATTCAGTATATATACATATATACTTTTCAAAATATTGGAAGTCCTCTTCCATGCGTAATATACACAAAGTCCCAGTGTATAACTGTATAAAAAATATCGTTGCAAGGTGATCTCATATATCTAACCTTGTTTCAACGTTTTTCTGAAAATCTTTGTCATTCCTAAGACAATTATTAATTAGATATAAGTTTAAAAGATGAGGTTACCAAATACCCCAATATACTTATATCTTTCCCAATACTACTTGAACTACCACCGTTCAAGTTATAATCAGTTTCAAAAGTTCATCACATAGATGAGATTATAAGACAAGATTTGAATAGATTCAATCTTTGAAATATTATTTAATGAAATAAAGTTATGAGATACTTTATTTAGTCCCGATATATATATATATCCACATATATATATCCCTTTCAACATTTCCTGAAACCTCTGTTATGTAAAGTATGAACAGAGTTTGAAACATCCAATGAATTTTGGAAAGGAAAAGAATTTTGGCATAAACCCGATATCTTGCTGATCAGGCAAAGATACCAATAAGTAACCTTTTCTACTAGTAGATGGACGAATTCCCCACTGGTCATCACCCTGGTCATAATTAAGACCTATGCTGGACTGCCACTCAGCCACTTATGCATTTGATGGACTCCCACTGAGCCACTTACACAATAATAGACCGTACCCCGGCCTGTCGCTTATGCCGACTCAATGAGAGGGGCTTACTTCCCGAACGTTGGGCAAGTAATCAATTCATTTACCAAATCTGCAACCTTGTTGCGAATATAAAATACACCACAGAGCCGGATTCCCCAGGTTTTGAGCGAGTATTTAAATCCCCTTAAAAGGAAGATCTTAAATATAAAAATGAGTTTTGGGATCCGCTCTGACTTTTAAAAATCATTTTGAAGACTCAAAAACACTTTAAAGAGTGTTTGGAGTAAGGCTGATTTAATGAAGTAAATCAGTCCCCAGAATATTTTTTTTTAGAAAATGACTGAATATTATTATTTTAATTAATATTCCCATAAAGAATAATCTTTATAAAAATAATTGAAGTAGAAGTATTAAAACTTATACTTGAAATAAACATTAAATAACCAAAGATATACTTATATGAAAGTATTATCTTTATTTGAATAATCGAAAATAAGTTTGATTATTTACACCTTATTCTTTAATAAAATAAAGAATATACCTCAGCAAATAATCGGAGTCATAGATCCTCAAATGAATATTCAAATAATATTCAATAAATAAAATAAGCTGAGTCATAATACCTCGAATGAATATTATAAATAATATTTATTAAATAAAATAAAGGAGTCATACATCCTCAAATGAATATTCAAATAATATTCAATAAATAATATAAAAGAGTCATAAGTCCTCGAATGAATATTCAAGATAATATTCAATAAATAATATAAAGGAGTCATAAGTCCTCGAATGAATATTCAAGATAATATTCAATAAATAATATAAAGGAGTCATAAGTCCTCGAATGAATATTCAAGATAATATTCAATAATAAAATAAAGTTATCGAATAAACCTTATTCGATTAATAGTTTTGAAAACTATAACCATATATATATATATAAATATATATATATATAATCTACTCGGGATCCTCGACTCCCGGTTTTAGAAAATGTTTTCACCTTTGGGTCCCTATACTAAGGGTATACGCAAATACCGCTTATCTCTAGCATAGGTATTATGCAACGAATAAGCACTTGAACCAACAGATATATAAATCAAGAATACGAAACAGGCATGCATATATATATACCATATCAGCATGCTTCAATATATCGCAACATTTGCTAATTAACCAACATGCATCTATCGCAAGATAATGCATATACATATGTATACATCACAACAACAGTATAACGGATAGAATACTTGCCTGAGCGACTGGGGGTTACGAATGGCTCGGGACGAGTCTGGTAACCTATAAGCAACAAGTAAGTTGGAATTAAACCAAAGTCACTTGTAAATCTATACTTTAACTAACTTAGACTCTAACGCTCGTTTTGCGCTCACTGATTCGCTTAAGTCACTCGGGTACCCTCGGCTCCACCATTTTTAATAATTTAACCTTTACGAGCTTTAAGGCGATTCCTTCGCGAGTGTCTTACCAACTGCCTAACACACTTACCATAAATGTTTCATACTTCAATTAGTCCTTTTTGGTCTTTAACCTATGTTTCAAAGTAAGGCGAGGGGAAATGTTTCGTTCGCGAAACGCCGTTACTTGAAACGGTCGTTTCTCCTAAACCGTGCATCGGAATCGAACGAACTACATATCAAAACGAAGCTCGTAACATGAGCTATCTAAACATGGCAGTGGTCATAATCTAGCAGGGGGTTCTCGGGTCCTAATGTTATGCACAAAACAGTCTAAAGAAAATCGGACGTTACGACGGCTATGTTTACGCGATTTCCCAATTTTTTTACCATTCCAAATCATATCAATCCAACTACCAATCAACAACAACTCAAGATACATATCAATGCTACTGATTTCAGTCATAATAAGCTCAAGGATCTCAATCCAATCATATATTATAACATCTCCAAATTCAACTAAACTACTTAACAATTAAGCTCGAATCATGCTTATCATTCGAATAACTACTCATCCATCCAAACCATCTCCAAACTTCAACATTAAAACTTATTACTAAAGGGTGTGAAGATTTATACCTTTCTTGGAGGGTGGAAAGTTACTAGGAAGCCTTATGGAGCCTCCTACAAGCTTGATATTTCCAAAGAAATCAAGAATGCAAAGTTAGGCTTTGAAGTTTCTAAAAGTCCGATTTAAAGAACTGTACAAATGAGGGTCTTACCATGATTATTTGGAAGAGACTTGTGAACAATAGTTGTAGGCCATCTCAATACCTTTCCAAAGAGCTATAGAACACAACATTTGAGTGAGTATTGAAGGAGATATGACAATTTCAAGTTGCTGGGTTTGTTTTGGCCGAGAGCTTCTCTTCATGGGAGCAAAGTCAAATTTTTAATTTTTGTGTTATGATATTTTGCTTGGTTGATTTCCTTTTTGGCTTGGCAATTTTGATCTTTTACCATGGTAACTTTTGCATGGCCAAGAATCAACCAACAACACACTTCTTTTTGTCATGCTTATGTCACCATGCTTGTGTCACCTTTTTAACACATGTCCTTTCCTTGTGGTTTGATGATGTCATAATCCTTGGCTTCTTGTACAAGCTTGTCTCTTGGTCGCTTATTTGTTTTACGGTTCGCTTAACTTTCGTTCTCGTTCGTCGTTTGAGGGATCATATCTGGGATCTTATTACTTGGGTTCCCCTAAAGCTTTCTCAATATTTTATATTCCTTTTATGATCCTCTCTTATAATCCTTGAATTTAAATCCTTTTAATCATGTTACCTTATACTCATTTCTTTCGGTATCTGGTGGATTTTCGGGAAAAATCAAAGTGTCCGGATTCGAATTTTAACGACCTTTACATACACTCATTTACTTTATGGAATACTAATACGATCTTAGAATTTCCATAAAAGTACTCCTATATAGTGTGGTCTGAAAAGTTTTCTCGTTCAGCAAAAACACTATTCATAAGGGTTTCAAAATTTCTCAAAAATTGGGGTTATTACATGAAGGATGAATATACTTTAATCAGCACAGTTTGGCTTTCTTGAAGAATCCTGTGAAATGGCCACTGAATCTCCCTTCCTCCTTTGTACTTGAACACCAACTTTTCAGGTAGGTTTCTATATGCATCAATTGCCCTTACTTCATCCAGTTCATCCAGATAAAGATTTAGATCTGAAAATTCTTTGATGTCACACAAGTACAAGTAGTCTCCCCTGTTGACCTTGGGTTGAGCTTTAACTACTGACTTGGATTTGAGAGGTGACAGCTTCACTTTCTTGACTGCCCTTGACTTTATCCTTTTTGGCTTGCTAAGGATTTGTAGGCTGAAGTCAGGAATTGGTAGATTATCCCACTCTATTGGCTCATCCTTTGGCACAATAGGTTCACCATGTATGTTCCTGTAGGGATCCACCACCCTTATGTCTTCAAATACCACAGAGGGCTTTGATGCTTGAGTTGTAGCTGGTGTGGATTCCTTAGGAAATTGATCTTCCAATTCCTTGTCAACAACATCCAGTTCCCTTTTTGTTCTTCTAGCCAATTCTTTCTTCCTTGAGGATTTCTTCAGTTCTTCAATTTTCTTCTTTGATTCAGCAGCTTCAGATGGTTGAGAGGGAATTTGTTGAGAAGAATTTACAGCCTGTAGCTTGGCCAAGATAGCAATCTGTTCTTTCTTTTGTTTAGACTTCTTTGCATTTAGAGCAGCTTGCCTCTTTTCCTGCTTTAATCTGGCTTTTTCTTCTTTCTTTGCTTGAGCAAATTGTGGATGTCCAGCTACCACACAAATTTCCTTTCCATTTTTGAATATCTTAGCAATTCTCCTTTTTGAAGCTGAATCAGCTGGATCTTTATAGAAGACAATAGATCTTGACAGAAGCTTCTTTTCATCAGGCTTGGGTGTCTCATACACAGTGTCCATGGGGTTCTTCCAAGATGATTTTGGATAATTTGCCCTTGTTTTAAGAATTGTTTCAGCCTTTGTAGACTTGATGCAGGAAGATTGTCCTTTTTCCAGATAGTTCATGCTCATCTCATTCACACTGATTGGTTTGACATGAGAGTGATGGATGGCTGACTTAACTGGCTCCTTGACTAGTTCAAACTTTTTCTGTATCTCCTCATCAATCTTATTCCAGTTGATCAAACTCAACTTTCCTTTTTCAGCAACTTTCAAAATTGTTGCTGCTGCTTTAATTAGATCTATACCATCTGCAACTGTTGGCTTGGAGACAGTAATTGAAGGTACAATTACTTTGCTGATTTGTACTTAAAGTTTCTCCCCCTCAGTTGGTCCTTTCTCCCCCTTACTTGATTCTCTCTCCACCTTTTTGTTATTGTAATATCCGGGATATATCGTGTGATTATTTTGCTATTAAATAATTATAATGTGTGTTCAGTATCTATTCTATGAGTTAATTGTTAAATGTTATTTGTACTTGGATATTCAAAATAATATTAATTGAGTATTTTAATTTTTATATGTCCAAAATAAAACATAGATAATTGTCATATCTTCCTAATTATTTTTATGTTGATTTATGGATTTATAAGAATCATATGAAATTTCTAAAATCTTTTTCCGAGTATTTAAAATCTATTTTATAAAAACGGGAACCAACCGACGTCACCCGTTGTTATGTTTTTGGAACCCGAAACTCTTCCGAGAACTCCTTCCTAACCCAATTGTAATATTCCGAGCATATTCCATGTTTCGACTTTTTCGATCCGGCGTACGGTTTGTTTTGTCCGGGTCCTGGCGCAACATTTTCGATACAATATTCGTTCTGATAAATCAATAAAACCCGTATTTTCGATAAACGGGAGATTTCTATTAAACTTTCCCAATTATCACTTCGTATTACGTGTAACCAGGCACTGAGACCAAGACCGCATTACAAATTGTACTGATTTGGATAATTATCCCGAAAACCGATACCGTTTGGATCAGTTTTTATAAATAAACGTACCATTTTATATCCGGAATGATCCAACGGGATACTAATTTTCCGTAATTATAAATAGCCTTTTTCCGTATTTTATTTAGTATAAAAATCATTTGCAGATAGTTAATTTTATAATTTTCAGAGAAAACCCCTAATTACATAAACTATTCTAAGAATCAAACAGCAAAACGAAGGCGTTACCAATCTCTGTTTTCAAAGCTTGAGTAACCAAAACGAAGGATTTGAAGTGTTCTACCAGATTCTGAGCTTTGTTTTACTGCAGAAATCAAGGTTTATTTTCTATAATTTTATTTATTTTCGAATTAAATTTATTAAAAATATGAATTTTTGTTCGGATGATTGTTTGTATGATTTGATGATTGCATGTTGTAGAGCTTGTTTTCCTGGTGATTTTGATATATTATACGTCTGATTTGGAGTTCAATAACATGTTCAAAATTGAGTTTGATTTTCGAATTTTAAAATTAGGGTTTATAACCCGTATGAATGTTCTTAATTGAAATTTGGGGGTTTCTTATTCTGGAATAGATTGATGTTGTGATATAGTGGATTGTATTCTCTATGAAATTTGCAATCTAGTCGTATAAGTTTCATGAATCACCGAGGTCTGTAGAGAAGGGAGTTGTCTTTTGAAATTTTCCGAAGTTCGCCGGAAACTGGCAAACTTCACGGCCAAATTTCGGCCAACTCAGGGATGATTAGAATGATTTGTTGGTATGGTTGAGTTCCTGGTGAAATATAGATGTGATCTGGAGGTGTTGGTGGGGTGAGGACGCCAGGAACGTGTTCTCCGGCCACCCCTGCATTTTCCGGCGACGGGGCTGGAAAATTACAGTTTAGTACCTATAGTTTTGAAAACGATGCAGTTTGGTCCCTGAAGTTTCCAAAGTTTGCAAATTTAGGATTCCTGTTTTAAAAATGTTTAAAAATCATATTTCCTATTTATTTTTATTATAAAAATTTGTTTTTAATTTCTGAAAATTCTAAAAATTATTATTTTAATTCTGAAAATTATTTTTAATTCAAAAATAAATCTGAATTAATCAATTAATTAATTTCAGTTAATTTTTAATTGATTAATTGGTCAATTAATTCGAAAATTAATTGATTAATTGATTTTAATTAATTATTTAATTAGATTTAATTATTTAAAAATGATTTAAAAATTCTGAAAAATAGTTTCGAGCTTTAAAATATTATTCTAAAATTATTTTTAAGGCTCGATAATTATTCTAAAATTGTTTCGGAGCCAAAATTGGCCAACCGAACCCTGTTTATTAACCCGAAATTGATCCAACGACCCGTTTTAATTCCGAAAAATGTTTTAAAAATCATTTTAAATACCAAAAAGCCTATTTATGACCCGAGACTTCTTTATAAATAATATATCATTGATTACGTGATGTATTATGTGCTATATGTGTCTTGTTGATTGACTATCAGTCTATATATTCGGTGTTTACATGATTATTGCATAACTTTCAATCCGTTAATCGGATTTGGGTAAAATGAAGGGTAGATAGAAGTATGTGTTGAATAGAACTCTATGAGTCGATTTTTGATAGATGCTTATGATATGTGAGCAGAAGAGGCAAGGCGTAGGAAGGTAGTTGAGGAGTAAAACGGTTGTGATTGCAAGCGAGTGCAGTGTAGTAAGCTAATACCAAGCAAGTGTTCTGAATTTTCTTGAGATATTGTAGTACTTGATAGTCTTGTTGATATTGCAAGTGCTTTGAAGCATTGAAACCCAAACCCTGATTCCAGTTATTGTTCTTGAGCCATGAACCTTATTCTTTCTATACCCTTGATTGTTGTATACCCAAACACAGACCTCAAGTATACGATATTTCTCCACAAATACATGCAAACTAAATATTAAACACTGAACCAGATTGCTTACACATTCAAACCATTGTATTTTATGCTTTGAAAGCCCAAATCTTTGAAACCCTGAAATATTGATTCATTTTATCCAATTCTTTCATTACCTAGCATCCAAACTTTAAAAATACTTTGTTGATCCTTATGCAGATTAAAACCATTTCATTATGGAACATCAAATGTTGTTAATGATTCTGGTTATTGCTTATTATTGTTTATTCTGTTATTATGTTAGAATTGGATTGTTTTTATAAAATTGTGGACCAGATTCATGGTCAGACCGTATAATGGTCAAGTTAGGCCAATGTGTGCCTTGGATCCAGTAGTTAGAGCAGTGTTGTGTGCTTTGCTCGGGGTTAGTGCGTGACTGATTAGCAGCCTAACCTTGGTTTTTAATATGAAAATATAATATCCAATTCTAAATCATAATCCATTGTTTACTTGATATCATAATCATGTTCACCTGATGACCATTATTCTCAGTTTTGTCATTGTGACTTGCTGAGCTAGTTAGCTCATTTGTGCGATATTGTTTCTGTTCTTATCCAGTTAAGAAGGAACCAGTTGGTACCGCGGATCCCCAGTCCGGCACGAGAGCTAGGGGTTCAGGTTGATTGAGCTGAGCTAGTAGGCTTCTTTTGGGATAATTTAAGTCTGTAAAAGTTTGTAATAATATTTAATACTCAGTTTTGAATTTGGAATAGTTGGGATTTGAACGGTATGTAATATAAGTAGATGTGTGGCTTGTGTGCATACTTTAACCTGTTGCGATCTGTGGAAGTTGGTAAGTAGGGTCACTGCATATTATGATTATCTTTATTATTGTTATAAGCAGGTTATAAATAAGGCATGTGTGTGGACCCCAAACTTCTGACCTGGGTTTGGAGGGCGCCACAGGTTTGGTACCAGAGCTACAGGTTATAAGTCACTGACACAAGCCTAGGTTGACGGGAATGGGTAGAGGGTTAGGATTAGAAGTAAGGAATAGAAAGATAGAACGTCGAGAGGTTGAGTGCTTTGGTATATCAGGTATTAGTGTGATTCACGTTATGGTACGAGATTTTGATATTGCAATTTGATTTCAGATAGCAGCGATGGCCGACTCTTTTATTCCCGTATCAGCTGATCACTCAGAGCCTTCAGTTGGAGTGTCGTCTTCGGATCCACGTCCTGTTGTTCCACCAGTGTTGGCTATACTACCTCCACCTGTGTTGCAGCCCGTACCATTGCAGGCCATTCCACCTCCAGGCATGAGGCCACCTGTCAGAGGACCCCCACCTGCTGATTCAGGCTTTACTAGTCATTCAGTCACAGGAGTACCTTTCCAGTTCTCTTCCTATCCTGTCCCATATAATCAGTTTGAGGCTTGCCTTATGGAGCAGCGATTCCTACAGGGCCAGATCCAGGAGTTATTGCATATCATACGTACCAGAGAGATGGGGAGTGGTGAGAGGCGACTTAGGGAGAGGCTCCAGGCGTTTTGTAGAGCAGCTGCTGTGAGGATTGTTGAGGCTACACATGAGGACATCACCCCTGATTTCCTAGTGGAGTGGGCTAAGTGGGTTCTAGAGGAGCTTGAGAAGATAGGAGGTCCAGATTTGCCATGAGCCAGAGATTCAGAGATGGAGATGTTGAGCAGTGTTGTTATAGTTATGTAGTATGTACAGTAGTGTGTAGTGTGTATCAGTAGACTTTTGAGTTGTATTTATAAACTAGCTATGCTGACTAGTGAGTAGGTTGTTGTACCCTTTTCGCTTTTACTTCCGAAGCGTCTTTACGCTTGTACTACCTAAAACTTTTGATCTATATATATCAGTACCTTTTTCCTTTCCAGCACTGTCATTTACTTTATTGCACCAGTTATACCCCTGTGATACCATGTACCCTGTTTTCCATAACTATTTATATATTCTGTAAAGAAGCATGCAATTTACTTAGTTACAACTGTTTTCAAAAAGAGATATTTCTGTTTTACAAATCTGTTCTTTTATGCAAAAGATTGATTCAAAAGCTAAATAAGTTGATTGATTCTTTACAGAAAATGCCTCCTAGAAGAAATACCCGCACCAATACCCAGAATAAAGAAACCAACAACAACAATAATAACAACCAAGATGATACAAATCCAAATGTGAACCCAGGACCTATGGACCCAGCAATAGCCCAGATTCTTCAAATCTTGGCCCAACAAACAGTTCACCTGGCACAACAACAACAAAGACAGACCAACCCCCAGGTAACTTTTAAAACTTTTCAAGCAGTAAACCCACCAGAATTCAAGGGTTCCTTAGAGCCAATTGAAGCAAATATTTGGTTAAAAGAAATAGAGAAGGCATTTGCCTTAGTGAAAGTAAAGGAGGAACAGAAGGTTGAGTTTGCAAGTTACTATCTGAAGAATGAAGTCACCTATTGGTGGGAGATGGTGAAGACATTGGAAGGTATAGATGTTATTACTTGGGAACGGTTTAAGGAATTATTTTTAGAAAAGTATTTTCCTCAGTTTGTTCAGGATCAAATGGAGCTGAAGTTTTTAGAATTAAAGCAAGGGAACATGTCGGTAACAGATTATGAGGGTAAGTTTGAGGAATTGTCAAGGTATGTACCGCCGTATATGGATACTGACAGGAAGAAGGCTAAGAGATTCCAGCAAGGTTTGAAACCATGGATCAGAGGGAAGGTAGCCATTTTTGAATTGGATACCTATGCAGGAGTAGTACAGAAGGCTATGATCGCAGAGACAGAGAGTGAGATGTTCCAGAAGGAGAAAGAAAGCAAGAAAAGGAAAGTTGAGGGAAGTGAGGGTCAGTCACAACCAGGGAAGTTTCCAAATTTTAAAAAGGGCCAGTTTCAGCCAGGGAGAAATTTTAATTTCAGGAAACAGAATGCAGGAGACGGAGGCCAGAGCAACCGTCCAGTTAATGCAAATCAGCCGAATCAGTTGAGACTAACTTTTTCGGATTGTCAAGTATGTGGAAAGAAGCATGGAGGAGTTTGTAATAAGTTGAATGTGGTATATTTCAAATGCAACCAGAAAGGGCACTATTCGAGGGAATGCCGAAATCAGCCAGCAAGAGAGCCAGCAAACAAGGATCAGCCTATCCGGAATCCAGCAGTAAAGGTTCCAGCCATTGGATTTACGTGCTTTAAATGTGGAAAGCCAGGATATATGGCCAGGGATTGCAAGACACCAGCCCCAGTCAGTAATACATTGAGGATCATGGGATCTACCCCAACAGTGAATGAGACTCCAAGGGCTAGAGTTTTTGACATGTCTGTGAAAGATGCTATCCAGGATACGGATGTCGTGGCAGGTACGCTTAATGTGAATTCTTTATGTGTCAAAGTGTTAATAGATTCGGGAGCAACTCGATCATTTATTTCACAAGATTTTGTTAGTAAGTTAAATTGTCCAGTTGAATGTTTAAATGAAATAATGACTGTGGAATTAGCAAATCAAGAACGTGTAACTGTTAATCAAGTTTATGGGAATTGTGAGATTGAGATTTCTGGTAATAAGTTTTGTGTAGATTTGATACCATTTAAGTTTGGAGAATTTGACGTTATATTAGGGATGGATTGGTTATCTAGGCATGATGCCCAGATAGATTGTCGAAGTAAGAAGGTAATGGTGAAAACGCCAGACGAAAGGATAGTAACGTTCAAGGGTCAAAAGCAAGTAAAGAAGTTCTTAACGATGATTCAAGCCAAGAAGTCACTACGACAAGGATGTGAGCATTTCATGGCATATGTGATTGGCAGAAGTCAAGAACCAACAAAACTTGAAGATATTCCAGTTATGAATGAATTTCCAGACGTATTTCCCGACGAGTTATCAGGACTTCCTCCAGATAGAGAAATTGAATTTACGATTGACTTAGCACCTGGAACAGAACCAGTATCCAAGGCCCCGTACAGAATGACACCTGTTGAGATGAAAGAGCTAGCGAAGCAATTACAGGAATTGTTAGAGAAAGGAGTAATCAAACCTAGTATATCCCCGTGGGGAGCCCCGGTATTATTCGTCAAGAAGAAAGATGGAAGCATGAGACTGTGCATCGACTATAGGGAGCTCAACAAGCTGACAGTCAAGAACAAGTATCTGTTACCCAGAATTGACGATTTGTTTGATCAGTTAAATGGAGCCAAGTACTTCTCCAAAATTGATTTAAGATCAGGATATCATCAACTGAAGATCAAGCCAGAAGATATACCAAAGACAGCTTTCAGAACAAGGTATGGATATTACGAGTTTTTAGTGATGTCTTTTAGGTTGACCAATGCCCCGGCAGCGTTTATGGACCTGATGAACAGAATTTTCAAGGAGTATTTGGATAAGTTTGTTATTGTGTTTATAGACGATATTTTAATCTATTCAAAAACGGAAGAGCATCATGCAGAACATTTGAGGACAACTTTGGAAATTTTAAGGAAAAAGAAGTTATATGCTAAATTCTCGAAGTGTGAGTTTTGGCTACAGGAAGTTCAGTTCTTAGGACACATAGTCAGTAACGAAGGGATCAAAGTGGACCCGGCAAAGATCGAGGCAATTACGAATTGGGAGAGTCCAAGAACGCCCACTGAGGTAAGAAGTTTCTTGGGATTGGCAGGATATTATCGACTATTCGTTCATAATTTCTCAAGGATTGCAACACCATTGACAAAGCTTACACGAAAGAATGAAAAGTTTATATGGAACGACAAGTGCGAAGAAAGTTTTCAGGAGTTGAAGTGGGGATTAATCACATCACCTGTTTTATCACTTCCAGACGATCAAGGGAATTTCGTAATTTATAGCGATGCTTCTCACAAAGGACTAGGATGTGTTTTAATGCAGCACGAAAAGGTGATTGCGTATGCGTCAAGGTAATTGAAACCACACGAACAAAAGTATCCTACTCATGATTTGGAGCTAGCAGCCATAGTTTTCGCTTTGAAGATTTGGAGACATTATTTGTATGGAGAAAAGTGCGAGATTTTCACGGATCACAAAAGCTTAAAGTACATATTCACACAGAAGGAACTTAATATGAGGCAAAGGAGATGGTTAGAGTTGATCAAAGACTATGATTGCTCGATTAATTATCATCCCTGTAAAGCGAACGTGGTAGCAGACACATTGAGTCGGAAGGAAAGGTTGAATGTGTTATCAGTACCTGAAGATATATATAAGGAATTTCAGAAATTGGAATTGGAGATTAAAGTTTGCAAGCCTGAGGAAGCGAAAGTATACAGTATGACTTTCCAACCGGAATTATTTGAGAAAATAAAGAAATGTCAGGAAGATGTAATGGATCAAGATATAAATCGTTTGGTAGGTGAAGAGTTATGCACGCAAAAGGATGACCAAGGTATTCTGAGGTTTTCATCTAGAATTTGGATTCCACCAGTGACGGAGCTGAAAAATGAAATTTTACAAGTGGCACATAGTTCAAGATATTCCATCCATCCAGGGAGTACCAAAATGTACAGAGATTTAAAGAAGAATTATTGGTGGCCAGACATGAAGAGGGAAATTGCGGAATGGATTAGCAAATGTTATACCTGTCAGAGAGTTAAAGCAGAGCATCAGAGACCAAGTGGATTGTTACAGCCATTGGAGATTCCAGAGTGGAAATGGGAACATATTGCCATGGATTTCATAGTTGGATTACCAAGGACAAGGGCTAATCATGATGCCATTTGGGTTATAGTGGATAGACTTACCAAGTCAGCTCATTTTCTGCCTATAAATGAAAGATTTTCGCTCGACAAGTTGGTCCATATGTACTTGAAGGAAATTGTAGTTCGTCATGGAGTTCCTGTGTCTATTGTATTTGATCGAGACCCAAGGTTTAATTCAAGATTTTGGAAGAGTTTTCAAGAATGTTTGGGAACAAGACTGAATATGAGTACGGCCTATCACCCCCAGACGGATGGCCAAAGTGAAAGAACGATCCAAACAATCGAGGACATGTTGCGTGTTTGTGTTATTGATTTCAAAGGAAGTTCGGACGAACATTTACCTCTGGTAGAGTTTGCTTACAACAACAGTTATCATGCCAGCATTGGGATGCCACCCTATGAAGCCCTTTATGGACGTAAATATAGATCTCCAATATATTGGGATGAAGTAGGAGAACGCAAGATACTTAGACCTGAATTGGTACAGCAGACAAAGGAAATTGTTGAAATTATCCAGACGAGATTGATAGCCGCACAAGATCGTCAGAGGAAATATGCAGATCAGTCAAGGAAAGACATGGAATTTGAAGAAGGAAGCTTGGTATTACTGAAAGTATCACCATGGAAAGGACTAACGAGGTTTGGAAAGAAAGGAAAGCTGAGTCCAAGATATGTCGGACCTTTTGAGATCCTAAAGCGCGTTGGCAAAGTAGCTTACGAGTTGGCATTACCACCGCACATGGAGCACATTCACAATGTTTTTCATATATCAATGCTCAAGAAATATAATCCAGACTCCAAGCATGTAATAGAATATGAGCCAATAGAGCTTCAGGCAGATTTATCATATGTAGAAAGTCCGATAGAGATTCTAGAGGAGAGAGAGAAAGTATTGAGAAATAAAGTGGTAAAGTTAGTAAGAGTATTGTGGAGAAACCCAAAGGTTGAAGAGTCAACCTGGGAGTTAGAAAGTGATATGAGAGAAAAGTACCCTCATTTGTTTTCTTAGGAGATTCTGAGGACAGAATCCTTTTAAGGGGGGAAGGATGTAATATCCGGGATATATCGTGTGATTATTTTGCTATTAAATAATTATTATGTGTGTTCAGTATCTATTCTGTGAGTTAATTGTTAAATGTTATCTGTACTTGGATATTCAAAAATAATATTAATTGAGTATTTTAATTTTTATATGTCCAAAATAAAACATAGATAATTGTCATATCTTCCTAATTATTTTTATGTTGATTTATGGATTTATAAGAATCATATAAAATTTCTAAAATCTTTTTCTGAGTATTTAAAACCTATTTTACAAAAACGGGAACCAACCGACGTCACCCGTTGTTACGTTTTTGGAACCCGAAACTCTTTCGAGAACTCCTTCCTAACCTAATTGTAATATTTCGAGCATATTCCATGTTTCGACTTTTTCGATCCGACGTACGGTTTGTTTTGCACGGGTCCCGGCGCAACATTTTCGATACAATATTCGTTCTGATAAATCAATAAAACCCGTATTTTCGATAAACGGGAGCTTTCTATTAAACTATCCCAATTATCACTTCGTAGTACGTGTAACCAGGCGCTGAGACCAAGACCGCAGTACAAATTATACTGATTTGGATAATTATCCCGAAAACCGATACCGTTTGGATCAGTTTTTATAAATAAACGTACCGTTTTATATCTGGAATGATCCAACGGGATACTAATTTTCCGTAATTATAAATAGCCTTTTTCCGTATTTTATTTCGTATCAAAATCATTTGCAGATAGTTAATTTTATCATTTTCAGAGAAAAACCATAATTACATAAACTGTTCTAAGAATCAAACAGCAAAACGAAGGCGTTACCAATCTCTGTTTTCAAAGCTTGAGTAACCAAAACGAAGGATTTGAAGTGTTCTACCAGATTCTGAGCTTTGTTTTACTGCAGAAATCAAGGTTTATTTTCTATAATTTTATTTATTTTCGAATTAAATTTATTAAAAATATGAATTTTTGTTCGGATGATTGTTTGTATGATTTGATGATTGCATGTTGTAGAGCTTGTTTTCCTGGTGATTTTGATATATTATACGTCTGATTTGGAGTTCAATAACATGTTCAAAATTAAGTTTGATTTTCGAATTTTAAAATTAGGGTTTATAACCCGTATGAATGTTCTTAATTGAAATTTGGGGGTTTCTTATTCTGGAATAGATTGATGTTGTGATATAGTGGATTGTATTCTCTGTGAAATTTGCAGTCTAGTCGTATAAGTTTCATGAATCATCGAGGTCTGTAGAGAAGGGAGTTGTCTTTTGAAATTTTCCGAAGTTCGCCGAAAACTGGCAAACTTCACGGCGAAATTTCGGCCAACTCAGGGATGATTAGAATGATTTGTTGGTATGGTTGAGTTCCTGGTGAAATATAGATGTGATCTGGAGGTGTTGGTGGGGTGAGGACGCCAGGAACGTGTTCTCCGGCCACCCCTGTATTTTCCGGCAACGGGGCTGGAAAATTACAGTTTAGTACCTATAGTTTTGAAAACGATGCAGTTTGGTCCCTGAAGTTTCCAAAGTTTGCAAATTTAGGATTCCTGTTTTAAAAATGTTTAAAAATCATATTTCCTATTTATTTTTATTATAAAAATTTATTTTTAATTTCTGAAAATTCTAAAAATTATTATTTTAATTCCGAAAATTATTTTTAATTCAAAAATAAATCTGAATTAATCAATTAATTAATTTCAGTTAATTTTTAATTGATTAATTGGTCAATTAATTTGAAAATTAATTGATTAATTGATTTAATTAATTATTAATTGATTTTGATTAATTATTTAATTAGATTTAATTATTTAAAAATGATTTAAAAATTCTGAAAAATAGTTTCCAGCTTTAAAATATTATTCTAAATTATTTTTAAGGCTCGATAATTATTCTAAAATTGTTTCAGAGCCAGAATTGGCCAACCGAACCCTGTTTATTAACCCGAAATTGATCCAACGACCCATTTTAATTCCGAAAAATGTTTTAAAAATCATTTTAAATACCAAAAAACCTATTTATGACCTGAGACTTCTTTATAAATAATATATCATTGATTACGTGATGTATTATGTGCTATATGTGACTTGTTGATTGACTACCAGTCTATATATTCGGTGTTTACTTGATTATTGCATAACTTTCAATCCGTTAATCGGATTTGGGTAAAACGAAGGGTAGATAGAAGTATGTGTTGAATAGAACTCTCTGAGTCGATTTTTGATAGATGCTTATGATATGTGAGCAGAAGAGGCAAGGCGTAGGAAAGGGAAACAGGTAGTTGAGGAGTAAAATGGTTGTGATTGGATGTGAGTGCAGTGTAGTAAGCTAATACCAGGCAAGTGTTCTGAATTTTCTCGAGATATTGTAGTACTTGATAGTCTTGTTGATATTGCAAGTGCTTTGAAGCATTGAAACCCAAACCCTGATTCCAGTTATTGTTCTTGAGCCATGAACCTTATTCTTTCTATACCCTTGATTGTTGTATACCCAAACACAAACCTCAAGTATACGATATTTCTCCACAAATACATACAAACTAAATATTAAACACTGAACCAGATTTCTTACACATTCAAACCTTTGTATTTTATGCTTTGAAAGCCCAAATCTTTGAAACCCTGAAACATTGATTCATTTTATCCAATTCTTTAATTACCTAGCATCCAAACTTTAAAAATACTCTGTTGATCCTTATGCAGATTAAAACCATTTCATTATGGAACATCAAATGTTGTTAATGATTCTGGTTATTGCTTATTATTGTTTATTCTGTTATTATGTTAGAATTGGATTGTTTTTATAAAATTGTGGACCAGATTCGTGGTCAGACCATATAATGGTCAAGGTAGGCTAATGTGTGCCTTGGATCCAGTAGTTAGAGCAGTGCTGTGTGCTTTGCTCGGGGTTAGTGCGTGACTGATCAGCAGCCTAACCTTGGTTTTTAATATGAAAATATAATATCCAATTCTAAATCATAATCCATTGTTCACTTGATATCATAATCATGTTCACCTGATGATCATTATTCTCAGTTTTGTCATTGTGACTTGCTGAGCTAGTTAGCTCATTTGTGCGATATTGTTTCTGTTCTTATCCAGTTAAGAAGGAACCAGTTGGTACCGCGGATCCCCAGTCCGGCGCGAGAGCTAGGGGTTCAGGTTGATTGAGCTGAGCTAGTAGGCTTCTTTTGGGATAATTTAAGTCTGTAAAAGTTTGTAATAATGTTTAATACTCAATTTTGAGTTTGGAATAGTTGGGATTTGAACGGTATGTAATATAAGTAGATGTGTGGCTTGTGTGCATTCTTTAACCTGTTGCGATCCGTGGTAGTTGGTAAGTAGGGTCACTGCATATTATGATTATCTTTATTATTGTTATAAGCAGGTTATAAATAAGGCGTGTGTGTGGACCCCAAACTTCTGACCCGGGTTTGGAGGGCGCCATAGTTATCATCATGTTGAGGAGTTAGGCCTTGTGCTTTAGCCAGTTGCATGAGAAGATTTGTCTGAGTCTGTTGATTTTGAAGAAGGATAGCCACTGAATTCTCAATAAGTTGAACTCTTTCTTCCAGCTTGGCTAGCTTCTTTTCAGAATCTGATTCTCTCCTCAGTCTCAATAATAGATCTTGCATGGTACCATAAGGCATTACTGAATCCAGCTTCTCAGAATTATAAGTTTTCAAGTCAGCTATATCTCTTTTTAGTTCATCCACACTCAGATTATGTCTTAAGTGTTGGATCTTTATGAGATGTAGAGAGTCTAGGTGAGCTTGAAGAATGGCCTTGGTACCAGCATCTGAAGTTTTCTGAAGGGCCTTTTGAATAGCCATCACTTGCTTGACCAAAGATACACCAAATTGTCCTGGTGTAGATTCCTTTTCCATGCCCATCCAGGTAAATTTGAAACAGAACTTGGGCCTTCATCTCCCCCTAAGTTCATGCTTCCATCCAAAAAAACAGAGTCATCATCATTAGAATTTACTCCAAATTCTTCAGATGGCTCACCAGTTTGAGAAGGCATCCTATTGACAGCAGCTTTATCTCTTTGAAGAGATTCTGAGGTGTGTACTAAATTCAAAGTGTGTTCTACCTCCACATTGCCCTGAGCTGCCAACAATTGATAGGCTGACACAGGATGAGTAAAAGTGTCAGCATCCAAGGAAATGTTATCAATTTCAGCTTTGTAATGTTGCTGAAATTGTCTTTCCTTTTCAGCATCATCCACAATCATTGACTCACTAGCAATGGCTAGATCCACCCTTATTTCTCCTGTACCTGCCTTTCTCTCATAATCTCTCTTTTGTTGCATCAGGGTCTCACCCTGGCTCCCCACCCTCACACCCTCACCTTCACTGTAACACCCCCAAATCCGGGGTCGGGGATCCGGGTTGTCACGAGTTCCATTTCCCTTAATAACACCCAATCTTAATAAATAATCAACTACTCTGTACTGTGACCCCACAATAAACACACACACCACACGTTATAGTCTCAGAGATGAACACTCAAAAATAACACAAGTCCTTATATTCCACAATTATAAACCGTTACACCTTAAAAAGGTTCTGAATAAATTTACATATTCCTTGCCATTATTACAATTCATATTATACATAAGTCTGGTTCATCAATAGTTGAAAACCTAGCCTATTGGTAGCTCCTACCTCAGCAACGGCGACATCAACGCTTTCAGAAGACTGCGGAACGTTTTCTAACCGCTTGCGAATCGGGAGCTTGGTCTTGTTCATCTTTTCTATCTGTTGTTGTGTGATGAAAGAAGAAAGCAAGGGTGAGCAGCAAGCCCACCAAAATAATATGTATAATGATTAACAATATATGAGCCTTCTCATAGTACTCATGAAAGTCTTGGTCAAAAGAAATGAACCAAGTTTGATATCTTAATGCGATGAAGTCGCAAAATATTCAGTATATATACATATATACTTTTCAAAATCTTGGAAGTCCTCTTCCATGCATAATATACACAGAGTTCCAGTTTATAACTGTATAAAAATATCGTTGCAAGGTGATCTCATATATCTACCCTTGTCTCAACGTTTTTCTGAAAATCTTTGATATGCATAAGATAATCATTAACTAGATATAAGTTGAAAATATGAAGTTACAAGATACCCCAATATACTTATATCTTTTCCAAATATTACTTGAACTACCACCGTTCAAGTTATAATCAGTTCAAAAGTTCATCACATAGATGAGACTACAAGACAAGATTTGAATAGATTCAATCTTTGAATATCATTATAAATAATGAAGTTACGAGATACTTCATTAAATCCCGATATATATATACACCTATATATATACATTTCATACACTCCTTGAAAACCTCTGTTATGAAAATTATAAACAGAGTTGCAATATCCAATGAATTTGTAAAGGAGAAAACCTTGGCATAAACCTGATATCTTGCTGATCAGGCAAAGATACCAATAAGTAACCTTTTCTACTAGTAGATGGACGAATTCCCCACTGGTCATCACGCTGGCCGCAATAGGACCTTATGCTGGACTGCCACTCAGCCACTTACGCATTCGATGGACTCCCACTGAGCCACTTACACTTTCATGGACGCCCACTGAGCCCATTTTGCTTATGCCGACTCAAATAGATGAACTTACTTCCCGAACGATGGGCAAGTAATCAAGATGTTTTCTTAAAACAACAACCTTGTTGCGAATGTAAAATACACCACTGAGCCGGATCCCTCAAGTTTTGAACGAGTATTTAAATCCCCTTTAAAAGGAAGATCTTAAATATAAAAATGAGTTTTGGGATCCGCTCTAACTTTTAAAAATCATTTTGAAAACTCGAAAACACTTTAAAGAGTGTTTGGAGTAATGCTGATTTAATGAAATAAATCAGTCCCAA
The DNA here is from genome assembly GCF_009905375.1 of Apium graveolens. Taxonomy (NCBI): domain Eukaryota; kingdom Viridiplantae; phylum Streptophyta; class Magnoliopsida; order Apiales; family Apiaceae; genus Apium; species Apium graveolens. The sequence continues at coordinate 66,487,874 of NC_133657.1, forward strand.
TATATTAGAAAATATCTGAATATTATTATTTAAATAATATTCCCATAAAGAATAATCTTTATTAAAATAATTGAAGTAGAAGTTTTAAAACTTATACTTGAAATGAGTATTAAATAACCAAAGATATACTTATACGAAAGTACTATCTTTATTTGAATAATCAAAGATAAGTTTGATTATCGACACCTTATTCTTTAATAAAATAAAGAATATATCTCAGCAAATAATCGGAGTCATAGATCATCAAATGAATATTCAAATAATATTCATTAAATAATATAAACTGAGTCATAAGCCCTCGAATGAATATTCAAATAATATTCAATAAATAATATAAAGGAGTCATAAGCACTCGAATGAATATTCAAATAATATTCAAATAATAAAATAAAAGGAGTCATAAGTCCTCGAATGAATATTCAAAATAATATTCATTTAATAAAATAAAGAAGTCATAAGCCCTCGAATGAATATTCAAAATAATATTCATTTAATAAAATAAAGAAGTCATAAGCCCTCGAATGAATATTCAAAATAATATTCATTTAATAAAATAAAAAAGTCATAAGTCCTCGAATGAATATTCAAAATAACATTCATTTAATAAAATAAAGAAGTCATAAGTCCTCGAATGAATATTCGTAATAATATTCATTAAATAAAATAAAGGAGTCATAAGCCCTCGAATGAATATTCGTAATAATATTCATTTAATAAAATAAAGTTATCGAATAAACCTTATTCGATTAATAGTTTTAAAAACTATATCAATATATATATATAAATATATATTATACTCGGGAGTCTCGCCTCCCGGTTTTAGAAAAAGTTCACATTTTGATCCCCTATACTAAGGGTATACGCAAATACCGCTTATCTCTAGCATAGGTATTATGCAACGAATAAGCATTTGAACCAACAGATATATAAATCAAGAATACGAAACAGGCATGCATATATACCATATCACATGCTACAATATATCGCAAGAATTTGCTAATAACAAATATGCATTTATCACAAGATCATGCATATACACATATACATCACAACAACAGTATAACGGGTAGAAAACTTGCCTGAGCGACTGGGGGTTACAAATGGCTCGGAACGAGTCTGGTAACCTATAAACAACATATAAGTTGGAATTAAACCGAAGTCACTTGTAAATCTATACTTTAACCAAATTAGAGTCTAACGCTCGCTATTTTCGCTTACTGATTCTCTTAAGTCGCTCGAGTACCCTCGGCTCCACCATTTTTAATAAATTAACCATTACGAGTTTTAAGGCAATTCCTTCACGAGTGTCTTACCAACTGCCTATTACACTTTACATAAATGTTTCATACTCCAATTATTCCTTTAAGGTCTTTAACCTATGTTTCAAAGTAAGGCGAGGGGTAATGTTTCGTTCGCGAAATGTCGTTACTTAAAACGGCCGTTTCTCCTAAACCGTACATCGGAATCAAACGAACCACATATCAAAACGAAGCTCGTAACATGAACTATCTAAACATGGTAATGTTCAAAACCTAGCAGGGAGTTCTCGGGTCCTAATGTTATGAACAAAAGAAGTCTAAAGTAAATCGGACATTACGACGGCTATATTTACGCAATTTCCAAATTTTTTTACCATTCCAAATCATATCAATCCAACTAACAATCAATAACAACTCAAGATACACATCAATGCTACTGATTTCAGTCATAATAAGCTCAAGGATCTCAATCCAATCATATATTATAACATCTCCAAATTCAACTAAACTACTTAACAATTAAGCTCGAATCATGCTTATCATTCAAATTACTACTCATCCATCCAAACCATCTCCAAACTTCAACATTCAAACTTATTACTAAAGGGTTTGAAGATTTATACCTTTCTTGGAGGGTGGAAAGTTACTAGGAAGCCTTATGGAGCCTCCTACAAGCTTGATCTTTCCAAAGAAATCAAGAACACAAAGTTAGGCTTTGAAGTTTCTAAAAGTCCGATTTAACGAACTGTAAAAATGAGGGTCTTACCATGCTTATTTGGAAGAGACTTGTGAACAAGAGTTGTAGGCCATCTCAATACCTTTCCAACGAGCTATAAAACACAATATTTGAGTGAGTATTGAAGGAGATATGGCAGTTTGAAGTTGCTGGGTTTGTTTTAGCCGAGAGCTTTCTTCTTGAAATGGGAAAGTTAACTTTCAATTTGTATTTGTGTTATGATATTTGTTGGTTGGTTGCTTCCTTTTGTCTTGGAATTAAATTAAATTTTTACCATGGTGAAAAATGTGTGGCTCACAATCAACCAACCAATCCTTCCCACTTGTCATGCTTAGGTCATCAAGCTTAGGTCATCTTGTTACACTTGTCTTCTTCTTGTTGGTTTGATGACATCATCATCCCTAACCTCCTTGATTAACTCCTAATTGCTTGCCTAATGACCGCTGATCTGTTATACGGTTCGCTTAACTTTCGTTCTCGTTTATCGTTTGAGGAATCATATCCGGGATCTTATCACTTGGGTTCCCCTAAACCTTCCTCAATATTTTATATTCCTTTTTATGATCCCCTCTTAAAATCCTTGAATTTAAATCCTATTTATCCTGTTACCTTATAATCACTTCTTTCTGTATCTGGTGGATTTCCGGGAAAAATCAAAGTGTTCGGAATTGGATTCTGACGATCTTTACATACACTTATATACCATATAGAGTACTAATAAAATCTCAGAATATCAATAACAGAACCCCTACATAGTGTGGCATGAAAAGTTTTCTTATTCAGCATAATCAGCAAAATCACTATTCATAAGGGTTTCAAAAATTCCAAAAATTGGGGTTATTACAGTCTCCCCTCCTTAAAAGGATTCCGTCCCGGAATCAGATAAAAAATGAATAGTGATACTTTCTTAGCATTACACTTTCTAACTCTCAAGTAAATTTTCCCACATTGTGGTTCTTCCATCAAACTCTGAATAGTTTGATAGCCCTTCTCCTAAGCACTTGTTCCTTTTTCAATCTATAACCCTTCCTGGTTGCTCCATATAGGTTACGTCTGGTTGCATGTATATGCGCCATATGCCCCTATTTATCTGGCATCCGAATTACACTTCCTTAACATTGATACGTGAAACACGTTATGACTTGCTACATGTTCTGGGGTAAGGCTAGCTCATATGCTAACTTCCCAATACTTCTTAATATATCCAAGGGTCCGACAAATTGTGGACTTAGCTTTCCTTTCTTTCTGAATCTCATCAATCCTTTCCAAGGGTTTCCAAGGGGATACCTTTAACAACACTAGGTCCCCTACTTCCTATTCTTTGTCCTTTCATGTCAAATCAACATACTTCTTATGTCCATCTTGGGTTACTACCAGCCGTCCTCTGATTAGATCTATTATAACCTTGGTCCTTTGGACTACTGCGGGTCCGAGCATCTTGCGCTCTACAACTTCATCCTAACATAAGGGAGATCGACATTGTCTTCCCTCAAGGATCTCATAAGGCGACAACTCGATAATGACATAAGATCTATTGTCGTAAGAAAACTCAATCCGTGTTAAGTGATCATTCCAATTTCTTTCAAGTCTATTGCACAGACTCTCATTATAGCTTTTAGCATTAGAGCTTTTGCTTCTCAATACCCATTCTTTTCCAGTTCGTAATCGCTACTACCTTCTGTTCCTAATATTATACTGGTTATACTTTTGCTCGTTAGCGTTCTATAACCTTTTAATAACCTCGTCAACCTTAGTATCACGAATGTGTTTCCATTCCGCATACCACCACAACTTTACTACTCCTTTTTCAGCTGCTTCTATCTTCGAAAGCTTAGTCCTTCATATAGAAGTAAAAGAATTTATTGAGAGATCACTATGATCATGAACACTTGTTACATTGCATAGTTAGTACAGAAGGTGGTCAGCCTTTAGTACTTGACAAGCAATTAAACAATATATGGTATCCTACTCGGCTTCTATCACACAGATAGATAGTCATTCGGCAATACCTCCCCTTCTGGAAGGGTTGTTCTTCTCAGCTTATATGAAATGAAAAGAAGAGAAAAGAACGAATTGAAGAGAATTGTATATGTTAAAAA